>NC_054870.1:51019351-51335822 GCF_018320785.1 Cheilinus undulatus | reverse complement strand
TGGCAGGCTAACCACCTTTCTGCGGCTCGTTTGGACTGAAGCAATTAAAAAGACAAGACTGTCATTTAGAAAATAAAATATAGATTTAAAAAAGATTTAAACACAAGTTGTCATCAAAGGTAAAGTTGTTACTTTAAAAAGAAAATAAAACGATAAAAGGTAATGTCCACATTTAAAAGGACAAATTTGGCGATTTCATGACAGTTTCCTTTTCCTCCTCTCCAGTTCCACTTTTCCAAAATTTGCCAACTATTGCTTTCTGTTTGGCAAATATGGAGTAAAATGTCCCCAACAACCCCAGCTTCACCCACATTCCATCCTCTGCCTTTGGGGATGACATCATCCGTTAATGATCATGAAACATTCCATCCTAGCCTTTGAGATGATCTCATCCATGAAATTAAATGACACATTCCATCCTTGCCTTTGAAGATCATGTCATCCCTTAAAGTTTATGGTACATTCCATTCTGTCCTTTGAAGATGATGCTGTCCTTTGAGGTTAATGAAATATTCCATCCTTGCCTTTGAAGATGATCTCATGCATTAAATTAAATGACACATTCCATCCTTGCCTTTGAAGATCATATCATCCCTTAAAGTTTATAATAATATAATAATAATAACTTTATTTGTATAGCACTTTTAAAAACATGGGTTTACAAAGTGCTTTGACAAGTGCAGAAGCAAGTACAAAAACAAAGCAACAACCCAGACAAAAGACAGAAACAGAACGTGACATCTAGACAGATAATAATTCATCTACATCGATAAAGAGCGACAATATAGAACCAAACCTAGATGACCTGTGATGCCATGCAAACTAAGACATCACAGACGTCAATCAGAGTGCAGTCATGAACTGCACAGCTAAGACATCATGAACATCAGGATGCAGGCAAGACACAGACATCAGTACCATAAAATGATAGGAACCCAGGCAAAGCATAAAATGATAGGAACCCAGGCAAAGCAGGAACCCAGCTACACAGGCTGAGACCGAGAGGACCAAAACAAAAGACATAAGAAATTAAAAGAGAAACAGTAAAATGTAAATGACAGGACAAAACAGATATTAAAACATGGTGAAACAAGCTCTAAAACTGTAAAAGCAGTAAAATTGATAAGTATTATAACAGAGGTAAACATAAGGGGAAACAGTAAAGGAGAGATTAAGAGGAAATTAAACTAGAATATGTAAGAATCTGTGAGAGGATAAAAATTATAAAAATGAAATAAGAAGATGAGACGAAGATGAGACGACATCACATAAAAGCCACTCTATAAAAATGAGTTTTAAGAAGTGATTTAAAAGATGTCACATTCCATATTCCAAGATGATCTCATCCTTTAAGGTTGATGAAATATTCCATCCTTGCCTTTTATGGTGATGTAATCACTTAAAGAATCACAGTTTTAAAATTTGTGAAATATTGCTATCCTTGCCTTTGAAGGTGGAATCATTTTTTAAGTTTTATGAAACATTCAATCCTTGCCTCTGAAGATGATTTCATCCTTGAACGTTTAATAAACATTCCACCCTTGCCTTTAAAGATATCCTGTAAAGCTATAAAACATCCCAGCCCAGCCCTTAAAGGTGATGTCATCCTTTATAGTTTCTGAAACGTTACATGATGTCCTTCTTCACTTTCAGGGCTCAGGCACTGATTAGCCCTACTAATATCAAAACGCTGATGTTCTTTAGCATCTGTTCTGGTTTGGGAATTTCCACCATGGACTGGTCCAACAACTGGTTTAGTCCATCCAAGTAAAACTCCAACTCAATTCCTCCTATATTTCGTTTTGGCTTTAAAAAGTAGGCAAATCATTCCTCTATTTATGCTGGATTCACATTTCCTCTATCTTTTACAGATCAAAAATCACCGTAGAGTCTGATGATGATTTTTGGCCCTCAGACTTTCACTGTGTGTGTATGTGATAGAATGTTGGGACTATCTAAGAGAGATCAAAGCAAACGTCTTCCTATTGGCTGGTTCAGAGAAAAATCCAAGCGCAGAAATGTTTAGAGCTCAGAACGTTCAAATGGGCTGGTGAGGTTTTCAACAATAATGACCCCATAGTTTTGCTAAAGAAAAAAAAAGTCTATGGTAATGTTGATAGTTGTGAAGTACAGACCTACAGTCAAGAGTTGTTTTTGCGACAATAATGACTCCATATGAAGAGTGGAGAAAGAGCCAGAGGCAAGATTGGAGCAAGGGCCACTGCTATGGTTCATTTAGTTGTGTTTTATAGGATCCAGGATTAATGATGACAATAATCAGTGATGGGAACAGATTCTATCTGTCAGTAAAGATGTGGTACATCTGGGGTTGAGCTCACCATCTGCCTCACTGGAGGCAGAAATGAAAGACTGCCATCACCCAGAGGTAGGAGACGCTCTCAGCCTTTATCTCAGTCTGTCAGTCCTTTTTATCCTTCATCATCTCATCAAACATCTAAGTGATATTGGACAGAAAGTCTGAGATGTATAATCCATCAGGATGTGAGCTGTTTGAAGAGCCCTGGGGGAAATTCACATCCTTCTCTCTTCAGTGCTTTTCTGGATCATTTAGTGCTGATAATTCCCAGTCCTCCTTTAACAGCTCCATCAAAGCACAGAGAGAGAGACAGAGAGAGAGAGGTTTGATAGAGTTAAATGGTCGGGGGGAAATGTCGAGAGCTCTGGAGTTACATCCTGTCCTAACAGGCTCAGTCCACTTTTACCCCGACCCCTCGATTTTGAGCGACTCCTCCTTCAGCCAGAGAGACAGGTGTAGTGGTGAAATCTGCTCCTATGCAACGTGATGCCCCTGTAGGTCCTGATTCCTCATCTGAAGACATGGGCAGTATTCATGGACCAGACCGGACGAGATTACTGATCATTTCTACAACCCCAGCTCCAAAAAAGTTGGGTCGCTTTATAAAATGTAAATAAAAACAGAACGATTAAAACTGAGACATTTTACCATTTCATGAAAATATTAGCTCATTTTTAATTTGATGGCAGCAGCACATCTCAAAAAAGTAGGGACAGGGCCATGTTTACCATTGTGTAGCATCTCCTCTTCTTTCAACAACAGTCTGTAAACGACTGAGTGAAGCCATGCTGTTGTGATGGAGGTGGTATGTGGTTTAGCATTGTCTGGATGGGAGCACATGTTGCTCTAAAAGCTCTCTCTACTTTTCAGCATTGATAGTTCCTTTCCAGATGTTAGAGCTGCCCACGCCATAGGCACTAATGCAACCCCATACCATCAGAGCTGCAGGCTTTAGAACTGAGCCAGGAGAACAAGCTGGATGCTCCAAATCCTCTTTAGTCCACAGGACACGACGTCCAAGGTTTCCTCTGACCACAGAACAGTTTTCCATGTTTCCTCAGTCCATGTTAAATGAGCTTTGGTCCAGAGAAGACGGCGGTGTTTCTGGATCCTGTTCACATATGGCTTCTTCTCTCCATCATCCAGCTTTAACTGTCATTTGTGGATGGCACGGCCAACTGTGTTGACAGACGATGATTTCTGGATTGATCCTGAGCCCATGCAGTGATTTCAGTACAGAATCATGCCTGTTTTTAATGCAGTGGCCTAGGGGTGCACGGTATGTGCAGTAGACGGTATAAATGATATAAATTTGGCCTACGGTAGAGATCTGGACCCTACCGACCAATCGCGATAACGCTTGTTGATGACATCATCATATCTACCTCAGTGTGACAATGGCTTCAAGCACAGAGACCACAGAGCAGGAGGAGCTGGTTAAAAAAAACGGTGCTACGTGGAGGCGGGCGGTAAACCGGTATAAATACCGTCCCACAGCTGGCGGAGAGAGCGAGTTGTGTCACCCAGCTCAGGCTGAGTCTAGTCAATAGCACGTTTAGCACTAGCATTAGGTGTAGCCAGGTAACTAATCGAATGTCAAGGACTCTTGCCGCTGTAACTAGGCAGTTAGCAGGCAAAAACACGTGCTGCTTTGGCTAGTCAGAGCCCAGCGCTGCAGCTCTTCCTCTTACAACGGCTTAAACAACCGTTTAAAAGTCTATTTTAACTTGTGACTTTATTTTCTAAGTCCACAGTAGGCAGGTTTCCATTACACTTGGAAATGCGCAAAATCGAAATAGCGCAATAAAAATCTGGTAATGGAAACACCTGAATTTCGAAAAAACCCTAAAATATTGCTAAAAAGTTTTTACGCTTTCATGAGGAGATTTTTCAGACGTTTCGATAGAAATGTATCGCAAAAGTGCAACGGAAACACTTTTCCACATTTACAAGTCACGGGACGTGACATACGGTGTCACATGACCAGTCACCCCGAGACAACATGGCGTGGTACATGTGGGCAGAAGAAGAGTCGAGACTTTTCTTAACATCATACTTCTACCCTTATTCGTGGCTCTTGCCATACATACGGACTTTACCTCTGAACTATCATCTGTTGCCTTCGTCTTTTGTTCAAAATTATCAAGGCAACCGCCGTAGATGTGACCAAAACCAACATGCAACAGGTTTTGAGCGTCAAGCTTCCCTGCAGCGGATTCATGCGAGATGAGATTTTACGAGAATTGCAGGGCCTACGCCCAAAACTCCCTTCAATGGAAACGCATACAAAGCGCAATTGTACTTAATCGAAATTTAAGAAATATCACTTTTATTTTGTGAAAAACTGTAATGGAAACCCAGCTAGTCAAAGATCCAGGCTGCGATGTTAAATGAGTTCAGAAAGGCTGCTGTAAACTAGCCGTACTCTCCGGTACAGCAGCCAAAGCTAAGCTAACTCAACGCTAAACACAATACTTCCATCAAGCTCTTCAAAATAAAAGTCCGCAGCTGTTATTTCTCTGAAATGCTTTTATTGTGAACGCCTTCACTAGGGAACGTGTTCAATTCATTAGCAGCTTAACACACCTCATCAGGTTAGAGATGAAATGTGAAACTTGGAGTGCAGTTAGACAGAAGTAAACCTAGAGAGACTTAAAACATGTTTTCTGTGTTCCTACACTTAGAGATAAATTGAGTATGCCATCAAGGCTTGTTTTAAGGGAAGGAAGGGTCAATAACACTTGAATTTGGATTAAAAAGCATTATCTCTTTTTAATTTTGTAACACCGAGATATAATACCGTTATCGTCAAAGGCAAGAAAAATACCGTGATATGATTTTTAGGCCATATCGCCCAGGCCTACAGTGGCCCCTGAGGGCCCCTTCAGCCTTGTCCCTCGCTCACAGAGATTTCTCCAGTTTCTCTGAATCTGTTGATGTTTTTATGGACTGTGGATGGAGGGAGATTCAAAGTCTTGAGGAACATTTTTCTGAAATTGTTCCACAATTTTTAGACTCAGTTTTTCACAGATTGATGAACCTGTGCTCATCTTTACTTCTGAGAGACTCTGCCTCTCTAAAATGCTCCTTTTATAGCCAGTCATGTTACTGAGCTGTTGACAACCTAATTAGAGTCAAAATGCTCCTCCAGCTGTTTTTCCATTAGTACCACTTACTTTTCCAGCCTTTTGTTGCCCTTGTCCCATCTTTTTTGAGATGTGTTGCTGCCACCAAATTCAAAATGAAATGGTAAAATGTCCCAGCTTAAACATCTGGTATGTTGTTTATGTTCTATTGTGAATAAAATATAGGCTTTTGAAATTTAACAATCACTGACTTCTGTTTTTATTTACATTTGACACAGCGTCCCAATTTTTTTGGAACTGGGGTTGTACTATGAATGATTTTTTTTTAATCAAAAGCACCATATAATGGAGTGAATTAAGAAGTTAGATAGTTTTAATTTTCAAATCTTGCAGATGATTTGCAGCGAGGTTTAGTCAAAGTGACTGCAACCCTGTAAACAATGGCGGCCGGCGAAGAGATCAGCGTGGATGCAGCTGTGGCATCAGTTTGATCAGGACTGGACATTTCTTCAATAAAAGACGAGCAAAGAGCCACACTAAGGGATTTTCTTGGTGGTGAAAATGTTTCTGCTCTTTTGTTTCCGTGTTTATTTCAGCTGTAAAGTCAGACTTTCTAACACGGGGCTCTATGGGGATTGGCTCTCCGTAGGAGGCAGCCTCTAGTGGACTCTAAAGCAGCTGCAGCCTTTAGGTACTTCTCTATGAGCTTTTCTCACTCCTGTCTGACTGTATATGAGTGTTAATTAATGTCATTATTTAGTGAAAATGCTCTGCAGCATTAGAACCCATCCTTCCTCTGGTCCTCACCAGACTCTGATCCTGATTAGACTTTTAATTTGAGGCAGTTCTGGGGAACAGCCAGCAGACGTGGTGAGAGGTATGGAGTCTGAGCAGCATGCTGCTGATTAGTCCACTCAGAGAAACCTGAACCTGTTCCAGACTCCACAGGGACCAGAACCACGCCAGGAATCAGAGACGAAGCCAGGAAATAGTCTGCTCCACTTTGCTCTTTTATTGTTTTTTTTTTCAGTCCGTCCTCATCTCTGTAACTTTACCAAACATGATTTAAGACATCTGACAGTTTGTCGTCACAGCACGCTACAGGAGCGACGGTCAGCCGCAAAATCAGCCTGATTCAGTCCGTATTACCTCAGTTTAATGTCTGAAAGAACACAGGCTGAGCATCTGCAACGTTTGGGAGCACTTTAGAGATTGTGAAGGAGTAGGGATGGGGATAGTTATTATTACCTCACCAGAGTCAAGCCTGAGTTAAGATGATAAAAAGCCCTAGAGATGCTCCACGTCTGCGGAATCACATCAGTCCACATGGAGCAGATCGATGCAAACATGCAAACCTGTTAACCTTCCAAAACACAATTCACCGAGAGTAAATCATCACTATATCAACACTACATCTCATCCTGTGGAACAAGCTACAGGTCAGAGGTCAGCCAGAGTGTCACAGAGCTGCTACAGCATGGATGAAGGACAACCACAGAGTCTGATATGAAACCACTCACCCTTCATAGAAAACCTTTAAACCTTTAGATGATGAGAGAGGATGAGGAGGATGACTGTGCTGCAGCTGAAGCTGGTGTAAGGAGTCTTTTCAGCCTTACAGTTAAAGCTAAATGCTGACGCTGATTTGTTTTCACCTTCTATTTGAACAAGAACTGATGCACAGTCCTGTGGATAAGTTTAGAGTCCAGGTCGGCATCTCTTTAGTCCAGGCCTTTTCCCTCCTGGTAAAACTCCTGGCATTGTCAGGCTCTTGGGACTCGTGGTGGCCCCGGTAGTCCAGTGATCCTCAACGCGTGGCTCTGGAGCCACATGTGGCCTCTTGTGATGGTTTGTGGCTCTTTTATGTCTTAATTTGAATCGTTACTCCCCCAGAAAACCGTAAAAAGGAAAATTTAACCTCAGAAATTATCCATTGCACGTCTCATTAATCAGTTTGTTTCACACACAGCAGGCTTTAAATGTCAGACTTTACTGTCAAACTCTATTTTTGTCTGTATATTTCCATCGCCCTTATTTGTATTTTTTTTGCTACTTTTATTCCATTTGTACTGCTTTTAGCCCATTTTTGCCACTTCTTTTAGTCACTTTTAGCCCATTTTAGAGACTTTTATCCTGCTTTTTGCAATTTTTTGACACTTTTCACTCATTTAAACTGCCTTTTGCAATTAAATGCCACCTATTTCCCATTTTGCCACTTTTTTGAAGCTGTTTTTGCCACTTTGGGACTATTCTTGCCACCTTTAACTCAGTTTTTTGTCACTTTCCATCCATTTTTGCTACTTTCTGCCAGTGGTTGTCGCTTTTAGCCTGTTTTTGCCATTTCTTTTTGTCACTTTCCCCCATTTTTGACACTTTTATCCTGCTTTTTGCAGTTTCTTGCTACTTTTATTCCATTTTTACGGCTTTAAGCCCATTTTTGCCACTTCTTTTTGGCACTTTTATCCTGCTTTTTGCAATTTTTTGCCCCTTTTTATTTTGCCACTTTTCACCCATTTAAACTGCCTCTCAAAATTAAATGCCACTTATTTCCCATTTTACCACTTTTTTGAAGCTGTTTTTGTCCATTTTAGTCACATTTCACTCATTTCTGTTGCGTTTTTGTCACTTTGGGACAATTTTTGCCACCTTTAACTCATTCTTTTGGTCACTTTCCATCCATTTTTGCCACTTTCTGCCAGTGGTTGTCGCTTTTAGCCCTTTTTTGCCACTTCTTTTTGTCACTTTCACCCATTTTTGACATTTTTATCCTGCTTTTTGAAACTCTTTCCCCAATTTTGCCATTTTTTTGCCACTTCTTGCCTATTTAAGCTGACTTCTAATTAGATGCCACTTATTTTGGCCAATTTTTCTCACTTTTTTCTGATTCTGGCCAAGTTTAGTAACTTTGCACTCATTTTTTTGCAATGTTTTTGCTAATTTGGGACAATTTTAGCCACCATTAACTCATTTTTTGGTCACTTTCCATCCATTTATGCCACTTTCTACCAGTGGTTACTGCTTTTAGCCCATTTTGCCACTTCTGTTTGTCACTTTTCACCCATTTTTGACACTTTTATCCTGCTTGTTGCAACTTTTAGCCCCATTTTGTCATGATTTTGCCACTTCTTGCCTATTTAAGCTGACTTCTAATTAGATGCCACTTTTTTGCCCATTTTTCTCAAGTTTTTTCTGATTTTGGCCCAGTTTAATCACTTTGCACTCATTTTTTGCAATGTTTTTGCCACTTTGGGACCATTTTTGCCACCGTTAAAACATTTTTTTGGTCACTTCCCATGCATTTTTGCCACTGTCTGCCCTTTTTTGCCACTTTTTCTTTACATTTTGCCACATTTCTCCCAGTGTTTGCTGCTATTTGACCATTTTTGCCACGTTTAACCGATTCTAATTGCCACTTTTCACCACTTAGGTTGTGGCTCCTTCAAATGATTTTTTTCAACAATTTGGCTCTTTGGTTGAGTAACACTGCTAGTCCATGCTTACTCTACCATAAAGGTGTGGACTTTCCCCATGCTAATATGCAAGGGCATCCAGAGCACCACCAGGTTTGTGTCAATCCTCCATCCTCCGGCGCCCTCAGGCAGCGCTCTCCACATCGACACCTCACTGCAGCCTCAGTTTTTTCCCCAACAAGACGATAAATCATCAGATATTGTTTGCCCCATACTTGTATTTTTGCAGCCATGTTTGATATTTACTTCAGGAGTAGGATAAACAGCATCTTTAAAGGATGGTTTAAGCTCTGCCCTGCTGCGTTTGCTTTACCACTAATCTGAACTCTTCCTCCTCCTCCTCCTCCTCCTCTGGCCCGGCCGGGTGAAATGAAGACGACAGTGTTTGTGTGATTGAATTAGCAGAGCGTCGGTTTGATTAGCGCAGAGGTCACAAAGAGAGCGCGCGGTGACAGACGAGGAGACATTTTGATTTAATTATGCTTTTTATGGCATTAATTATTGGAGCGGAGCGCTGACCCGCCACTTCCTGACTCATGTGAGACGATGATGCTGCTGCTGCTGGAGGAGATGCTGCAGTTTAGGAGGAGCAGTCTGAACACAGAGGAGGAACCTGTCTGCCACCGTCTGAATAATTCCACTTATTAAACCTTTTAGGATTTTCTGCAGAGAGATGGAGGAACAGGCGGAGGAAAACATGATTAAAAGGTTAAAGGTCTCTTGACCCCTCATCATCATCATCATCATCATCAGTCATGCACAGTGATAACAAATGATAAGGAGGAATCTATAGATGACCTTCAGGGCAGAACACGACCTTCAATCAGGTTAATATTTATCTGAAACAACATGGCACCACTGGGGTGGACCTGTTGGTGATATGCTGAGGCTGCAGGCCCCGCCCCCTCATGAGGGCAGACACCAGTGTCTTACGACCCCTAGGGCAGGGGTCATCAAGTACCTTTGCACAAGGGCCAAAATTTAGTCTCCACAGAAACTCTTGGTGCCAGACTTTCAAATAAATTTTAAAAAATATAAATTTCTTGGTCCGGTTAACATATTATTGTTGAAGTATTTGTATCTTCTTTAAAAATGCTAGAACATTTTTAGTCATTACCTGCGGTGGCTCACATGAGGCTCACACGAATGCAAATTCAAAACACTTTGCAAAAAGAAAAAACACGACGACATTTGAGAAAAACACAAAAACAAAAGTTCACAACACAAATACAAAAACCTACTGCAGCGCATGAATACAAACACTGAGCGCTGTGCATGGATACATAAACTCGGCCTCAGCCTGCTAACGGCTCCGTTAGCAATAAAGTTACCACAACGCAAACTAACTGAAGACACACTTGGATCGAGTAATTATAGTAAGTAAACACTGTTCGGTCGTCAGCTCCACATTCTTGCACATTTTATTTTGTAATTGATAAGTTTTAGAAGTAATTTTAACCGGCAAACAGCGCAGACAGCTACGTTTGGGGTCCAATATGCATGACTTAAGCTGCCAGATGAATGAATGGACTCGATTAGTTTGATTTAGATAGTTGTTTACATACGTATTAAACTGTACAGGAGGTTACAGTTATTAAAAATCACGAAAAACACACTACAAATTACATACTGTGAGTACAGATTATTTTGAGTAGCGGTGTTGTACGTGATTTTATTGCTAACAGAGCCGTTAGCAGGCTATCAGGTCCGTCCCTAATAACGGCCCCACTTCTGTTGTGACTTTTTATTTGCATCTGCTGCACCAAGTTGTTGTATTTTTGTGCTGTTGTGGAATCTGTTTGCCTCCGCGCTGTGCCGAGTTTATGTATCCATGCACAGCGCTCAGTGTTTGTATTCATGCGCTGCAGCAAGTTTTTGTATTTGTGCTGTGAACTTTTGTTTTTGTGTTTTTCTCAAATGTCGTCGTGTTTTTTCATTTGCAAAGTGTTTTGAATTTGCATTCGTGTGAGACTTCTCGGCCACCATAATTACCTGTGAGATCTATCCCTGTTATCTATGCAGCAGGCCTGACAACAAAGCTGGCCGGGTCCCTGAAAACCCCAGAGAATGGGCCCTCCACAGTTGTGATTTCACACCTGTGTTAACTCATTTTAACCCCTTCTTGCCCCTTTAACACAATTTATGCCATGCATTAACCTCTTTAAACCACTTTCCCTACATTTTTTATCCCCTTTGTTCCACTCTTTTATCCATTTTTGCCACTTTTTAACCTCTTTTCATACATTTTTTTAACTATAGTTGCAACTTTTAACCAATTTTGCCACTTTCCATCACTTTTAACCCCTTTTGCAACTTTCCTGCCAATAATTTCCCTTGTGTGCCACTCTTAAAAACCTTTTCACTAAATTGCCAGGCTATTTCTGCTGTATTTTTGCCAATTTTAACCCATTTTTTGATACTTTTTTCGTCCTTAACCCAACTTTTGTCATTCTTCAACCCATTTAACCCACTTTTCCTGCATTTTTTATCATCTTTGAACCACTCTTTTACCCATTTTTGCCAATTTTCTTCTATTTTTGCCCATTTTGACTCATTTTCATTACTGTTTAAAACTACTTCTGATATTTGTAACCAACTTATCATTTTTTGCCCCCTTTTCCCTCTTTTCACCACTTTTTCTGGTCATTTTTGCAGCACTTCTGCCAACGTTATTCCTATTTTTAAATATCTAATTATTTATTATGACAGTAAGTCATTCAACTATTTCAATATGAGTTGATTGTGGGATGGATTTAAAAGCTGCAGACATTTAAAGCCAAAGGCAGTTCTTTAAACCACATCATCTTCTTTTCCTCCTTTTCTGAATTTAAGGGTCTTTTGGGGGCCGGACAGGAAGCTTTGAGGGGCCTGATATGGCCCACAGGCCGCCAGTTGATGATCAGTGCCCTAGAGGGTCTGTTTGCCCCTGGTAGCAAGGACATCCAGAGCAACCAGGGTTGTGTCATCCTGGCTCCATGGCGCCCTCAGGTGGACTTACTCGTCGTTACACGCCTCAATATGTCAGCCTCAGTTATGCCTGAAAGTTCTGCACAGTACTGCATGTTTCTATCAGTAAAAATAAAAAATGAGTTCAAATTCGAATCTTTATCTCCCCGGCGTTAATCCTCCATGAACAGAGCAATCAGCCACATTTAATAAACTTACAGCAGCGGTGAAAACCCCGACAGTAACCACAGTTCACCATCTTAATACCTGGGTTTAGTTCAAACAAACACTGCGCTCGTCTCTGCCATGTAAAGCAGCTTCCTGTGCCGTCTAAATGTCACGGCGGTCTCTCTGTACAGTCGAGGTCTGGAACGTGTCGGGAATACTCAGCTCCGGTCCTGTCAGCGGGATCCTCGGCCTGTGTGTACGCGGGGGTCGATGCTGAGTGACAGCGGCTCCGACTTCCCCGGAGATCCACCTCCCTGAGCCTGAAGTCGGCTGACGGGAGGAAAGCGCATCCTTCATCCGTCTGCCTGAACCTCCAGTGGAGGAATCCAGCAGATCATCCTCTAACGGCTCCATAAATATTCATATTTGATGATTACAGACGGAGCATAAAGAAGAGGCGGGGTTTAATGAGACCGGGGACCAGGGAGACTGCTGGTGTCCTTTCAAAATAAAAGCCTCAGAGACGGGTTAGAAAGGTCAAAGCCGAGGGGAGACACGCGACAGACTGAAACGATGACAGAGGAGCATGGAGAATCAGACTTTTAATCTGGAATGAGAAATTAAAAACCAAGAAACAAGCTGTTTCACCATGGCTGTAAAAAATAAGTAAACATGGAGGAAAACTTGACCTCTGTGCTTTCAGGAAGTTCAGGCTAAATTAGGGACCAAAAACAGACAAAACTGTTTTTTATTTCATGTTTGTAGTTTTCCTGAAAAAGTATGGAACACTGGCAACATAACATTCTTTTCACAACACCTGCAGCAGGTCACAGGGATAAAGAATGTTACATCACCAGTGTTTTTTCATTTATTCATTTCAAAAAGATTTACTGGCCAAGAATAGTTACGGAACAAAGAATGTGACTCCAGAAATGAAGATTCAATCATCTAAAATCTCTCATTAAGTTTTTTTCTTACAAGTCCGTGTGCATTAGTCGTACAGTTGTTCAAGGGTGCAAGAATGCTGACTAGACATAAAATAAGCAGGAATGTGGGCAGATTTATATGAAGAGACGATCATTTATAATAATTAGAGCTGACCTGAGTGTGAGGCGATGTATTTGACCACAGAGAGCTTTCTTCAGTATCTGAGCCAGAGTAAAACCACGAGGATCGCTGCAGGATCTTTGACGTTAGGGCTCAGACTAAAGGGCCTTAAGGGATCTTGTCCAAGTTTACAGAATAATCAGGGAAACAGCTAATTTCTAGGTTTGGATTTCTCTGTCATGATCCTGATTTAGTTTAGGCCACATTCACACCAGAGCTGTTTGGTCCGCTTTAAACAAACTCTGGTCCGTTTTCCCGGATAGTCCAATTCATTTGGAGTGGTGTGAAAGCTCAAATGAACTCTGGTGCGGACCAAACAAGCGGACTCTGGTCCGCTCAAAAACAGGAAGTGTCGGTCCGTTTCCAAATGAACCCTGGTGCGGTTTGTTTGAGGTTGTGAGCCAAAGGCAGGAAGTGGCATAAAGCGTAATGATATACGGATTTATATTTGATTTAATGTCACTCAAATACATGTCGGTACCTCGCTTGGCGTCTGTGTAGTCATAGCAACACGTTATAGTCGGTGCGGATTTATTTATCTCATGTAAAGAACGACATGCTGGACAGCTCACCGCCTCGCTGGTTGCTCATAATGCTCCAATGCAAGAGCAGAAACCCCAAGACAGCGTAAAATCTGTTTTTTTTTTCATTGTTTATGTGGAAGAAAAGACCGGCAGAAGGAGCTGGATTTCCGGTTTTGTCTTCTTCTACGCCACGGCTTTTCTTCTTGGTGGCCATTTGTGATGACAGCGCCCCTAGTGGGCAGAGGTTGTAGGTGTTCAGACGGTTTGGTCCGTTTGGCCAAGAGCAATGTGAATGCAAACCAAACCAAAGGAAAGTGCAACAACGATGTAATATTCGCTCCAAAACAGACCGAGTCCCCCGGACTGTCAGGTGTGAAAACGACCTTAGTTTAGGTTTTTTTGGTGTAGCAGTTGTGCTTCTATTTTGTGCTCTCTGTTTTATCATGTTTCTACTGTGTTTTAGCCAACTACCTTTGGTGTTTTATTATTTCTTGTATTATTCTAGTGTTTTGTTAACCGTCAGACATCGTTTGAATTTACCACCCTTTAACACCATGAAGGACAAAAATGTCCACTTTCAAAAAACTGCTATAAAAACCAAACATTCATATTTTTTCTGCTGTTTTTGCATAAATCTCTTAAACAACTTCAGCTGTGCTCAAAACTATGACACATTTAATCATTTTGAGGATTTTAACCCTTTGAATGCCAGTTTGATTACTTAAAGTCAATGTTGTTTTTTATTAAAAAAGTGAAAAAATGTGAAATCTTCCTTAAACCAAATGTTGGATGGCTGGGGCATTATTTCTAAATCCAGCCTGGACATGTCCATGATTAGCCAAAATATGGACTTTGATGCATTTTTAGTTTTTGTGCTGCATCTGATTTAAAATTTACTACACTTTCTAGTCATTAAGGACAAAAACGTCCACTTCCAAATACAACAATAAAAATAGTATACATTTATATTTTTTTCTGCTTTTTTGGTCAAATCTTTTGTTCAACTTGAGTTCTAATCAAAACAATCGATTATTGAATAATTTTGAGGATTTTAACCCTTTAAATGCCAGTTTGATTACTTAAAGTCAATGTTGATTTTTATTAAAAAAGTGAAAACATGTGAAATCTTCTCATTGACCACACCTGTCTCTCAGTTTCCCTCCACTGTGATTACTCTCACTAGTTTGACCTGAGTCTCGTTGACCACACCTGTCTCTCAGTTTCCCTCCACTGTGATCACACTCACTAGTTTGACCTGAGTCTCGTTGACCACACCTGTCTCTCAGTTTCCCTCCACTGTGATCACACTCACTAGTTTGACCTGAGTCTCGTTGACCACACCTGTCTCTCAGTTTCCCCCCACTGTGATTACTCTCACTAGTTTGACCTGAGTCTCGTTGACCACACCTGTCTCTCAGTTTCCCTCCACTGTGATCACACTCACTAGTTTGACCTGAGTCTCGTTGACCACACCTGTCTCTCAGTTTCCCTCCACTGTGATCACCCTCACTAGTTTCACCTGAGTCTCGTTGACCACACCTGTCTCTCAGTTTCCCTCCACTGTGATTACCCTCACTAGTTTGACCTGAGTCTCGTTGACCACACCTGTCTCTCCTTGTGCAATCACTCCCTGTTTTTTCCCCTTTTGGATCGTCAGTTGTTTCTTCCTTATGTTGGACTTTAATCATTTGTGGTTTTTGCTTTTTTTTTTGTTTGCCTTATTAAATCCTTTTTTGAGATTTCTTCATTTGGGTCCTTCTTTTGCTTTTTACATTTTTGCTAAATGTGAAATTCTCATTTCAAATTTAAACCCACTGGCTGTAAATTATACTGACAGGGAGGAGGGATTGAAGGGGTCTGGATCAGGACTGAGGTCACCTCAGCAGGACTAAAATAGCTGAATCAGTGTGCAGAATGGGATGAACCTTAGACCTTTGGTTCCCAACCTGGGGTCCGGGGCTCTGTCTGCTTTCAGATTCCCAAAATTAGACTCACTCGTACGAACCAAAACCATGATAAAACAGTTCATGCAAAGGTCTCTTGATAAGAAAACCTTTGTTTAGGTGGTTTTTATAAAGATTTAAACATGAAAACTTTTAAATTTCATGTTAATTTTTGACATCCATGTATCACCTTTTGTTTGTGTGGGTCCTCAGCTCCTCTACGATTCAAGCAAAGTGGGAACCACTGCTTTAGACCTCCTCCCTAAACCCTGAGCCCTGATGGACTTAACTGACCTGGAGAGTGACTGAGTGCATGAGGCTGCAAGGACTGGTAGTGGTTTAGACAGAATGGGACGACCCTTTCCCTGCCAGCATCCTGCAGAACTTAAACCAAAGATAGAAACGAGCGTGCTTCGATTATAGGCCGACTTCTCTTCCTCAGTGGATGAAGGCTGCTTTATAAAACTTCTTTTTGCATTTTAACACTGATTGCACCCTCCGTGTTTACCATTCTGCTCTTTTCACTTCACTTTTATGGCGTTCGCTGCTGGGCTTCCTCTGGGAATCCCTGTCATACATCATCACGGGTAAATCCCTCACCAGTCTGCAGACATGCCCCCCCACTGAAAGGGCTTCAGAAGTCTGAGAGAGATCTATCATGCACTGCCTGATCTGACAGTGGGACAGCCCTGAGACCTCATGGACCTAGCAGGAACACCTCAAAGTCAGTGAGAGTGCCAGACTGAACCCATGTGTTTTTCTTTTCTGCATTTTGTTTGGATAGAATGTTTGTTGGCAAGAAAGTGGAAGTTTAATGAATGTTGGACCTTTACTAATCATCATCAGCTGGTCCAGGGTCACTGACAGACATCTTTCTTTAAATTAGCCTGAAGAATGCTAACTATGCTAACTTAAAATGTGAGTTGGAAGTTCATGTTTAAAAAAATACTATATTTTCAGTGAGTACTACTGAAATTTTACCAATTTTTTTCCATTTTTTGCCACTTTAATTAGTTTTTACAGCTACAAGCCCATTTTTGCCTCTTTTATCCTTCTTTTTTCTATTTGTAATTTTGTAATTTTTTACCCCTTTTGTATCAATTTTTGCCCCTTTAAGTCAAGTCAAGTCAAAGTTTATTTATTTAGCACATTTAAAAACAACCTTAGTCGACCAAAGTGCTTTACAGTGCCTTTTGCCATTGAAAGCCGCTTTTTAATCCACATTTTGCCACTCTTTGACCATTTTTGCCACTTGTAACTACTTTTTTTGCCATTTCTCACCAGTTTTTGCCTCTTTCTGCCCTTTTTTGCATCTTTTTCTCTCATTTTTTGTCACTTCTCACACATTTTTGCCATTTTCTGCCTCCTTTGCCCCTCCCCCCCCCCATTTTTGCCACCTTTATCTTATTTTTATTGCTTCTTTAATCTGTTTTTGCCAGCTTTTCACCACTTAGATTGTGGCTCTTACAAAGGTATTTTTCAACAATTTGGCTCTTTGGTTGAGCAGGCTCGAGTAACACTGGCTTAGACAGACATAGTCTAAGTTTATTTTTTTAAGTTTATTGATTTATTTAAGAGGGACAGTGCACATTAATGTACAAACGTAAGGAATACATATTTGAATGCACCAGAGTTAGCAAAAATGCTAATTTGCATCTGTTGTCCCTCAGCAGGTCACAAGACTAAACAAACATTAATTCACAAGGCCTAAAATACACAAATACAATACAATCAATCAATCAATAATACAAAGTGTTTCAGTTACAGTGCGTATGAGTTATTTGGAAGAATACAGAAAATCAAAAAAGATATCACCATTCACATATACAACTAGAAAAGCACTCGGAACGCACAGACTTCCACCATTAGCCCTATCTCCCAATAGTGAAGAATCCTTCATAAAATTCCTGGATCTGTCCACATGTGCCCCCCGCCATGGCATTCACCGATTACTCCCTCCCCAGTGGGGTGCAAACACAGTGGGGCAAAGCATCGGCTTTGCTACGGGTGGACTATCATGGTGGAAGCATTGTCTGCCGGTGCCAACAGATGCACTGACAGTCTCACCTCTCACCGGATGACTGGAAGTCATGGCAGAGGGCGAATATTCCTCTATTCCTCCCAGCATTGTGAGTGTTTTCACTACAATTCGCTGTCTTTCTCTCTGTTACGCTCCGACTCGTCTCCTTGACCGGGTGTGTGTCTTTCAAACTCTAGAAACTCCAAAACTTTGAATAGAAACACACCCAAAAATGCTGCTGGGATTGAAGTTACTCATGTCCGCCATCTCCTGGTGTAAAGTGGTAACAGTGCAGACCTCCACCATTAGCCCTATCTCCCAATAGTACAGAATCCTTTAAAAAATTCCTGGATCCAGACAGTGATCCGGGCCACTCCCAAAATCGAACCAGTTCTTCCTTTTGCCATTTCTGACATCACATTTCTTGTGATTGTACCAGTTTTTTGTTTGACGTATTCCTTCAGTGGCGGCGATACTCTTGTGATTGACCAGTTTGTGAAGCAGTAATCAATATGAGATAAAATCATAGCATGTAGGAACATTCTAGCAGCACCAACAGTCAAGGATGGCCTAAATTGTTCAAAATTATGTAGGTTGAAGTAGATTGTATTTGATATTTTTCAACATGTTTTTGGGGGGTTAGGGAAGAGTCTAATCTAAGGATATTGGTATTAAATTATTTCTATAAATCAATAAAACATCTGCTGTATATTCTATGTGTCCAGATCTATGACTGCCTCTGCAGTGTTTCTGTCGTTGCTGGTCATTCAGAGAGTTGTTGATTTTTTTCTGAAATGATCTGGTCTTTGAGAGTTTGAGCAGAAGTTAAACTCTGGTAACCTAGCAACACCAAGATCACCGTGAGAGAAGCTCCAGAGTGAAGTCGTTGGTGCTGCCAGTGCCAAAACAGAAGAGGAAGAAAAACTCTATGAACCCTTTCAGGAAAAGTCTGCTGTTACTCTGTTATGTTGGACACCTGCATGGTCAGGATCCTGAGGACAGGTGCTCAGAGCAGCTGTAGCACAAAGAGGGTCAGACCAGAACTGATGTGGGTTCAGGGGTCAGGGGTCAGGGGTACCTCAGCAGGATTCAGGAAGTGACTGAAGAGATGCTGGCCTAAGAGAATGTGTGGACTATTTCCAGCTCTGCTTCAGGGTCAGATGAAGACAGATGGACACAGGGATGAGGATGGTTACCCTTTAATTCCACATACTCTGTCTGCACAGTGATCTGCATTCAGGAGAAAATCTCTCCTGTTATGGTCCGTCTTTGCACTTTGAAATTTGCCATTTCATCTACCCCTTTACCGTCAGGCCCATTTCAGCTGGGGTTGGCAACACAGGTGCTAGAATCGGGCCAACGTTATGTTCAGCAATGAGTCCAGATTCTGCCTTTGTCTTGTTTCTTCAGACTTCAATCATCCAATCCACCAAACAAGAGTCAATGGCAGAATAAGGTGTTTGGCATTGAATATTTGGCACATTTTTCATGGGTGCAACCCACATACTCAGCTCTGCTGCTCATCCCACATATGCATACTTATTACTAATGTGGCACCATTTAAAAGAGAAATAAACAGGTTTTTCTACGGTAAAAGATTTATTACCAAGAACCACTGTTACATCAAAGTAAAATCTACCTAACCCAAATATCCTTACTTTTTGTTCTAAGTTTAATTCATCACTTTGTCAACATTACGTCTCATCCTGAGGAACTAACTACAGGTCAGAGATCAGTCAGAGGGTCATAGAGCTACTACAGCGTCACCGATGAAGATCATTTCTAACATGGAAAACTGCAGGATTTTACACAAAACTTCACATCCTGTGGTGATTTCATTGCACTGATCTTATTTTGGTGGGTTCTGGTGTTTTTGGTGTTTGTGGCTAACTTCACTGTGCTTACTCTGAGCACCCCCCCCCGGCACTGAGGCTGATTGATCACACCTGAGTCCGCTCTGCAATCAAGCTCCACTTAAGAAGGCTGCACTGACTCACTTCAGCGCCAGAGTATTGCCAACTTCTCACAAGTGGTACCTCGGCTCTTTCTCTGGTTTCCTCCACGTGAATTTATTAAAATTATTTCTAGTGATATGCTCAAGTCTAACCATACTTGTCCTCCTTCTCTTCCAGTGCCTCACTCCTCGCCAGCGCATTCTCTCCCTGGAGCCCTTCACTACCTCGGACCTGTGGATTCCCCCCTCCCCCTCTTCACTGAACTCATCATAACCAATAAATGCTAAACTTCGCTATTCTGGTCTGCATTCTGGGTTCAACTCACTCCATCCGCCACACATCCTTTTTTAAAAAAAAAAAAAGTAACCATTTAACTTCCTAATAGACTCGCCCATAGAAAGCAAAAAAATCCTGGACTCATGTTGAACTGAATGGCAATTAAACCTCTGATAGACAAAATAAAATGTTATTTGCATGCTTTTCCTGCATGAAGTTGTAGTTTTCTTGTCTCCAGATGGTCTCTAGAAACTCTGAGGTTGTGCAACATGAGTTGAAGCAAAGCACTGCACAACCAGAACACAGCTCAGGAGTATGTGGAATTTGGGGGTAAGGCTCAGTCTAGCCCTCACTAACTGCAGGATGTCCTGATTCATTTGGAACATCCATCCATCCATCCATCCATCTTCTCCAGATTATCCGAGGTCGGGTCTCAGGGGCAGCAGCCTAAGCAGGAAGCCCAGACTTCACTCTCACTGGCCACTTCGTCCAGCTCTTCCTGGGGGATCCCAAGGCGTTCCCAGACCAGCCAAGTGGCATAGTCTCTCCAGCGTGTCCTGGGTCTTCCCCCGGGGTCTCCTCCCAGTGGGACATGCCCGGAACACCTCACCAGGGAGGCATCCAGGAGGCCTCCGGACCAGATGCCCGAGCCACCTCATCTGGCTCCTCTCAACGCGGAGGAGCAGCGGCTCTACTCCGAGTCTTTCCCGGATGACCGAGCTTCTCAAGCTATCTCTCAGGAAGAGCCCAGACACCCTGCGGAGGAAACTCATTTCAGCTTCCTGTATCCGTGATCTCGTTCTTTCAGTCACAACCCACAGCTCATGACCGTAGGTGAGGGAACGTAGATCGACCGGTAAATCGAGAGCTTCGCCTTTAGACTCAGCTCTTTCTTCACCATGACAGACTGATGCAGAGACCGCATCACGGCCGACGCTGCACCGATCCACCTGTCAATCTCCCGCTCCATTCCTCCCTCACTCGTGAACAAGAGCCCGAGATACCTGAACTCCTCCACTTGGGGCAGGATCTCATTCCCAACCTGGAGAGGGAATTCCACCCTTTTCCGACTGAAGACCATAGCCTCAGATTTGGAGGTGCTGATTCATATCCCAGAATCCCACACTCAGTTGCGAACCGTTCCAGTGAGAACTGAAGGTCACGTCCTGATGAAGCCAACAGAACCACATGATCCACAAAAAGCAGAAAGCTGATCCTAAGGCCACCAAACCGGACCCCCTCAACGCCCTGGTTGCGCCTAGAAATTCTGTCCATGAAAGTTATGAACAGAACCAGTGATAAAGGGCAGCCCTGGCAGAGTCCAACACGCACCGGAAATGCGGACCAAGCTCTGGCACCGGTCCGAAGACCGAACAGCCCTTATCAGGGGGTATGGCACCCCGTACTCCCAGAGAACTCTCCACAGGATTCCCAGAGGGACACGGTCGAATGCCTTCTCCAGGTCCACAAAACACATGTAGACTGGTTGGGCAAACTCCCATGCACCCTCCAGGACCCTGCTGAGAGTGTAGAGCTAATTTGGAACATTATTTATGAAAAGATTGGCATTTTCTTATCTTATCTTGCAAATAATTTGCAGGGCATTCTTGGAGATGTTATGTGAAAGCTCCATTTGATCCTATGCATTCAGTAAGAATCAGGATGTCCTACCACAAGACAGGATCCTGCAGGACAGGGATGCACCAGATTGGAATTTTGCTGACATTTGCAAACTCATTTGAACTGATACTGATATATAAATAATCTCTCTAATGCTGATTGTAGAGGTAGGGCTGAGAGGATTTAGCCTTTCTCTCTCTGTCTTGGTCCTTTCTTTTCTCTGCTGTTGGACAACGAGATGCACCAGGACACGACGCTGACATTTATCATTGTTTTCATTCTCACTGCTGGTCCGTGCAAATGTCAGAGTCGACAGCAGCAGGCGACGGATTCAGCCTCAAAGGAGGAAACACAGAGGAGGTAAGGCTGCTCATTAGACGCATTACAACTCTAAAGATGCTCTCTGACGACACAACGTCAATAACAACAGACAGACAAAGAAGTTTCCTGGATCCATTATCATCTACAAACATCTGCTGATCTCTGAAGGCTAGAAACACAAACCCCTATTCTCCCTCAGGCTGTTGAAGATCCACATCTGCAGCTCTGCTTATTTCTTTTCCTGCTTATTGTTTCATTTTACTCTCTGAAATGGCTGTAGATTATTTTTGTTCCTGAAATTTCACATTTATCATTCTGATGTTTTTCTCTCCTGCTGATATTGGATGTTGAAGCCTGGAGGGATTTACTCTTTCCACCTTAAAAAATGTTCACCTTAAATTCAGTTTCCACCAGCAGGCCTGTGCGCATAAATAAAACCTCTGACTGTGAGGGTTTAAAATATTCCTGCTGTACACCACACTGAGCTAAGAGGCTAGCTGAGCCTTTTTAACAGCTTTTCTCCCTCATTTTATCATGAATTGTAAGTTTACTGGTTAGACTGGAATGATAATCAGGAAACTAGACTGGCCTGACTGCAAAAGGCAAGGCTGGAATGTTTTATAAGCTTTGATGGCATTATCTTAAAGGCAGAGGATGAAATGTTGGTGAAGCTGGGGATGTTGGGGTTTTCTTAACCTTCATTTTTGTCCAAATAGTAGGTCATAGTAGCTGACAAAGACAGTAAACATAAGGCAAAGATTGTTGTTAGATCTGTGTGGGAGACTGACTTTCCACAGCTGTAAGCAGGATGGAACTTTGAGAAGTCTCTCACAGGAAGAGACGGTCTTCCTCCTCTTTGTGCCGAGCGTGTCTGATATCTGCAGCTCTCTCATCTCCTCGTCCGTCTGAACGGAGACGATAATGAAGCGACGTGACAGTAATGGAGACGAGCGGAGGAAATACCTGCAGACAGGTTAATGGACGCGGACGAGACGGAGAGTCAGGAACAAGGAGAGAGGATGTTTCTGTCTGTCAGCTCGACACACCGTCAACACCTTCCTCTTTTACTCATCCTCTCCCAGCATGCACCAGGCCTGGTTTAAATGTTTTGTCACCCATTAGACTCAACACAATACAGAATTTTACTAAACTCTCTGAAGGCAAATATTAAAACATCTTTTAAAGGATTAACATCACATTAGGATTTTTAGGCTTTGAGACAGTCCAACCCAGTTTTTTGTGGAGCTAGGACATTTAAGTTTAAAGTCATCCATTCATGAAGAAATCAGCTGTTTTAACTTTCAGGACAAAGGACCTATGAATTACATCAGTGTGTTATATTAACACTGATTATTGAAGGAACAGGAGCACGCAAACACAGACCATCCATCCAACCATCCAAACATCCATCCTTACATAGATGCATCCAACTATCCATCCATCCATTAATCCATCCATCCATCCATCCTTACATGCATGCATCCAACTATCCATTCATCCATCCATCTATCCATCCATCCATCCATCCATCCTTACATGCATGCATCCAACTATCCATTCATCCATCATCCATCAATCCATCCTTACATGCATGCATCCAACTATCCATTCATCCATCCATCCATCCAACCATCCATGCATGCATCTATCAAACCATCCATCCAACCATTCATCCATCCATCCATCCATTAATCTATCCAACCTTGCATCCATCCATCAATCAATCAATCCAACCTTGCAGCTGTCCATCCATGCATCCATTCATCTAACCAGCCATCCATCCCACCATCCATCCATCCATGAATCCATCATACCTTGCATCCATCCATCCATTAATCAATCCAACATTGCATCCATCCATCCATCCATCCATCCAACCATCCATCCATGCATCTATGCATCCATCCATCATCAATCCATGCATCTATGCATCCATCCATCATCCAACCATCCTTCCATGAATCTATGCATCCAACCAACCAACAATCCATCCATCCAACCATCCAATCATCCATGCATCTATGTATCTATGCATCTATGCATCCATCCATCCATCATCCATCCATGCATCTATGCATCCATCCATCCATCCATCCATCCATCCATCCATCCATCCTTTCATCCAGCCATCCAACCAACCATCCATCCATTCATCCATCCATCCATTAATCAATCCAACCATGCATCCATTTATCCATCATCCAACCATTTATCCATTAATCCATCCAACCTTGCATCCATTCGTCAATTAATCAATCCAACCTTGCATCTGTCTATCCATGCATCCATTCATCCAACCAGCCATCCATTCCACCATTGATCCATCAATGAATCCATCCAACCTTGCATCCATCCATACTTTAATCAACCCAATATTGCATCCATCCATCCCTCCAACCATCTATCCATGCATCCATGCATCTTTGCATCCATCCATCCATCCAACCATCTATCCATGCATCTATGCATCCATCCATCTATCCATCCAACCATACATCCATGCATCTTTGCATCTATTGCATCCATCCAACCAACCATCCATCCATCCAACCATCCAATTATCCATGCATCTGAGCATCCATCCATCATCCAGCCATCCATCCATGCATCTGTGCATCCATCCATCCGTCAATCAATCCAGCCTTGCATCCATCCATCCATCCATCCATCCATCCATCATCCAACCATCCATCCATGTATCTATGCATCTATGCATCCATCCATTCATCATCCATCCATCCAACCATCCATCCATGCATCTATGCATCTATGCATCTATGCATCTATGCATCCATCCATCATCCATCCATGCATCTATGCATCCAGCCATCCATCCATCCATCTAACCATCCATCAATGCATCTATGCATCTATGCATCCATCCATTTATCCATCCATCCATCCAGACATCCATCCAGCCATCCTTCTAACCATATATACATACTCACATACATACATACATACATACATACACACATACATGCGTTCATGCATCAAATGTGCATTTACTATTAACATCAAGCTCCTTTGTACTAAGAGGTGAACCTCAGGGTTCAGCTTTAGGACAGCTACTTTTCTACCTAATGATAAAAGCTTATTATTCTATGTAGATGATACAGTGATATATTCTTTATGCCACTGACACTCAAACATCAAATATTTCTGAGATCTCTTCAGTTATTTAGAGATTAGTAAGATTCCTTCAAAATTCATCCAACGCTTGTTCTGGTCATAAATAAGTAAAACAACAAAAACCTCCTCCTGCTGTTTTAAACGAATCACAGAGAGAATCTGTGAAAAACAAGCTTTGATGACAAAGAAATCAGAGATAATCTGAAGGAATCAGCCTTTCTTTCAGTAACTTCTGTCTGAATTTCATTCTGTTTCATAACAAAAACTCCTCACTGGAGCTTTGATAAAAACAAAAACTGTTCCTGACGTAAGTTCAGACGAAGAATGACGCAGAGAAAACTGAGATCGTCAGCCTGGATGTTTCTGAATTTACTGCAGAATGATGAAAACGCGTCTGCTTGGCTTCTCTTCACTTTGACCCGAATCTGTCTGAGAATTAACGGGAGGAAGAGAGCAGCCGGCTGCTGACCAATCCGATTATTCTCTCAGCTCTCATCGAGTGTCACTTTATTAGGTACAGCTGGAGCCAGAGCAGGCAGCTGCAGAGTCATGGAGGTTACTGTTCTGGGGATCAGACTTTAACTGGTGTGCAGAGCTGCAAGTCTGAGGTACTCAAAGTCAGGGAGGATGGAGTTACTGATGTTTTAAACATGCAGCTGAACATCAACATATTTCACTCTTAGCTCTTAGTCTGACTTTTCTTTAGAGATCCTTTTCTAATTATTTTATTTCATTTTATTTAAATGTGATTTTTGTTCTAATTACCTTTGACATGTTTTGTCGCTCCATGCTTCTAGTCATGATGTTGTTGGGTTGTCTGTCCAGACGTGAACACTACAGCTTGGTCCTGTTTCTGTATTTTACCCCCATCCCTCCATTTCAGCCCCCTTCAAACAGAGTGACAGGTGTAGTGGTGAAATCTGCTCCTGGGGTATGCTAGCATGCGTCCAACCATCCATCCATCCATCCATCCATCTATTCATCCATCCATCCATTCATCCATCCATCATCTACCCATCCAACCATCCATCCATCCATCCATCCATCCATACAACCATTCATCCATCCATACATCCAACCATCCATCCATCCATCCATCGATCTATTCATCCATCCATCTATTCATCCATCCATCATCTACCCATCCAACCATCCATCCATCCATCCATCCATCCATACAACCATTCATCCATCCATACATCCAACCATCCATCCATCCATCCATCCATCATCCATCCATACAACCAACCAACCATCCATCCATCCATCCATCCGTCCATCCAACCATCCATCCATCTATTCATCCATCCATCCATCTACCCATCCAATTATCCTTCCATCCATCTATACATCTATTCATCTATCATCCAACCATCCATCCATCCAACCATCCATCCATTCATCCATCCATCCATCCATCTATTCATCCATCCATCCATCTACCCATCCAATTATCCATCCATCCATCTATACATCTATTCATCTATCATCCATCCATCCATCCATCCATCCATCCATCTGCCTGTTTCTGTCTTTTACCCTCATCCTTCCATTTCAGCCCCCTTCAAACAGAGTTACAGGTGTACTGGTGAAATCTGCTCCTGGGGTATGTGATGCATGCATCCATCCATCCATCCATCCATTCATCCATCCATCCAATCTGCTCCCATTGAATGTGATGACCCTTCTGTTTCCTGACCTATCATCAGTATTTATGGAATCACAACATTCCTACTTTCTTAACCCTCCTGCATACCTTTAAATTGACATACACTCTTTAACCCTGTGTACACAAACGTTGCACAATATTTCCAAAAATGAGGTGCAACGTGAAACATTTGTGATGCAGATATTCCAGCCGTGACCATGTCAATAATTGTTAACAATATTGATTTTCATGCATTATCATTTTTGGCACACTATTTTATGTCAGTGCTAATACACCAAGACCATTTTAAGGTCTTCAGATTTATTATTGCTCTGCACTTTGGACGTAAGAAATCCAGGCCTTCACTGAAATTTCCCTGAAACTTTATGTGAGGGCCTCTGGTGGTTAAAGGTGGTCATTACACCTGAAATATGTTTTCCCTATATTTTAAAGGCAGAGGCTTGAATATATTAGGTATTAATGGAAAAAGCATTATAACATGTCAGGATTATAGTATATGAAAAATATGTGGTTATGAGAGTCAAGGGGGAAAATTTGGTCATGAGGTGGAAGAGTGCCAGTATGATGCAAATCTCCTATTCTATACACTTCTAATAGACAGGATTTTGGATTTACGAAATGAAAATGAAAAAAAAATAGTGGCAAAATTTCACCTTTAAACTGACCGTTATATTGATAGCCAAACAAATAAAAACAACCAAAATGTCACTTTTGGTCCCCAAGATGCTCCGAGGGTTAAACAGCTCATTTGGAATCTAAAGGTCCATTTGTTTTCCAGAGACAAAATTTCTATAACTGTAACAGGACGGGTTTTGTTTTTTATTTATTCTGAGTGACTTCTCTCTTCACCTGCAGCACCTTTAGTGTAGACCAGTTCACAGAGATCTAACAGAGCTGGGGGAATCCCTCCTCTCTCTCTGCCGCTCTGTCTCTTTTTCTAAATCTCAGATTTCTCGGAGATCCTGCAGACCGCTCCAAAGATTTCCTCCTTTATCCTTCTGATCAGAGCAAACATCTCCGTTCTGTCTGTCCTCATCCTTTCTGTCCACAAATCTTCCTCTGTTTACCTCAGACCGTTCAGTCTTCATCTGAGTAAATGTTCTGTTTTTATTGGATTCAGGAGTAAATTTATCCCCATCAGTGGAGTAAAAGACTATTTTTATTACTAAGTACATGGAAACAGCAGCTCTACTCTCGTTTTTAACTGCAGAATAACTTCCCTGTGGAGTCAGGTCAGCCTCATCAGCTGAGGGGGGCGATTACGGTTGTTGGGGTTGAACCCAAACATCCAAAAAATGAATAGAGAGCAGAAAAACACCAGCTGCAGAAATCAGGGGGGATGTTAGAGCTCTGATCATCTGCAGATCTGCACATCGCCCATCGTGAACTCAGGTTGACAGCGTTGGCTTTTTAAAGGAACATTACCATTATAACACAACATTCTTTTAAACTGAATTTAAAAATAGGAATGTGAAGATTGTCTTTCAATGCTCCAGCGCCTCCATGTTTCCACCAGAAATGTCAGTAAATTTGAGTTTAACAGACTTGGGAATCCTCTGTGAATGCATCAAGCTCTGACCTCAGGGGGAACTCATTAAAGATCTAGAGGGGTCTGGCTGCAGAGGGGCTGCACAGCAGTACAGGGGTTAGTGTTTTTGCTTCCCTGTCAGAGCCTTCCTGTGCAGAGTTTGCATGTTCTCCCAGTGCATGCGTGGGTTCCCTCCAGGTACTCCACCTTCCTCCCACCACCAAAGTCATACTCATTCGGTCAACTGGTGCCTCTAAATTGCCCATAGGTCTGAGTATGATCTTCCAGTATGACGTGACGTTGTTTTAGAAGTGCGAATGTAAACAGTAGCTAGCCTTAGCAACATTAGCCGTGTTAACTCTTTAAGCGCCAAAGTTGCAAAACTGCAACAAGCAACATTGCTGAATTAAACAGGCTCTATCTGCAAATATGGTGCCTAATGTTGTTACCACTTTACACCAGGACATGGCGGACATGAGTAACTGCAATCCCAGCAGCATTTGTGGGCGTGTTTCTATTCAAAGTTTTGGAGAGAGAGAGTTTGACGACGCACCCCCGGTCAAGGAGACGAGGAAGTGGTAGAAGTGGTTGTAGTCAGTGTGTAAAAGAGAGAAAGAGAGCGAATTGTAGCGAGAATACTCACACAATGCTGGGAGGAATAGAGGAATATTCACCCCTCTGACGATAACGTTCAGTCGTACAATGAGACTGCCAGTGCGTCTGAGCCACCGCGACTCCGTGTGCCATGGGAGTCCACAAGCAGCACATACTGAAGTTGATGCTTTTCCTCACTGTGGCCGGGGTGGGGACATGGTGGGGGTTGCAGGAGTGGTCAAAACACGAATAGTGACGGAGGTAGCGGGAATGAAAACAACCAAGGAGGAAGCAGCAGACGTGGTAGAAGCCTTGGCGGTGGAGGCCGCCTGGTGACGTCAGAATATGCAAATTAGATGAGTAAATTTACTCCCACCACAAACTTTGGGTCATACTGAAGATTTTTCTCCTTTACAGCATGCCTTTATCTCTAACCACTTTCATGCTACATCCTTTTGAAATCTTGTGATCAAAATTGAAAAAACTCTGCAGCCCAAAGGGTTAAGGCCAGCTCAGACGACATGAATTCAGCCAGACAGACTGCAACGTCACAGCTCATCATTAAAACTCAGGCTCAATTTTAAGCATCAAGAACAACAAATATTCTTGTCGTAGGACATAATTAAAATGAAGATGCTCGTACTTTTGTCGACACAGCGTACAGGCAAGCCATCATATTTTCTCGGCCCATTTCTACTTAAAACTGGTTAAATTACGCAGATTAAAGGTTCCCATCTACAGCCACTATGCAGTCGATCTTCCTAAACTCGTAATAACAACAGGATCAACTTTCACAGAAATCACTGGAGGCAAATAATGCTACTACAGCCAAGCACCTCATAACACCCCAACTTAAAAAATCCCAAAATATGCCTTGAAGGCTAACAAGGGATAAAGAGACCATTACAGGTAAAGTGCATGAGGCTGATGGTAAAGTGCTATAGTGCTGATGCATTGCACATGTTTATAATGTGCTCGTGTAAACTGCCATAGACCCCTTTATTTAAAATGCTATTATTGCACACAGCATTATTGCAAAGACGTATCTTTACATGCATTATTGCACAGGGGTTGCATATAAAGGTGTATTTATCTATGTAATATTGCACAGAAGATGCCTGCATACAGTAGATGTATGTCAATATTTACATATTTCCAGTTTACATGACGACAGAGACAGGGCTATATTAGAAAGTTTGCACTCCAGACGACGTTTCCAAAGCGGTTTGTTTTCAGCCACCTAGAACGGCGTTATCAGGTCAAGGCCTGTTCAGGCTTCACTTCCTGCAGATTTCTAAAGCTCCTTTATTTCAGCTTTCAGTACTCTCTTGGTTTAATTTGGTTTCTTCTGTTGTTTTTGAATAAAAGCAGAATTTAAACTTCTTCATTATTCTAGCAAAGATCAAACATAAATAAAAGCCAAAGCCCTCTCATATCAGGTCATTTTTAATTTGCTAAATTTACAAACTCCTGCAGACTTAAAATGCACAGAAACATTGGAAGAGCTGCAGTTTCACCGCCGTTCATCTCATACATGCTGCTCTTGTGAGATAGGTGCAATTATCAAAGATTTAGTACCATTCAGCTCTTTATATTTATAAAAAACGAAGTTTGCATTTTTTGAAATGTGTGCTATTGAGAGGCATCAGAGTACCGAAGCCCTCCGATGACCTTAAATTGACCTTCATGCGTCCTGCTGTGTGTTTTCTTTCTGCATTTCTTCTTCCTATCATCCACCATCTCTCCCTCTGAATCTCCAATCAGCTTCCTTTGTCATCTTGATAAAGAAGGAAAATTGGAAATGCCGGACTGATCCTGCTGACGGATGATGAACGGAGCTCTGAGGACGTTTTTGACCCAGAGGGAAAGACCGAGGGGAAACGACCGGAGAGAGCCTGACCTCTGGAGACGGCGGGTTATTGATCAACGTGTGAGAGAGAACTCTGATCATGTAAAAACCTCCTGATAAATCAGAGTCCTCAGAGGAGCAGCTTTAGGAAGAGCCTGTTTGTTCAGGTGAATCCAATTAAAGCAGACAAAGGAGCGTTAGTTCAGTAAGTCTGAAATAAAGGGAGAGGAGGATTTAGCTCGCTAAATTAGTGACCAGCGGTTCAATCAGACTCTGGGAGGTCTGAAGCAGGGCTCATCAAGTACATCTGCACAAGGGCCAGATTTAGTCTCTACAGAAACTCTGGGGGCCGGACTTTCAAATACACAAAAAATAAATCAATATTTTGGTCTGATTGTAGTAGTATTTGCATTTTCTTCCAAAACACAGGACATTTAAATTCATTACCAGTGAGATCTATCTCTGTTATCTATAATGCAGCAGACATGAGGAGACAGCCTGACAGCAGAACTGGCTGGACCCCTGAAATTGTGATTTAGTTCCAGTATTAACACATTTTTGACACGTTTAACCCTTTTTTGATACTTTTTGCCCCTTTTGCTTCTTTAACCCAATTTTTGCAAGAGATTAACCCCTTTTTAACCACTTTTCCTGCATGTTTTATCCCCTTTGTGCCACTCATTTTTCCATTTTTGTCACTTTTATTCTATTTTAGCCACTTTTAACCAATTTTCATGACATTTTTTTCAACATTTTTGCAACTTCAAAAGCAATTTTTACCACTTGTAACCCATTTTTGATACTTTTTGCCACCTGCAACCATTTTTTGCCATTTTTAACCCATTTTACCCACTCTTTCTGCATTTTTAAATCACCTTTGTGCCATTCTTTTATCAATTTTTGCCACTTTTCTTCTGTTTTTGCCACTTTTAACCCCTTTTCATAACTTTATTCAACTCTTTTGTAACTCTAAAAGCAATTTTTGACACTTAAACAACTTTTGATACTTCTCGCCACTTGCACTCATTTTTTGCCATTCTTTAACCCTTTTTAAAAACTTTTCCTGCGTGTTTAATTCCTTTTGGACCACTCTTTTAACCATTTTTGCCACTTTTAACCCTTTTTTGCCTCTTTAAAACCAATTTTTGCAAGATATAACCTCCTTTTGAAACCACTTTTCCTCCATGTTTTATCCCTTTTGGACCACTCTTTTTATCAGTTTTTGCCACTTTTAACCCCTTTTCATAACTTTTTTTCAACATTTTTGCAACTTTAAAAGCTATTTTTGACACTTTAAACCAATTTTTAACCCCTTTTTAAAACTGTTTGTCTCTTTAGTCCAACTTTTGCCATTCTTTAACCCATTTAAACCACTTTCCTGCATTTTTAATCCCTTTTGGACCACTCTTTCATCCATTTTTGGACCACTCTTTTATTTTGCCACTTTTTAACCCCTTTTCATCACTATTGCACTATTTTTTGTCATTTGTAAACAATGTTTGATACTTTTTGCCCTTTTTTTCCCTCTTTTGCCAGTTTTTGCCATATTTTGCCACTTCCCACAACATTTCTGCCAATTTCTTGTGCCACTCCACAACCCATTATACCATCTCTCACCCACTTTTGCTGCTCTCTAACCTCTTTTCACCACTTTATCTGGTCATTTTGCAGCACTTCTGCCAACCTTTACCTTTATCTAATATTTATGACAGTGAATTTCTATAAAACAGATCAAATGTTAAGCCATTCTAAAACTATTTCAATATAAATTGTTTGTGGGATGAATTTAAAAGCTGCAGACATTTAAAGCCAAAGGATGCTCTTTTCCTCCTTTTTTTGCATTTAATGATCTTTTGGGGGCCAGGCAGGAAGCTTTGGAGGGCCTGATATGGCCCCCAGGCCGCCAGTTGATGATCAGTGATCTAAAGTAAAAAATCTGGTCAGACGGTTGTTCACAGCGTTTTTCTGAATGATAGAAATCCTGATAATGGATGGTTAGCATTTTCATTTTTCAAACTGTGGGTCGTGGCACAGTCGCCTCATACCTCAGTGACACATCAGGAGCATCGTCCCATTTCACCACTGCATCCTGTAAGTCTGTTTTCAGGGACAAGAATGCACTTGACACCGAGGGACAGGAGTAAAAGTTAGAAATGGGACTGAGCCAGAGAGCTGGCTCGGAGGTCTGGCTCAGGAGAGGATCCATTAGGACTGAGCTCTGCAGACCGGAGAGATAAAACAAAGAGCTGAGAGCCTCAGAGCTGCAGAGAACACAGCTAAAGCCTCTCACGTTAAAAGGATTAACACCAAACACAAACTAATAAAGCTTTAAAGTGGCCTCTGGACGGAGCACTCTCAGCCAATTACTAAAATCCTCCTTAAATCCTTCAATGGGACACTGAAGATTAAGGATTTAATGTTTCTGATTGTCTCCTAAATAAATAAGGGGACTCACTCATTCAGAAAATTATGCAAAGATGAAACCCTCACTTCTGCCCCTGACTGGTCTGTTTTAAAAAGGCTGCAGTTCTGAAAGAAAAAGTCAGATTCTGCTCTTTTTATCAGCTTTAAAAGAGAATAACTACTTAAACAAAGATCATCTACATGGACAGATGCTCACTCCTCAGCAGAATTATCATCCAAGTGTCCTGCTGCATGAAAAATGTCCTCACCATGTGCAGCATGGACTTAAAATAAAGCTCTTAAAGTTATCCTGGCTTCCTTTATTAAACATGTTTGTCTGGCTGCACTGTGAACACGTACACCAGCTTTTCCTCCTGTTTTTCATTGCTGTTAAATATCCATCTGTTATGACTGAAAAACTGCTGATTTCTGCACAGGCAGGCCCGATTCTCCACAAACAGTGTATTACAAGCATGCATTTGCATTGTGCATGACCCAAAACAGCAAAAATACAGGGTGGGGTTTACCTCAAGGAGATGCAGGCACTGGCCTGGGGCCTCAAGCTGCAAGGGCCTCAAGATTCAGTCAATATAGATGTGCAAAAAATATGAGGTACACATCATTCAGACCCTCTTCACTGACAGTACAGTAGATCTCTATAGCCAAGCTGAAACTGTGAATCTGTGGATCACTGTGTGGTGAAATGGTATGCAGTGAATCAAAAAGAGAAGCATTTCCTGTTTGAGGAATATTATGCTGCCTGTTTGAATCAGGTAAGGAGCCTTCGTTAACAGATCCATTTACTCCTCCGGAGCAGAGCGTGAGAGCCTCATCCTTCACATGCGAGCTGAACAATCTGCTTATTCTTAAACAGCCTCCTCTTCTTCAACATCTCACAAAGCTGTGTGAGAGCTGCCAAAACGCTGGGCCGGTTCCCAGCTCTGCTGAAGCCTTCCTGTGAGGGACGAGACCCACACTGATTTAAAGGACGCCACTGGGGTGAGAGCATGATTATAAATTCACAATGATTGATTAGAGTCATTAATCACTGAATTTCAATAGTTAACTCTGAGTAATCATATTTTAAAAGGGCCAAGATGTTTAAAAGTGTATTAAATTGCATTTAGATTTTTGTTCCATATTTGAGTCTAATCAGTGGTGGCCGACATACTGAAAATGCGTCTCAAACTTCAGTTAGAAACAGACAAAGAGGCTGAACTGAGGCTGATCGTAGGCATCCTGGCAAACATCTACAACATCCTGGTCTGTAGTCATTATTATTAGAACAAAGATATACCAGCTACCTTTCCTTTATGTCAACTGTCCTCGGTTGGCAACTTTTGGAAAAGTGGGTGGACCTGGTGAGGAGAAGGGAACTCTCACTCCTCCCCTACTAGGGCATTCCTTTTGGCAAATATGGAGGAGAAAAGGTTCCATCATCCTCTGGCGTTGAAAATGATGTGATCCTTTGAATATATAAAACATTCTATTCTTGTCTTTGAAGATGATATCATCCTTTTGAATGTATAAAACATTCCATCCATGTCTTTGAAGATGATGTCATCCTTTAAATGAATTAAACACTCTATCTGTCTTTGAAGATGATGTCATCCTTTAAATGTATAAAACATTCTATCCATGTCTTTGAAGATGATGTCATCCTTTAAAAGAATTAAACATTCTATCCTTGGCTTTGAAGATGATGTCATCCTTTAAATGTATATAACATTCTTTTGTCGTCTTTGAAGATGATGTCATCTTTTAAATGTATGAAACATTCTATCGTTGTCTTGAAACATGATGTCATCCTTTAAATGTACAAAACATTCTATTCCTGTCTGTGAAGATGATGTCATCCTTTAAATGTATAAAACATCCTATCATTGTCTTTGAAGATGATGTCATCCTTTTTAATCTATAAGACTTTCTACACTGTAAAACAATTCAACTTTATTAATGTTGAATGAGCATAATAAGAACTTCACTAAGTGGTCCAATGATTATATTGAGCTCTTAAATTATGTAAGATAAACACCAGGTGAACATATAGGCTAAAGTTGAGCTAATACTTTCAGAGTGCACCACTGAAAAAATATTGGCACAAGTCACATGGTTGAACAAACTGATAAACATGTTTTTAATGGAAAGAATTTCTGCCAGCTCAACATTTTTAAGCTATAAGCATGTTATGTAAATGGGAAAAAAAAGTATTGAAATGGACCCTAAGGGGATGTTTCCATTAAGTTTTAATGGCATCATCTTCAAAGGCAGAGGACAGAATGTTTTATCAACTTTGGTGGGGACATCTTCAAAGGCAGAGGACGGAATGTTTTATCAACTTTGGTGATATCATCTTCAAAGGCAGAGGATGGAATGTTTTATCAACTTTGGTGACATCATCTTCAAAGGCAGGGGATGGAATGTTTTATTTTTTACTTTGGTGAGGACATCCTAAAGACAGAGGGCGGAATGTTTTAGCAACTTTGGTGACATCATCTTCAAAGACAGAGAATGGATTTTTTTAAATCATTTTTGGTTACATCATCAACAAGGGCAGGGGACAGAATGTTTTCTCAACTTTGGTGACAACATCTTCAAAGGAAGAGGATGGAATGTTTTATCAACTTTGGTTACATCATCAACAAGGGCAGGGGACGGAATGTGTTATCAACTTTGGTGAGAACATCTTCAAAGGAACCCTGCATATTTAGACAGGTTCATCTTGTTAGATAGATATTTGTATCTATGAAATGTATATCAAACTAAAAAACTCACTAAATACCTGCATTTTGAGTAAACTTGAGCTTATACGCTCACCAGGAAGCCGCCATCTGGGTCTACTGTCACACTACCAGCTAGGTAGCTGGTAGTGTGACGTCACAGTTCCGCAGTGCTCCCTATGAGCACTCCTCGCTGTTCCTATACAGGAACTGTTTTTAAGACAGTTTTGCTGCTTGCAGCTGTTGCTGCCATAACAGTTTTCATACCAGACATTAGTTTGCACCGTGTTGTCTTTATTTCTACCTGCTGTCAAAGCTGTGTCATTCCTCCTAAGTTTTACCTCAATAAAACTCCCTACAAGTGACTGGATTCAGTGTAGAGTGGAAGCGTGCCGGGAGCTTTTCAAAATAAAAGCATTATGTACATACCAAGGGAGTCTCTCCAAAGAAATGATAAAGTTGACAATTACTTTGAAAAGCGCAAACCGGAAGTGTTTTTCATTCTGTGTTTACCTTTACCTGAACCGTGTGGAAACAGAAAGCTTCATAAAAGAGTCCACGTCTGGGGAACAACTTTATTAAACAGACACATTTTAGCTTGTGGCCTTCATCTGGTTCATCAAGAAATGGATTTCAAATACATTCAGCAGATATAGACATAAATATTTTCTACAAGAAGGTAAATATGGCTCTGTATTTATCATTTTCCTGTCTAGATGGACAGATAACTGCTCATGGTGCAAGTAAAAAATAGACGAGACCTCAAATTTTAGAATTCTTCATGCGTGAGATGTGCTGCATTCCTGAGATGCAGCCCTAACACTGGCTGCCAGTCTGAAACAGTGGTCACTGCAGAGGAACGGTGAGGAGCGCTGCGGAACTGTGACATCCCAGCGCAAGCACAGACCAAAACATGGCAGCCTCCTGGTGAGTTTATAAACTCAGATTACTCAAAATGCAAATATCTAGTGAGTTTTTTAGTTCAATATACATATGAAAGGTACAAATATCTCTCGAACAAGATGAACTTGTCTGATCATGCAGGGTTCCTTTTCAAAGGCAAGGGACGAAATGTTTAATCAACTTTGATGACAGCATCCTCAAAGGCAGAGCATGAAACTTTTTAATAACTTTGATTATGTCATTTTCAAAGGCAGAGGATGGAATGTTTCATCAACTCTGGTGACATCTTAAAAGGCAGAGGACGGAATGTTTTCTTTTTTTAAATGTTGGTGACATCATCTTCAAATGCAGCGGATGGAATGTTAATAACTTTGGTGACATCATCTTCAAAAGCAGAGGATGGAATGTTAATAACTTTGATGACATCATCTTCAAAGGCAGAGAATGGAATGTTTCATCAACTCTGGTGACATCTTGAAAGGCAGAGGACGGAATGTTTTTTTTTTTAATTTTGGTTACATTATTTACAAAGGCAGCAGATGGAATGTTAATAACTTTGGTGACATCATCTTCAAAGCAGAAAGGAATGAATGTTTGTTAAGCCTGGGATGTTGGGGTCTCTGCTGTTTTTTTTTCACAAAATATCATAATAGCGGACAAAGAACAGTGAAAATGAGGCAAAGATTGTCTGTAGGTGTGTCTGAGACTGAGATGTTGTTGAAACGCCTTTAATTGGGCGTGGAAATCAGGTCTTTTATCGGCCTTTTGCAAGTATAGCCTTAAACTCAGTGTGTTGTGTTGATGCATTGAAGACTTGATCTGTGCTCTCGAGTCCTTTTCAGACTGAAATGACTTCTCTGTGTTCATCTCAGCTCTGCTCGTTGTTCTCAAGATTACACAGGAAGTGAAATTGCAGCAGTCTGATTATCTTCTCCGTCTATGTGGACGTCTCAGTGCAGACAAAAACAAGAACTTTATCTCTTCCTGATTCTCTTTCTGTTTCTTCCACTCTATGAAATGTCAGAGATGCATTTCCATTTAGATTGAACTTTTTGTTTTTACACTCGAGCACACGCCGTGTGACTCGCTGCTCGCCATCTCACAGCTCAGGCAGACCTGCCGTGACACACCTGGCCTGTCCCCAGGGCCCCCCGTGGCTCCTGAGGACTGAGACAAACGGACAGGGCCACGTTTCCTCACAGGGAGGTCAATGTAACAGCATGTGGAGGTGAATAAAGGAGGAGATCCTGATATTTGGTGTAAAAGGCTGCAGAAGAAAGGGAATCTGGTCTCTGTGTGGAGGATATAAACATGAACAGTTTGTGTTTTCTGTATTTTGGTGTCGCAGTCGGCAGTTTTTAATCCGAACAGAGACGAAGAGAGAGCGACAGAACTCGTCTGTGTGATCTCAGATTAAAGACGCCGCTGTGAGGGATTAAATTAATTCTCAGCTTCCCTTGGTTCGTGTTATGATGAGTGAAAACAACAAAGACGGAAATCCTTTTCGTTTTTGTCTCATTCTTCCACAAAGTCAAATTGAAAATGGAGCTGCTGAGGAAAAGAGAGAAAAACTCACTGGAACTGTCCTAGTCTCACCTGTGTCTGATTGTCCTAGTCTCACCTGTGTCTGATTGTTCTAGTCTCACCTGTGTCTGATTGTTCTAGTCTCACCTGTGTCTGATTGTTCTAGTCTCACCTGTGTCTGATTGTTCTAGTCTCACCTGTGTCTGATTGTTCTAGTCTCACCTGTGTCTGATTGTTCTAGTCTCACCTGTGTCTGATTGTCCTAGTCTCACCTGTGTCTGATTGTCCTAGTCTCACCTGTGTCTGATTGTCCTAGTCTCACCTGTGTCTGATTGTCCTAGTCTCACCTGTGTCTGATTGTCCTAGTCTCACCTGTGTCTGATTGTCCTAGTCTCACCTGTGTCTGATTGTCCTAGTCTCACCTGTGTCTTATTGTCCTAGTCTCACCTGTGTCTGATTGTCCTAGTCTCACCTGTGTCTGATTGTCCTAGTCTCACCTGTGTCTGATTGTCCTAGTCTTACCTGTGTCTGATTGTCCTAGTCTCACCTGTGTCTGATTGTTCTTTCATATTCTACCAGGTATTTTAGGTTTTTGAGGTTGATCTGAACAGCTCATCACCGTCCTGTCGGCTTCCTCATGTCTGTGGTTTCTGAGAATCAAATTCCCCCTCAGGGTTGGATATGGAGAATCTGAATCAGCTGCTCTGTTTGCCGGCCCATAAACTGACGTCTGCACGGTCCCACATGTTTCTGAGAAATTAAATCAGAATGATGTAAACACCCCCGGGGTCTCTGAAACGTCGAGGTAAAAACTGCTGCAATTTTTCAGATAAACCTTCAGACACAGAGAGTTTAAACGTCCTCTTCACCTGCAGAGGAGAAAACGACTGAATCTATTTGAACCCAATTATCCTCCTCCATCTCTGACTCTGAGGTCCAACAGGAGCACACCGACACAGCTGATTCAGTCCAACCATTACCACTGACACAGTCCTCTATTAGACCAGAGACCCCTCTATCAGGACTGATGATTGCTCTAAAAGCACAATGAAAGCTTTTTACCTCAGTCCTAACAACCTTATAATCTCATTTGTATGTCTTCTTTCTTTGTTGCTTCAAACAAACAGAGGAATGTTCCTAAATAACAGATTAAAGCTGTTTTTTACATCATAACTCGTCAGTATAAGATCAGGTCTACCAGTGTAGGCTTGCTTTTAGACACAAGGGCAGACCACAATCCGTTTAGCCAGGCTTTGACCTGATTGAGTCGCTGTTTGGTCCTCCCAGTCATACTATACTCTATTGTTGGCTCTGTTGACACATTATTGCCACTATTAACCCCTCTTTAACACTTTTTGGGCCAAATTAAAGGTGCCCATTTTTGCCAGTTTAAACCAGTTTTTCAACTTATGTCACCAAATTTCCACCTATTTGTGCCACTTTAAAGCCATTTCAGCCACTTTTTAATCCCATTTTACCACTTTATATGCCCGGTTTTGCCACTTTAACCCATTTTTGCCATTTTTACCTCCGCCAAGGAGGTTATGTGATCAGGTGGGTTTGTTCGTTTGTTTGTTAGCAATATAACTCAAACAGTTGTGGACAGATTTTAATTACATTTTCAGGAAATGTCAGAAATGGCATACGAAAGAACTGATTAGATTTTGGGACTGATCCGGATCACCGTCTGGAATTTTTTAAAAGATTCTGTACTATTGGGAGATAGGGCTAATGGTGGAGGTCTGCACTGTTACCACTTTACACCAGGAGATGGCGGACATGAGTATCTTCAATCCCAGCAGCATTTTTGGGTGTGTTTCTACACAAAGTTTTGGAGTTTATAGAGTTTGAAAGACGCACGCCCGGTCAAGGAGACGAGTCGGAGCTTAACAGAGAGAAAGACAGCGAATTGTAGTGAGAATACTCACAATGCTGGGAGGAATAGAGGAATATTCACCCTCTGCCATGACTTCCATACGTAGCAAAGCCAATGCTTTGTCTCACCGTGTTTCCACCCCACCAGGCAGGGAGTAATCTGTGAATGCCATGGTGGGGGGCACACGGGGACGGATCCAGTAATTTATTTAAAGGATTCTTTACTATTGGTAGACAGAGCTAATGGCAGAGGTCTGTGCTCTCAATCTCCATCATTAGCCCTATCTCCCAATTGTAAAGAATCCTTTAAAAGATTCCTGGATCCAGACGGTGATCCGGATCACTCCCAAAATCCAATCAGTTCTTCCTTATGCCATTTCTGATGTTTCCTGAAAATTTCATGAAAATCCATCCATGACTTTTTGAGTTATGTTGCTAACAAACAAACTCACCCGATCACATAACCTCCTTGGTGGAGGTATTAAAAAGTTGTTTCTTTGATAAGACTGGTTATGATTCTGGTTGAATATAAAATCCCACTTAACTTTACAATAGACCATGGTTTTGCTGGCCCCCAGTTTGGCTGGGTCATTTTTCCCTCCTAATGGGCGGCCTTGTCTCCACATGACTATTCTTCATCGTGCATGGCTGTGTTCAACCCCCTTCAGGTAGAGTGGGGGTCTCAGACCCCTTTATTTTGGGGGCCGCAGGCTGAAAAGGTTGAGAACCCCTGCTGTAGAGTAATAAAGAAAAGAATTATGGGTACTGGCTTAGCTCACATGCAGAGGCTATAGTCTGGGATCACTGTCTCCTGCAGTGAGATTCCTTCTGGACGTTTCACCAAATGAGAGCTAAGGACGGCTCTGAGTCTCCCCCTCCTCAGTCTCAGGGTTTAGAGAGAGAACAGCGGGTATGAACGTGTTGATTACAGGGATCGTTCTTTGACTGTGGTTCTGTATCTGAGCTGCAGATGAGGATGATGATATCGTCTGAAATAACTTTTCTGTGTGGCCTCCAGCGCTGAAACACAACAAGCAGCTCAGACACAATTATCCTGATCACACTCACCGTGGCTCGCTAGTCTGTCAAACGTAGAAAAGTTAAAATTGCTCATCAGTTTTTACAAATAATTTCTCTGTTAAAATTTTTTTTAAATGTTTCTGTTTGTTGCAAATGTTTCTGCCAAATAAAGCACCAAAAAGGCTGATCAATAACCTCAAACCCGAGATGACAGATTAGTGGTTAGCTGTAGCGCTGCAGCAGCATCTGGTGTGTTTATTGAACCCGCTGACAGTGACGGCACACGACCACGGCTCACACCGAGCTCAGATATTAACGTTAACACACGCTGATGTTTGACTTTCCTTCTCCTAGCATGAAGACGAGCTGCAGGAAACTCCTCCAGCGAGCTCCACCTGAAGCTTTCTCTCATCTGATCAGCTCAAAATCAATAAAAGACGCCATCATCATGCAAAGCAGGCCGGACGCCTGCGGGCTCAACAAACTGTTAATAATTCACCGTCATGTTTTAGCGCCTGGAAACCCTCATGCATGAGGATTCTCCTCAGCCTGTGTCCATCTCACTGTATGGAGGCCCAACAATGCCAGTACAAAAAGAATTAGCGCTACAAACCCTCCTCATGCATGAGCATGGAGGGGATCCTCCTCAGCCTGGGCCCATCTCACTGTATGGAGGCCCAACACTGCCAGTACAAAAAGTATTACAACTACTAAACCTCCTCATGCATGAGCATGGAGGGGGTTCTCCTTAGCCTGGGCCCATTTCACTTTACGGAGGCCCAACACTGCCAATAAAAAAGAATTAGCTACAAAACCTCCTCATGTACAGTATGAGCATGGATGGGATTCTTTTCAGCATGTCTCTGTTTGTATCTGACTGTATGGAGGCCCAACACTGTCAATAAAAAAGTATTACAAAACCTCCTGATGCATCAGTATGGATGGGATCTTCCTCAGCATGTGTCAGTCTGTATCTGACTGTATGGAGGCCCAACACTGTCAATAAAAACACATTACAAAACCTCCTCGTGCATGAGCACGGATGGGATCTTCCTCAGCATGTGTCCATCTGTATCTGACTGTATGGAGGCCCAACACTGCCAGTAAGAAGTACTAAGAACCACAAAACCTCCTCATGCATGAGCACAGAGGGGATTCACCTCAGCCTGTGCCCATCTCACTGTATGGAGGCCCAACACTGCCAGTGAAAAAGTATTACAAATCCTCTTGATGTATCAGCATGGATAGACTTCTCCTTATCCTGTGTCTATCTCAGGGTATGGAGGCCCAACACTGCCAGTAAAACCGTATTAACTACTAAGCTAAATCTGGTAGCAAAGGATTTATGGGAAAAAGATAACAATTATAAGATTCATTTCTTAACTAAAAAAATGGTGTTTTCATATTTTAATTTTACATCTAATCATTTTTTTACATTTAAAATAATAATTTCAACTTTTAAATCATGATTCTGTGTTTCTCTTTCATTATCTGGGTTTTAAGTCTGATGTTTGCACTTTCTCAAACCATAACCTATTTGAGTTTTGATTTAAATTTTTCCACTTTTTGAACCATACTTTTTATTTTGTTATTTAAGTTTATGATTAGACTTTTAATTTCAAAATTCTATATTTTTATCCCTATCTATTAATTTTATGCACTTTTGCCTTTTTAAAACTTGTGATTTTGACCATTTATGTGATATTTTCAATTTCCTTTATAATTATTTTTGAATTTCTGTTTTATAATTTTGACTTTTTATTTCAGAATTTTGATTAATCTATCATTATTTAAATTTCTAAACTAAAATTGTGACTTTTTAAACCTTTTAAGGTTGTAATTTAAACATTTTTTGCCTTCAATTTAACTTTAGTAAAATATTTTTATGCCTTCATTGTAATATTTAATGGGACTATATCAATTTTTGTGCTATTATTGTCCCAATCTAGACCTTTACTTGATGGTTTGAACATTTTTGCACTAAATTTTTAAATTTTTTATGTGATTTTTTTTTTTTTTTTAACTAATTTAATTTAAAACCATAAACTACAGTTTATAATGTCATACTTTAAACTATTTTAACCTGACTTGTTAGGCCATATTTGTCCTTTTTATGTCAAAATTTCTGTTCATTAATTCATAATTCAGACTTTTGTTTGCCATAATTCCTTTTCTATCTTGATTTTCAGATTTCATGACATTAATTAAAATTTCAGTGCCTAATTTTGTCTGTTTTTGTCAAAACTTCAAATCAAAGCAATAATTTTGACTTTTTAGTTCTTAATTGGATGTTCAATGCTGTATTTTACACTCTTTAGTTCTGATTTTTAATTCATACATCATTACCTTTCGTTTATACCTCACATACTGGAATTTCTCCCTCATTATAATGGTTTCACATATTTTCCCATCAACCCTTGGCTGTCATTAAAACTATTTCGCTTTCTATTTGGCTGAAAGGGGCTTCCATACCCTGGAGATCCGTCTCTCTGATCAGAAATCGATCAGATCAGGATCGATTCCTCTCCTTCAGGACAGACTGAGGTTGTCAACTTGTCGGAGCAACCTGTTAACGCAGCGTGAGGATGAGAGACCTGAGCCTCAACATCAGTCTAAAACCTCTAAAAGTCATCACCAGGACTCAGTATCGATCAGGATCAGGATTCAGGATTTTACTCACACAAAAACTCCGAAGAGCAGAACTCGGATGCCGATCTCCAGAGCCAGCTCTCTCATGTTTTTCCTTCTCTCCTGAGGAGTCACGTTCATGATTCTCACAGGTAATAATCCACCAGGTAAGGGGGGCAGAGGAGGATCCCGGTCTGAGCTTAAAGTCTGAAATAAGAATAATCCACTTCCACGGAGGCAGCGGGGGATCCTTAACAACGCACGCCGCGCGTCTCCATCTCCGCTCGGTCACCTGAAGCTCCGCGCTCCCGCTGCTCTCCTCCGCTGCTCCTCTCTCTCCTCTCTCCTCTGGAGGTCTGAGTGAGAGCTGGGAGTGAGCTCCTCTTCACACCGAGCTCTCCTCCTCCTCCTCCTCCCCCTGACTTACTCAGAGAGAGAGAGAGAGAGAGAGAGCTGTGGTTTAAGGAGCAGAGAGGGAGACACCAGTGAGAGCAGGTAGGGCTGGGCAACACAGACCGAAACCGGAGGAAGGTTCCAAAAGTTTATGTTAGTGAAGATATTACTACTGACATTAACATGAATGTAAAGCCTTTTGAAGAGGCTGTCAGTGAGTTTTCTCCTCATTATTAACAGAATGTCAGAGGACAGAGTCAGCAACAGAGCCGGCCTCATTAAATTGTTTCCTGACGGCCCAGGATACATAAAAAATAAAGATCCTTATAAGTACGGAGCCCAGGACGTGGCATGAACATGTTAATTTTTTTAAATACGTGGGAGCGTAAAAGTATCTTGCATGCGCAAAGTACATTTAAAACGTGCATGTGACCTACAGAGAAATTGCACGCACGAGATACGAATAAAACGTTGGCACGATTTATGAAAACGCGCATGCGAGATATTAAAATGCTGGGAGTGTGAATAAAACGTGGGCGCAATTTACTGAAACGCGCATGCGAGATACTAAAACAACTTGGAGGTGAATAAAATGTGGCTGCGATTTATTAAAACATGCTTTCGAAATACTAAAATGCTCGGAAGGTGGATAAAACATGAGCGCAATTTACTAAAACGTTTGTGTGAGATACTAAAATGCCCAGGAGGTGAATAAAACGTGGGCACAATTTACTAAAACTTGCGCGAGATACTTACACACCCAGGAGGTCAATAAAACGATAGTGCAATATACTAAAATGGGTATGTGAGATACTAAAACGCCTGGGGGGTGAAAAAAACATGGGTGCAATTTACTGAAACGCACATACAAGTTACTAAAACACCTGGGAGGTGAATAAAAAGTGGGTATGATTCACAAAAACGCACATGCAAGATACCAAAACGCAGGGGGGGTTATTAAAACGTGGGCGCGATTTACTATAACACGCGTGAGAAATATTAAAATGTTCGGGAAGTCAATCAAACATGGGCGCAATATACTAAAATGGGCGTGTAAAATACTCAGATGCTCGGGAGGTGAATAAAATGTGGGCGCAATTTCCTAAAACGTGCGTGCGAGATACTAAACCACCTTGGGGGGAATAAAACATGGGTGCAAGTTACTAAAACTTGTGTGCGGGATACTAAACTGCCTGGGAGGTGAATAAGAAGTGGGTGTGATTTACGCCCGGGAGTTCAATAAAACGGCATGATTCATTAAAACGTGCGTTTGTGCGAGACACTAAAACATTGGCGTGATATATTTAAACGCGTGTGCGATCTACTAAAATGTGCACACGTTTAAAAAAAATAACATGTTCATGTCACTTTCCAGGCTCCGTATATAAGCCTCACAGAATATCTTATTTCAAATCAACACCATCATATCGTTACAGGAATGTTGTCCTCCCTTAAACTTTTTCACAAATAAACCCTGATATCCTAAATATGGCTGTTTCGCCCAGCCCTAGGCGAGTCTCTCCTCCATTAGCATCTCTCCAGAGGATCGTTTCTTTCCTCAGACTTCACAAGAAGCAGGATAAAAATGTGAAAATGCTCCCGCCCGGTGTTCACTCCACAGAGACTTTTTTCCTGAACAAACTCCTCCTCATGAATTATGAAGCAGAAGAACACGGGACACGCATGACATAAAGAGACCAGAGGCAGGAGCGACGGCGGGGCCGAGGGAGAGAAGCCCAACACGACCAGACAGGGGTGTAGCTAGGGATTTAGGGCCCCCAGAAAGTATATTACACAGGGCCCCCTTAACTAGCTAGCCAAGCAACAAATGTGTCATTTTTGTAAACTTAGTATTTGTCAGTTTTAGTCATCACAGATCTATTTTTGTTCGTCTTCGTCTAGTTTTTGTCATGGAAAAAAGGCTGTAGATGAACATTTTTAGTCATAGTTTTAGTCAACGAAGTTAACACTGCTGGCTGTTAGCTGATGGTTAGCTGGTTGGTTAGCTGATAGTCAGCTGATAGTTAGCTGGCTGTTAGCTGATGGTCAGCGCTGGTTTGGATAACGTTTATTCTGGACTCTTCTGGGGTCCTGACCTGGCCCTTTCGGTTCTATGAGCCTGGAAGACGCCACTTTACCTCGATCACTTAAGCTTTCTTTGAGTGCTTGACCCCGTTGGCCCTCAGTGGCTGTCTGCTCTGGAACAATCAGTTTGTTTTTGTTTTTTTTTTTCTTTAGCCAAGCATTAATAACTGATTTTAGGTTTTGTGCCACCCAGTGGCTGGTAGAGCCTTGTCTAATGTTGGCCCTCTCCTGTGACCCTGACACTGGGAATGAGAGTTTTAATAGACATGAAAGTGCTGAAGGAAGGTTTTTCAGGGGGAAGAACACACTAGTGTGATTTGGCACCAGATTCAGGCAGCTAAAGTGGAGAATAAAGATTTAAAAGAATGTTTATACAGACTTTATGTATGACATTAATGCACACTAGACTCATTACCTTGGTATACTGAACTCTCTGTGTGCTAAACTCCTTTAGATAATTGCACTATAACCTCATCACCAGTAAACCTGCACATCTGTACAGATTCTCCTTTGCACATTTGTGCACACCTCTGTGATGTGATCAACTACATTTTTCTCTAATACTCTGTTCCTCCGTTTTTTTTATCTTGCACCAAACACAAATCAAATTCCTTGACTGTGAAAATGAACTTGGCAGTAAAAGTGGATACTGATATTTTCAGATCTGGCAAACACAGTTGGGTCAGTTCCATGTAGTCTTGTTTGGAGTGCACTTAGACTAACAGGGGTGATGGTAAACTTACACCAGGACGTGTATTAGTGCTGGAAGTGTTACTGCAGGGGATATTGTATCTGATGCATTTGTACACAGTGGTTTATACAATATTTTTTTACACTTTCTCCATTTAAAGGAGGTGCAGCCGTGGTGTTGTAGTGAGTATATTGTTTTGATTGATGAGTGCTGCATGACGCCGGCCCCTAAAAGCATGCCATCATCCACGACACAAGCTGCTAAAGTAAAGGCACACCACTTGACTTTACAGCACATGTCACTGCAACCTCAGCAGCGTGTCAGATGTTACTTTCCCCTCTCACTGCCGCCAGAATTCAGTTTTGTAAGAGAAGGCTGTGTGGGGGTCTTCATGACTGTAGATGTCCTGCAGATTGGGCTGCAATCAGAGGCTCTTTCTGCAAAGATAGATACTCCTGCTGCAAAGTATTATTTTGGAACTTTGTCATTTTTCCTGGTAATATGATGGTGATCCTGCCTGTCGAGGTTTATGGGAGAAAAGTGTCTAAAAGGCGACTCCATGCCAAGGCCAACACATGAAACCAGTCTGAGGTAAAACTGTTTAGTCCTGCTCTTCTTCCTCTGCATGCTTAAAAATCACAGCATAATGGCAAAGACCCAGGGTCTGCAGACATCCCAGGGTCTGCAGACATCCCAGGGTCTGCAGATATCCCAGGGTCTGCAGACATCCCAGGGTCTGCAGACATCCCAGGGTCTGCAGATATCCCAGGATCTGTAGAAATCCCAGGGTCTGCAGACATTCCAGGGTCTGCAGCATCCCAGGGTCTACAGATATCCCAGTCTGCAGCATATCAGGGTCTGCAGCATCCCAGGATCTGTAGAAATCCCAGGGTCTGCAGACATCCCAGTCTGCAGCATCCCAGGGTCTGTAGAAGTCCTAGGGTCTGCAGACATCCCAGTCTGCAGCATATCAGCGTCTGCAGACCTCTCACGGTGTGCACATGATGATGGGGGGGAACAGACACCAGCTCACCTGCAGGTCAGCACACCTGCCAGATCCCCTCTTTCTCTCTCTCTGTCTCTCACATGAATATTTGATGCCTCACACTCGCCTCATGTATTACCTGCCAGTTCAAGAGGTTTGTGTGTGGCTGTGCATGGAGAGAAGTAGAGAAGAGGGAGAGAGAGGGATGTAGGGAAAAGCTTCTGACCCAAAATCTTTGAGCTGCTTTTTCTGGGTCACCAGTCTGATGTGCTGAAAGCGTCTGAAGAGGAAATTCATAAAAATTCTGCTGCTAACGAGGAGCTGTGTTAGCCCTGACTGAGACAAATGAGCGTACAGAAACATGCAGGTACAGTAGATTTCAGTCTGTCCTGTGAGTTTCAGGGTCTTTGCACACTGAGTTTGTATTTTCAGATCCATAACCCGCTAGAAACGTCATGCACACTGAGGCTGATACCTTTATTTCTATTTGTTGTGAAAATTTGTAGTTTGAGGCAAAAAAAGTCAAGAAAAAAGCAGTGACAATGATTCTGTGGCTCCTACACTTACTGAGTCCCTCCATCCTGACAGAAAACTTCATATAAATGGATTATTTGCAGAAGTTTATGGTGACTACGCTTTGCTGTTTGAGCATGCAGCTTTTAGGACAATCTATCTCCTGTAACTATTTCGTTCTATGGTTGGATTGCACATGACAGTGCAAACAACCCTGCAGACTTCCATGCTGAGATGTTTTTTTTAGAGGTTCGATGACGAGAAGGTCTCTTCAGAAAATCACATCATTTCTGCTGCAAATAGAAAGGAGTGCCAGAGTTCGCCTCTCAATTATTGACAGTTTCTTGCTGTTTTCATGTGTTTCTCTTGGTGCAAAAGCCTCAAGGTCTAAAAATTACTTTAATAATTGTTTAAAATCATGTGTCTTCTGTTACAGCCCTGGTCGTGTTGTATTGTAGTTGTATCGCTCTGTTAGCATTGCTGCTGTTTTCTTGTTCTGCTTTTGTTTCAGAGTAAGTGCTCTGTTTTTGTGTGGATCTTTGTTCATACTCTGTTTTTGTTTGTCAGTATCAAACTGAGATTTTGCAAAGACTAACCAAACAACTAGACTATGATTCCTTTTGAGATTATTCCCATAATGCATCTGGTGGAAATTCTCAACAACAGTTTCTGGGCAGAGAACAAGATATAGAAGGAGTTGGAGATTGCATTTGAGTCTCTTATAATCTGATGTTTTTAAATCATTTACAACATTTACATAATGTTAGGCTAAACCAGGGGTGTCAAACTTAAGGCCCAGGGGCCAAATCTGGCCTGTGGTGCAGTTATACCCGGCCCACCAGATCATATTTTTATTAGAAGTGGCCCACACTGTCAAAAGGAAAACTTGCTGGCCTTTTAAGGACTTTCAGTAAACTAAACACAAACATGTTTTGTTTTGATGAGAACTATTTCAAGTTATTTACCTCAACTATCTCTTTAAGTTTCTGGTGTAAAGTTGGTCTTGTTTCGTAAATTAAGTTGGCAAAACTCAAAATGATACGTTTGAGGTCAGGCCACGGTCTGAGTTTCACCGCACGCCTGCTCTGTGCAAAGAACGGGGTCTCCATGGCAACTCTGCAGGGGTTTCTACACACAGCCACATGCTGCCATGTGTCCTGCTGCGCTAAAGGGGATTATCTTGCTCCTTAGGTGAGTAGTTTGCCTGAATACTGATTTAAACTTGTTTTACAGTGATAGCATGTTAAGATATATTCCGTTTGTTGTGTTTTGGTTCAGTTGCCAGGTTCATGTGACTGGGACACGAGCACACTGCTAGCTAACTAACTAACTAACTGAGTCATGCTTGTCACTTTATGTGTGAGGCTAACGAATGCTAATCACGATGTTACTGCTAGTTCTGTTCAGTGAAGCTGCGCAGACAGCAGCACAGGAAAACCTTCAAGTCTTCAACCTGTATTTGTTACATGAATTTTGGTGCAATTAATTCAATTTAATGATTAGAAGTCAAATAAAGACGTGGATAAGATGATTTATTTTGATAGAAACATAATAAATAAGAAAATTCATCACAAATATTTCATTTATTGTCATGTCCATGATGAAATATTGTAAGCCTCATAGCATAATCGCCTAAGTCCTTTGTTTTTGTTTTTTTTTTTTGTTTTTTTTTGAGAAAATTTTAATATCTGCCTAACTCTACTCTCCCTGCTGATTCATTCAGCCTTATTGTCTAAATCCTCAGCCAATCAGAGTGCTTGTTAGGGTCCATTATCACTACATGCCTAAATTATCTATTTCTCTGTTTCTTTATGTAGGGTAAGTGTACCCATTAAGCCCAGGCACCATTTAAGCCCACTTGCAACTTTGAAGTCAATTTAAAAAAAAAAAGAGGGGTCTGTTTAATGTTATACATTATTTTTTCCAATCACACAATTTCTTAATTGTCAGTTTTTGTTTGGCACCAATCACATTTGTTGATATTGAATAAGGCCCGCCTTCATTCGTGCAGTCTCAAGGAGGCTCAGATAAAGTCGCCTCCAAACTTTGGTGTTTTGGGATCCCTCAGAAAAAAAACTCTTTTCAACTATTTTCAGCCACTGACTTGTTCAGTACATTCATATTATGTAATTTGAGAGATTACTGATTTGTTATTTGTGTATAAACAAGTAGTTTTTTGTCATTTCTTACTATTTATTTTTATGTGAAAAGATGAGTCATGCTAGCTAGCGTAGCGAGCTAATCACTGGTCAATACATGTAGCCTACTGATAGATACACCGCTGAAGGATTAAAAATAATAAGTACACAAACTGCTTTTCTGTGTTTTCTGATTCATTTTACATAAATCTTCAAATTAAGACTCAAAAAATGGTTTGGGTGGGTGAAAGATTTTCAAAAAATGTGTCATTTCTAAGGTGGGCTTAAATGGTACCGTGACCCAAAAACAGCTAGCGTAAGCTAACTTTGAACAAGAACTCCTTCATAATTCAGAAAGTTTGGCAAAAGAGGGACGACTGTGATGGCAAGTTTTACAGGCTACAGGTATTTCTTTATACATTTGTTTCATTTTGGTGAGAACATAATATCTTTATTTCCCTGGTAGTCACTGTAGAGCCATTTAAAGGTGCAGTGTGTAGAATTTGGCTGCATTTCGCCGAACAGAAACGGTGTAAATAGAATATAATGTTTATATATCTATGTGAAGTATGTTAAAATAAGTGCACAATCATCCTCTTTAAACTTTCGTTTTCTTTTTACAAAATTAGAAAAAAGCTTTTTAAATTTACATTACCGCGGGTCGCCCTCACGGAGGCTGACATAACTAACCGCCATGTTGTCTACGGCAACATTTTGGGGACAGAAAGAGCCAAACGCAATTTTTAAATACGAGCCTGCCTGCCGGTCCTGAAATCTACCTGGAAGGCAGGTGGAGATGAAGACTGACCTATAACCTATAAAAATAATGGTTACAAAAATGAATGAATAAACCCTCACCTCGTCACTGCTGTAGATGATGTCCGGCTCACGATCCTTTTTGGTCTTCACAGGCTCTCGTCACTTAGTGATCTGATGTTTTGGTAACAGATCGGCTCATTCTAAAATCTGAACGCTAGATGTTGCTAAAATGCCAGATTCTACACACTGTACCTTTAAGCCCAGTGTGTTGCATTTAAGCCCATCGTATGTGTTTCAGTAGGAAATAATGAAATTTTGAGGTTTGATAGCTTTTCACTGTAATCCTGTGTTGGATGTTTATACTAACTTCATTAACACGAGTACATCACAGATCACACACTGCCCAGAAGAATTATGTCAGTTAATTTTGCATAATAATTTTTTTACAGTGAGAAAAATGCCAACAAAATGGAAGAATTGCAGCAACTGTCCTAAAATCATCATCGTTACAAGCCGAACATTAAATACAAGTTCAATAAGATATTGTTGATGCACTGTAATGTCATTTAATACTTTTAAAAACAAATAGGTTTTTTTTTTTTTCAGTACTGAATAAAATTTTATCAGTATTAAATAAAATCTTCAATGAAATGTTAAATACTGAAACCATTGAAAATTAGTTTTAGGCCTACTTGGTCATGTTTGTGATGGTCCATTGTTACAAGCCAAACATTAAATCCAAGTTAAAAAAATCAGTTGTGTTTAACATGTATAACATGTTACTGAATGAATATGTGTTTACTACCTAAAAAATAGAATAATTTTTTATATTTCTGTCAATAAATGTGGTTGTGGGTGTAAAATATTCATAAGTAAATAAATATACTTTCAAATGAGAGATTAATCCTTCATTTTAACAAATGATCATGTTTATGAATCAGCTTATCTATGAAAAATATTTGTTCTATTTGTTATGTACACTTTGTTGTGGCTTTTCTTTTTTTAAGAAACTTGTTCACACATCTGCTAGAAATTACTGTCACATCAAATTATGTTTTTTCTTTCTTTTTTCCTGAAATCCTTAAAATATGTCTAAGGCAATTATGCTATGAGGCTAACCATATGTTAAAATATACAACAATATTACAAAAGGGATCTGGGATTAAATATAACTATTTGGTTTACTTTATCAAAATACCTTGACATATGGTAAATCATTATCATGATTTTTTCTAGTTTATGTGGATGAACAGTAAAACTCAGTGAATGAAGAATAAGTCCTGAGGTCTCATTTTAAGGACAGAAACAGCCCTTCATCAGACATGTCTGATATTAGGCTGGGTACTGAAACGTCACATATGTGGTGATAATCTTCATGAAATAAGCTTCGGAGCAGCTTCTGGTGTGCTGACTTATTCTTCTGTTTTCCTGTGTTTTTTTCTTAGTCCAGCACCCCGTTCTTAACCCTTTGGGATGTGCATGCCTTCGAACATTTTTAAGAACAGGAATGGAACCAGATCATTTCTATTTCTGCACTTTTTGTGTAAGTTGTTTTTGTTTTCCATTCAGAAATGAGAACATAGATGAACTTTGTGATTTACCATCTAAATAAATAATGAATAAATATAACAAATAATTGAAATGACCTTTTAATTCCCATTCCAGCTATCCTCTGAGGGTAGAGGTCACTGGTCCTGACTTCACAGTGAGTCTTTGCCAATTCAAACCCATGAAGCATTAAAGTCACACCAAACCAGATCACACTGCAGGACTGTGTGAAGCAGCAGACCAGTCTCTCCAGTAAGTTATGTGTGAATTCCTAAAAAACTCCTTTGATTTCGTTCCACTCCTTTATTGTTTTCATGACTTCGTCATCGAGGTCATGTGATCGGGTGGGTTTGTTTGTTAGTTTGTTTGTTAGCAACATGACTCAAAAAGTTATGGATGGATTTTGATGAAATTCTCAGGAAATGTCAGAAATGGCATAAGGAAGCACTGATTAGATTTTGGGAGTGATCTGGATCACCGTCTGGATCCAGGAATTCTGTACTATTGGGAGATAGGGCTAATAGCGGAGGTCTGCGCTCTCCGAGTGCTCTTCTAGTTTTTAAAAGCAGCATCCTCCGCTTCAAGTTTCCACGCTTGATAATGTCGAATAGATCGTTTAATATCATCAAATTAATGTGAACTCTATTTAAGTTTGATGTATTGATTAACATTGTTGAACTTACTAAAAACTCTATCATTAACAGTATTTCTACTTTGGTCTAATGCTGTTTCTGTGTTCCACAGATTTGTGAGGAGTTTCTCTGTGCCACTACCAGGGACTTTCTGGGACCTTTACAGCAGCTTTAGATGAGCGCTCTCGTCTGCTTGAACTGTATTAAGACATGAAGGGAGCCATTAGACAAGAAACCCACAGTCTTCTGGATATGCTTGACTATCAGGTCAGATATACATGTTAATCACTGAATTAATATTTACAAAGATAATGCTACTTTAAAGCTTTTATACTGGCCAGTATTACATACAATAATTGTAAGTGATGTGTGAAACTGTCCAAAATTGGTTGAAGCTTTTCCTGAAATGCCTGGTAAATACAGTGTAGTGCTTTCCCATCAGTTATCAATGAAATATAGATGTCATAACCTTGCAAAGCAGATGGATACGCCCTTTCGTGGTGTGGAATTCTTAGTTAGTAGAACTTAAAATACCAAGTTTTATAAATCAGGAATTCTAAGTTTCCTCAACTACGGATTATTTGTTGGCTCAACTATAGGCAGTTTTCTTCAAAACTTAAGAGTTTAAGTTGGTATCAATTCTCAAATATCTAGAACAGTAAGTTACCTTGAAATTTTGAGTTTTCAGAGCTTTTTCATTTTTACACCTGTCTGTTAGGCCAGGGATTCTCAACCTTTTCAGCCCGTGACCCCCCAGTAAAAGGTGCCAGAGACCAGGGACCCCACTGTACCTGAAGGTGGCTGAACACAGTCATGCACATTCAAGAATAGTCATGTGGAGACAAGGCCGTACATTAGGGCAGGGGTCGGGACCCCATTGGAGGTCCCGAGACACTGAGAGGGGCTTGTTGTCAAAGTTGGTGGGAAAAAAGTGACAACAGGTTGAAATCTGCAAAAATTGGTTTAAAGTGGCAACAGTGTAAATTCAAAAATATTCCTAGTTTCTTCAAAGCGTATGGAGACCCCCTCTCAGTGTCTCGCGACCTCCATTGGGGTCCCGACCCCAGTGTTGAGAACCCCTGTGTTAGGCTGTATAGCCTAGCTTCCTGGCCGGTCCAACCAGAGAGTCCTTCTGGTGAGCAACGCTCACTGAAATCACAGGAGGCTAACACCACTGCTACTGCTAGATACCTCATACAGCCCAGCTTCAGAAATAGTGAAATATCCCTTTAAAACTCTAAATGTTCTGGAAACAGACCGGTGCAGGAGAAAAGGGTTAAGTAAGTTAATCCTACCTTTGCCTACTGGTCCAGTCCACCTCTAACCAATGGTTAAAAAAAGCACGTTTAAAGGAAGTGAGGATTGTTTTGGCCAATCAGTGGACTGCATTGTGCCAAGCCCCACCCTCTAGTGTCAGATAGGTACCCCAACAGACAGATCCCAAAACATTAGAATGTGTTCTTTGTTGTGTCTTTAATGCTGTCATGGCTGAACACAGACAGGAGCAACAAACATCAGACATTTTCATTTTCATTCTCTCTGATTTGCTTTTCAATCCATAACAAGTTCATTTTTCTGTGCTTAGGTTTCATTCATGATCTCATCAAAGTAGGTCTGCATCCAAAGACAGTAGCAACATCCAACACAACACAGACACAGTTTCAAAGCCAAAACAGAGACATTTCAAATGCAACAACAGGATTTCATACAAATAATAATAATCTGACAGCTCTGATAGAGATCATTCAGTGCAAAGATTCTACATATTGTAGCTTTTAAAGTAGAAATCTATCACCCAGGCTGGGACACTCCTAAGTTTTGCTAACTAGCCTTTTTGATTTGATGGGATTATGCAAACAATCAAAGTCCTTTTCATTCCTGTACAGCACCCTGCACTGAAGCACAGCTCCACCCAAAGCTGATGCTGATCATCCACGTATCATAAAAGAGTCAAAAAGAGAGGACAAGTGGAAGCAAAGCATTATTGTTATGGAAATGAAAGGGATAAAATATGAAAGCCCTGTTTAAAATCATCATTTTCTTCATCTTTGCTCTTTGATTTTCTACTTGAGTTTACAGAACTCAGCAGTGTTTCCAGAACACCCAAACCAAAGTCCAGCATGTAGAGGCTGAGTGAACGTGGTCTGGACTCTGTGGAGGAGAGTCATGGTCTCAGAGACCCTGTAGAAGGACAGAATACCTGCTCTGTGATCCACATACACACCCAGTCTGTTAGACCCAGGACCTGAGACTGGAGTCTGGACTTTGTTGTGTATAAATGTATAACTGTTGTTGTTGTACTGTAACATCCAGGATTTTTCATTTTGTCCAAATCTACACTCATCAGAGCGCCCTGATCTGCTGATACTCTTGTATGAAACTGCCACACCAACCACAGAACCAGCCCACTCCACCTCCCAGTAACAACGCTGAGGCAGACTCTCTCTGCTCAGAACCTGTAACAAACCAGTGAATCTGTCTGGATGATTGGAATAACCCTGGTTAGATGGTGTAAATGTTGCTTTTCTGTTCCCATCAGACAGTGAGATGTAATTGTGTGCTGTGTTTGGATCCAGAGTGATGTCACATGAGAATCTTAAGAACTGAGCTCTGGTCTTGGGCTCTGACAGTAAAACCTCCACATCAGTCCCCGTCTGTGTGACGTTGGTCCACTTCTCTCTCAGAACTTCTTGTAGCTGATCTCTGACTTCTGTTACAGCCGCTGTCACGTCCTCAAAGTATCTCAGAGGATGAAGGTCAGAGCTGAATGAGTCTGCAGATTGACTGATTTGTGACAGTGAGGGGTAGCTGTGTAGAAACTGGTTGTTGTCCTCCGTGTGTGACAGCGTCTCCAGCTCAGCGTCTTTCCTCTCCAGCTCAGCGATCTCCTTCTCCAGCTTCTCCTGAAGCTCTTTGACTCGACTCACCTCGGCGTCCTGCCGGGATCGGACCTGCCGCTTCAGATCAGATCGTCTTTGCTCCATGAGACGGATCAGCTGGGCGAAGATCTTCTCGCCGTCCTCCACTGCTTTATCAGCGGAGCGATTGATAGCCTCCGCTTCCTGTTGGAGCAGCTTCACGTCTTTCTGTCTGTCCTGGATTCTCTGCTGGATGTTGAGTCGACTCCCCTGGAGCTCTCTCTGCCTCTCGGCCCTCTCTGCCGCCGCCGTGACGGTGTCGTGACCTTTGTGTTCGTCCACAGAGCAGACATAACAGATGGAGCGCTGATCAGTGCGACAGAACATCTTCATCACCTCATCGTGACGAGAGCAGACGTTCTCCTGGAGCTTCCTGGTCGGCTCCACCAGCTTGTGCTTTTCAAAGGCCGGAGATTTATGAAGCTGAAGGTGATTCTCACAAAATGAGACCAAACACACCAGACAGGACTTTTGGGCTTTCAGTTTCCTCCCGGTGCAGACGTCACAGGCCACATCTTCAGCTCCAGCGTAGCAGTGATCATCAGGAGCAGCCAGGAGTCCGCTCTTCTTCATCTCCTCCATTAAAACTGCCAACATGGTGTTTTTCACCAGCACAGGCCTGGGTGTGAAGGTCTGCCTACACTGAGGGCAGCTGTAGCTCTTCTTCTCCCCCTCTGTATCCCAGTGGCTTTTAATACAGCTCATGCAGTAGCTGTGTCCACAGGGAATAGTCACCGGCTCCTTCAGTAGATCCAAACAGACGGAGCAAGAGAAAGAGTCCCGGTCCAGCCCCGCCATTTCAGCCCTCGATGAGTTCTGCTTTCTCTAAAGTGAAACTACTCAGAGCTCTGATCTCAACAACATCACAGTCCTTCTGACTTTGTTTCTTTCTAACTTGTTAAAGACGACACAGAGAAATCTGAGGGAGACTCACAGAGAAGCGTCCGGAGCTGTAGATTATTATTTACAAGTAAGAGCACAAAGTTCAGACGTACGGCGCTGCTCCTCTTCCTGGAGTGTGGATCAGCTTGATAACCCTCCCCCGTAGCTCACAGAGCGCCCTACACTCTGCTTCCTGGTTCCCTCCCCTTTAGAGGATGAGCGTAACCAACATGTGGTGAACTGACGGCCCCGTCTCAGTGAGTTTCAGCTCTGTCTGCTGATCTGGATCATCTCAATCTCATTTATTTATAAAACACATTTAAAAACAGCAACAGCTGATGACAGTGCTGTAGAAGACAGGAAGTCACACAGAAACGCCAAGATGCACGCATGTAAAACTAAAACAGTGAGGAGAATTATTACAATGATGAAACAAACAAAAAAATTAAAAATAAATAGAAATAAATAAATGTAATTTTTTTTCTAGATCGTTAAAGGAGAGTATTGGTTTTCATTTGGCTGTTGTTCTTAACTGAAAGGAACTGGTTTTAACCACAGGTTTTTCTTGGCTTCAAAAGTGAATGCAGAGTCAAATATCACGCCAAGATTCTTCACCTGGGGCTTGATGAAGGTGGAAAATTCACCTAAGCTGCTAGAGACCTGTTTGATAGACGACCTCAGTTTTACTTTCATTCATTTGTAAAAAAATTTCGACCCTCCAGCATTTGATGCCACCAAGACAGTGTGTGAGTTTAAGTCTGTTTGGTTTTATGGGGATCTAGAGCTGTGCATCATCTAGGGCTGAACGACTTGGGAACAAAATCTAATTGTGATTTTTTTTACCCAATACTGTTATTGCAATTTAATATGCTTTTAATTCTTAAGTTCCTTATGTCGTGCATTTTACAACAGAAATAAGCAATAATTCATTCTTCATATCATGAAAAGCCAGGATTCAAAAGCAGACACTCAGGAAGGGTTCAAGTCCGTTTAATAACAAAAGGAGGTTCAGTACACAGATGATCAATCAAACAGGCTGAGGTAACCAAATCGGCAGGCTATACACGAGGAACCTAATAACAATCACTGGGTCCAGGTCACGGAGAATCAATCAGAAAGAACGCTCGAAAGTAAAGTACACAGGGTAAGAAGACGATCTCGCACAGAGGACGGGGAGTGAATGAACTAAATACACAGAGAGGACGACAGTCAGCCAGGGATCACCAGGTGCAGCCACTCAGACAACCAACACAGGTGAGACACGAGGATGATCAGGACGCGGGGAAAACAGGTAGGGGTGGGCAGGAAGGAGTGATCTGGAAAAGAGACACCAGGGAAGTAACCAAAATAAAACAGGAAATGACAAACTAGAAACATGAGGGAAAAGTAACTTAACTAACACAGCCCCGGGACGTGATACTTTACTATATAACAACACAATATTCAATTAAACTAGGCAGAACAATTTTTTAAAAATATCAAAATGTGATGACTTTTTAAACTCATTTTGCAAATTTGATATGAATTGTTGCATTAAAGGGAATGGCATTTTTATATAATTTTCATATTTAATAAGAAAAAAAATACACTATTGGTACATGATGTGATTGCATGGTATGTTATGCATAACCTCGCTGCAAAAACAAAGTTCCAAACTGGTATTTAGACACAATGTAATGTAAATGTAAATGGAGAAGAGAATAGGGCCTAGGATGGAGCCTTGAGGTTCCCCATGTGACAGACTGGCTGCTGATGAAATAGAATTTGACAGTGAATGATCTGTATTATAAATACGAGAATGAACCACTGCAGGGCAACGCCTCTAACACCTACCCATATTTATTTTGTAATATCCTTGTTGAGTCATGAAAATTAGAAAAAGTGAACAGTAAAAATAAGTTGATAAAAAGTCAGGAACATGAGTGTTTTCTCTGTATCAGTGGTTCCCAACCTTTTCCAACTCAGGGCCCACTTTTACGTCTCAAAAATTTTAGCGGACCACCTCCGACCCCATAAATACGGAGGCCATATAATAGGTTCTCAGAGCACTTTTTTTAATTGAAGATTGAACATAAAGGAGTGAACTGAAAACAGGAAGCTCCACAGCCGCTAACACAGCATCTGTAACATGTAGCAACACCTTCAGTATTACAGTTTTCAAGGAGCTGTCCACACAGTAACCTCTAGATAACAACAAAAGTTCCTATCTGTCATTTTCTTGTCACATGTCTAAAACAAAACAAAACAATGAAAAGAGTATTTGATCATTTTTGATATCCTTTTAAACGTAACTGAGTTTTAACATTAAAAACACTATTCTGTATATTTTTTTATTTTTGAAATAATCATACTATTTTAGAAATTATTCTGCGGCCCACTTGCAATACCTTCGCAGCCCACCAGGGGGCAACAGTCCACAGGTTGGGAATCACTGCTCTATATTTTCAATTTTGCATCTCACAGTTATGACTAAAAGTTATGGTTTTGACTTTTTATCTCGTATTTTAACCTTTACATCTCATAACTTTGACTTTTCATCTCATATTTTAATCTTTACATCTCATAACTTTGACTTTTCATCTCATATTTTAATCTTTTAGATTAAAATTTTTTAATTTCAAATCCTATTTAGACCTTTTAAAAACATGATTTTGACTTTAAGCTCACGTTTTGACCTTTTTCAACTCCTAACTTTAAATTTGTCATTTTTTTAACTTAAAAACTCGTGATTTTTGACCTTTTCCCCCTTTTTGACCTCTAAGAATCATGGTTTTGACTTTTTTTCTCATGTTTTGACCTTTTTCAACTCCTAACTTTAACTTTTATCTCATTTTTTACCTTGAAAATGGAGGACTTTTTTGATCTTTTAAAATCATTCTTTAATTTTATTTCATATTTTGACATTTGAAACTCGTGATTTCGATGTTGACCTCATATTTTGACTGTTAAAAGTTAAGATTTTGAATTTCATCTCATTTTCTGACTTGAAAATTCATGTTTTCAGTATTTTATTCCATATTTTTCCTTTTTAAAAACACTATTGTGACTTTAAATGTCATGTTTTTACCTTTTGAACTTATAAGTTTGACATTTTATCTCAGATTTTGAGTTTTTAACTTATCATGTTCACCTTTTAATCTCTAAATCATTTATCATCAGTGCCAAGGTTTTTACCCCCATAATTCATTTCTGGTGAAAATAAGGTTGACATTTATGGTTAAATATGGACCCTCAGGTTAGACCCGAGTTCAGAATCCGGCCCCTGCTGTGACTGAGTTTGACACCCCTGATCTAGAGAATAGAGGGCTCGCCTTTTTTTTCTGCAGCTCTCAGACAGAGAGGCAGAGTCACCATGTTTCAGCTGCACATCCACACCAGTGGAAAACGTCACAGGGAAGAGGAACAAAATAAATGTACTCTTCTGGTTTGTGCTTTTAATAGTAAAATCCTGGATTTGCATTTCTGTGGAAATCGTCTCATTTTTACAGTTTTTATTCTGTTTTTTGTTCAGTTAGGTTAAACAATGAATCCCTCGTTTGCAGTAAAGCTGGAGCAGACACATGCGATAGCAGCGTAGCGATAACAACAGAGTCTGGACTCTACACTCCAGAGCTCTGTGTTTCTGTTTCTTGGTATTTATAGGGTTAAACCTCAGTGTCCTTATCATCTCTGAGTGTTGGATTGTAATCCATGAGTACAGTAAAGTCGTACTGCGTGTAAATATGCCGTGGTTTTCAGCTGAAGAGCGCCGTCTCATTAACCGTCCTCCCTCTGAATCCCCCGTCTCCAGCTCCAGAGAGCGCCGTGACTCACTTCCCCTCCTCAAGGTTACACACACGGCCGCTAAGACTAAAATAGGTCAGGCTTCAGAAAATCAAAGTTGAAGCATCCTCTCCTCGTGCTCCTGATCTCCTCGTGTTGGCGCTCTCCTGTGTGACTCAGGAGGACGCTTCTCTACTGGCCGTCTCTCACAGTTTGGGCGAGGCTTTATTGGAACGCTTCCCTCCGCTCAGCGTTCTATACAGAGCGAGGTGTGGGCAGCGTTTCACACCCTGGTCCTCCTCAGGGGTGTAAACTTTGTTGCTGTTGTGTAATGCTGCTGTGTGATAACAAGCTCCTCTTCCTGAACTCTCTCTGCAGATAAATAAGATATTTATGTGGAGGAAAGTGATGTTTCTGCAGAAATGAAGCGCTGTTTTTAGACCCAGAGCAGGGAGGAGGAAAACAAGCTCCAGGTTTACAGAAGAAAAACACCAGAGGATGTTTGATGATCATCAGATACAGGCAAGAGCCTGCAGGCTTACGGGATCTTAGTCCTGGTTTTCTTGACCCTAAAGTCTGGTTCTTCTCCAGGTGGTCTCAGGCAGGATTCGTTTGGACTCCAGCGCTCCAGGGACGGAAAAAAAATGAGGAAGTGCTCCAACATGACATGGACTGTACTGCTGAGAAGCATCCCCACAGTATGATGCTGCCACCACCGTGCTCCACATGTGCCACATTCCTTCATTTCTTGATGATTGCTTGAACTGAACTCTGGGGGATTTTCAGAGACTTGGAAATGTTTCTGACTTAGACCAGGGGTGTCGGACTCAATCACAGCAGGGGCCAAACTGTAAACTTGGGTCTAACCTGAGGGCCGAACAGGGTCAAGGTTTCCCCTAAACTGTCAACCTCATCTTAACAGCAACAAATTATGGGGGAAAAACTTAACATTGATTACAAATGATTTTAGGACTTCAGAAAGTCAAAAAAAAAAGATACTTTGAACAGTCAAAATGTTGGGGAAAATTCAGAATTGTGAGCTCTAAATGTCAAAATACGAGATAATATTCAAAATCATGAGTTTAAGAGGTCAAAAGATAAGATAAAAATGTAGAATGTTAAATCTTTAAGGTCAATATTTGGGATTAAAAGTCAAAGTAAGGATTTAAAAGGTCAAAATATGAGAAATCAAATAACATAATAAGTTAAAAAAGGTGCAGAAGTCTCACTGAAAGTTACAGAAATCGTTAGATTGCAGTGATTGCCTCAAAAGGTTGTGCAACAAAATATTAAGTTAAGGGTACCATCATTTTTGTCCAGGCCTGTTTCATGAGTTTGTTTTTTAAAATAATTCTGTTGAACCACAGCTCAAAAGCAACATCTGATTTTCATTGGTTAATTTTCATTGAATTTTTATTTATTATCACTTTTGTCAGGTTCAAGTTATTTCTGTGACCATTGTGGGTTTTTCTTTCATTAACAGAGGGGTACCAACAATTTTGTCCACATGTGTAAGATATAAATGTAGAATTTTCAAACTAAAAGGTCAATATTTGGGATAAAAAGTCAAATTTAGGATTTTAAAAGATCAAAATATGAGAAATAAAGTAAAAGAATGAGTTAAAAGGGTGAAAATATGAGATAAAAATTAAAATCAAGAGTTTTAAAGGTCAAAATATGAGATAAAACTCTAAATAACTGATTTTAAATGTCAAGTTATGAGAAAAAAATAAATTACGAGTTTTAAAGTTCAAGATATGAGAAAAAAAATTAGATTTTAAATAAAAAATGTCAATATTTGGATTTAAAGTCAGAGTTAGATGTGGAAAATGTCAAAATATGTCTAAAAATTTAAATGGTGAATCTAAATGGTCAAAATCTGAGATAAAAAGTCAAATTTATGATTTGAGGGGGAGCAGGTGGCCTAGCGGGTAAAGGTACCCCCCATGGATGCGGGCGGCCCGGGTTTGAATCTGGCCTGAGGCCCTTTACCACATGTCTCTCCCCCACTCTTGACAGCCCCCCCCCCCCACTCTGTCACTGTCCTCTATTGAATAAAGGCACAAAAATGCCCAAAAAAATAAATCTAAAAACAAAAATTATAATTTGAAAATGTCATAACTGTAACTTTAAGTCATAACTGTGAGATGCAAAATTGAAAATTTGAAATGAAAATACAAATTTATTTTCCCACATTCCTGACTTTTATCAAATTATTCACTAACATTTTCTCTGAGCTGCTTGGAGTGTTCTTTTGCCTTCATGGTGTAATGGTAGCCAGGAATACTGATTAACCAGTGACTGGACGTTTTAACCGTCGCTCCCAGCTGTGTTGTGTATAAACGGCCTTAGATAGGAATAAATGAAGATAAAAGATGCAAAACAAAACAGTGAAGAGAATAAGACTGGGTTTGGCCCCAAACCACACAGGGGTTAATTATGCAATGTCTGCACAATCGCTACATTTCACAAGTTTTCTGGAGAAGTTTGGATAAAAGGGTGAAAACCAGAGATCATCAGAAGATCTGAATTTTCTTTATAACCCTCAGCAGCAACCTTGGACCTACAGTCATCTCCTAAAATCCTTCTGTGTGGGTAAAATGACCATTTTTATTAAAATGTGAATAAAGCTGAAGCTCTTTTCTGTGTGGGTTTAAATCTGGACTAATCAGAAAGCCATTTAAAGACACCATAATGGGATCCAAACCTCTTCTTCTCAAGCTGAATAAAGTAACACTGCCCTCTAGTGGCTGCAGAGGGAAAGACGATGCACAGGGATGTGGGTCCAGTATTTAAAACCCAGAAAGCTTTCTCATTTCCTCTCTGTCTAACCTCCCCACGCAGGTATTAGTGCATGCATGTGTCAGTCTCATAGCTGATGAATGCACCGGGGTTTTCCTGCTCCTCCTGAGCCATTCCAGGACCAGCTGGTATAAACTTAACACAAAAAGTGAGGAAATGTGTGTTTAGTAGGTTGTTTCTTTGTTGTAACAATGCTTCTTGGTAATAAATCTTATACTATTGGAAAACCTGTTTAATTCCCTTTTAAATGATGCCACATTTGTAAGGATCATGCATTTGTGGGATGAGCAGCAGAGCTGAGTATGTGGGTTGCACCCATGAAAAATGTGCCAAATCTTCTCTGCCAATGCCAAACAGCTGATTGTGCCACTGACTCTTGTTTGGTGTTTGGTGGATTGGATGATTGAAGATTGAAGAAAAAACATATTGACAATTTAACAATTTAACAATTTATTCATTTAACAAACAGGAGCCTCAGTAGCGTGTGGAAGAACCATACACAGCCACAACAGCCTGGCTCCTCCCCCTCATGCTGGTCACCAGCCTGGCTCCTCCCCCTCATGCTGGTCACCAGCCTGGCTCCTCCTCCTCATGCTGGTCACCAGCCTGGCTCCTCCCCCTCATGCTGGTCACCAGCCTGGTCACACACTGCTGTGGGATGGCATCCCATTTTTCAACCAGCATTTGTCTCGGGTCAGCCAACGTGGTTGTGTTGGTCACTCTGGCACCAACAGCACACCCAAGCTGATCCCACAAGTGTTCAGTGGGGTTAAGGTCAGGACTGCTGGCAGGACATCCCATCCTCTCCACTCCCAAATCCTGGAGGTAGTCTCTGATGAACCCTGCTCTGTGGGGGCGAGTGTTGTCATCTTGGAGGATAGAGTTCGGTCCCAGACTATGGAGATATGGGATTGCCACTGGTTGCAGAATCTCATCTCGATATCTCTCTGCATTGAGATTTCCTCCAATGATGACGAGCCTTGTTTTCCAGTGAGGGAGATGCTGCCCCAAACCGTCACACTGTCTCCACCAAAAGATGTTGGTTTTTTTTGTATTTTTTATGCTACCTCTGCAAACCCTGACTGCAAATCTGTAGAATCCAGCCTACAGTGCTGACAGGGTGAGGAAACGGTCTTCTTGGGGTGTTGTCTTCTTGGGACGCGGCCTTTCTCTGACATTCCCTGTTATATGGAACTTGGCCTTCAGTTTGGAGATGGTACTAGGGCTCGCTCTGCTGCAACTTGGTTTTGCAGAACACCACCTTGAAGTTGCCCAAACGACGGGCCCTATCCAGATCAGTCAAGCATGCCGATTGTTGGAGCAGACACCTACTGACCACTGTAGCAGGGCCCATGTTCACAGGTGCTGCCAATCAGGTGCCAATCAGACACCTGATTGGCAGCATGTTCCTTACAAATGTGGCACCGTTTAAAAGGGTAATAAACAGGCTTTCCATCGGTATAAGATTTATTGCCAGGAAGCATTGTTACAACAAAGAAATAACGTACCAAACACAAATTTCCTTACTTTTTGTACTAAGTTTATAATCTCTCTAGTTAGTTCCGGGTCTACCCTGAAGTCTCCTCCAGAAAAGACCTCTACAGGGAGGTGATCAGTACCGTTAGTACTGATCCAGTACCAGGGACCCCCACTGTACCTGAAGGTGGTTGAACACAGACTTGAACATTGTAGACAAGGCTGTCCATAAGGGAGTATAAATGGGAGAGCTTTCTGGGGCCCAGGCAAACTGGGGTCCAACAAAACCATGGACCATTATGAAGTTAAGCTGTGATATCTATTTTTCATATTTAACCTTAGAAAATAACCACTCTTATCAAAGAGCCTTCTTCAAAATGTAAATCCCCTTTGTTAAAAAAAAAAACAAATTCAAATTGGTTTAAAAATTGCTACAATGGGTTAATTATGGTAAAAATGTTGGAAAAGGTGGTGAAATTGGATTTTCAAAGTGGCAAAAACTTGACAAAAATGGCAACAAAAAGATGGCAAAAATGTGCAGAAATAGTGGTATAAGGGGGTTAAAAGGGGCTGAAATTACTTTAAATTGGCAAAAATGGGTGGAAATTTGGTGACATGGTGTGAAAAACAGGCAAAAAGGGTTAAATGAGAAAGAAACAACAGGCAGATATTGGCAGAGATTGGTTAAACTAACAAAAATTGACAATTCAAATGGTGAAATGTGGTAAAATTGGGTGTAAAAAGGGTTTAGTAGAGGCAATAAGGGGTCAACAGAGGCATCATTAATCTAAAATGGTAAATTGTTTTAGAAGCGGTAAAAACAGGCAGAAAAAATATGGTGGAAAAAGTTTAAAACTGACAAAAATAGGTGTTAATGGCAAAAATGTGTTAAAATTGGTGGTAAAAATGATGAAAGGAGTTAAATTCTGACAGAATTGGTGTTAAGTGGCAATGGGGGTCAGTGGGGGTCCCAACTCCAAGGTTGAGAACCACTGGTCAAAATGACTAAAACGAGACTAAAATGTAATTTCGTTTTCGTTGGACTTTCAAACTCATGATATTTCTCCACTGTGGGTAAATCTGTCAAAAACAATGCAGCTGTAGCTATTCTGCCTCTCAGCTGTAGAAAGCAGGGACCCCAGGTTTGGCAGAGAACACGCTACCATGATTTAGAACCAGATTTAGGCAAGAGAGTAAATGCTTGGACTAAAAGGAAAGACTAAAATGTGAGGACTTTTTATGGACCAAAACTAGACTAAAACTAGACTAAAACTAAACTAAAATGATTTGAGTTTTCGTCGACTAAAACTAGACTAAAACTAGACTAAAATGATTTGAGTTTTCGTCGACTAAAACTAGACTAAAACTAGACAAAAACTAGACTAAAATGATTTGAGTTTTCGTTGACTAAAACTAGACTAAAACTAGACTAAAACTAGACTAAAATGATTTGAGTTTTTGTCGACTAAAACTAGACTAAAACTAGACTAAAACTAGACTAAAATGATTTGAGTTTTTGTCGACTAAAACTAGACTAAAACTAGACTAAAACTAGACCAAAACTAGACTAAAATGATTTGAGTTTTCGTTGACTAAAACTAGACTAAAACTAGACTAAAACTAGACTAAAATGATTTGAGTTTTTGTCGACTAAAACTAGACTAAAACTAGACTAAAACTAGACTAAAATGATTTGAGTTTTTGTCGACTAAAACTAGACTAAAACTAGACCAAAACTAGACTAAAATGATTTGAGTTTTTGTCGACTAAAACTAGACTAAAACTAGACTAAAACTAGACTAAAATGATTTGAGTTTTTGTCGACTAAAACTAGACTAAAACTAGACTAAAATGATTTGAGTTTTCGTTGACTAAAACTAGACTAAAACTAGACTAAAATTATTTGAGTTTTCGTCGACTAAACTAGACTAAAACTAGACTAAAACTAGACTAAAATGATTTGAGTTTTCGTCGACTAAAACTAGACTAAAACTAGACCAAAACTAGACTAAAATGATTTGAGTTTTCGTCGACTAAAACTAGACTAAAACTAGACTAAAATGATTTGAGTTTTTGTCAACTAAAACTAGACTAAAACTAGACCAAAACTAGACTAAAATGATTTGAGTTTTTGTCGACTAAAACTAGACTAAAACTAGACCAAAACTAGACTAAAATGATTTGAGTTTTCGTCGACTAAAACTAGACTAAAACTAGACTAAAATGATTTGAGTTTTTGTCAACTAAAACTAGACTAAAACTAGACCAAAACTAGACTAAAATGATTTGAGTTTTCGTCGACTAAAACTAGACCAAAACTAGACTAAAATGATTTGAGTTTTTGTCAACTAAAACTAGACTAAAACTAGACCAAAACTAGACTAAAATGATTTGAGTTTTTGTCAACTAAAACTAGACTAAAACTAGACCAAAACTAGACTAAAATGATTTGAGTTTTTGTCAACTAAAACTAGACTAAAACTAGACCAAAACTAGACTAAAATGATTTGAGTTTTTGTCAACTAAAACTAGACTAAAACTAGACCAAAACTAGACTAAAATGATTTGAGTTTTTGTCAACTAAAACTAGACTAAAACTAGACCAAAACTAGACTAAAATGATTTGAGTTTTCGTCGACTAAAACTAGACTAAAACTAGACCAAAACTAGACTAAAATGATTTGAGTTTTCGTCGACTAAAACTAGACTAAAACTAGACTAAAATGATTTGAGTTTTTGTCAACTAAAACTAGACTAAAACTAGACCAAAACTAGACTAAAATGATTTGAGTTTTCGTCGACTAAAACTAGACTAAAACTAGACTAAAATGATTTGAGTTTTTGTCAACTAAAACTAGACTAAAACTAGACCAAAACTAGACTAAAATGATTTGAGTTTTCGTCGACTAAAACTAGACCAAAACTACACTAAGATGTTTTGAGTTTTCGTCGACTAAAACTAGACTAAAACTAGACTAAAATTATTTGAGTTTTTGTCGACTAAAACTAGACTAAAACTAGACTAAAACTAGACCAAAACTACACTAAGATGTTTTGAGTTTTCGTCGACTAAACTAGACTAAAACTAGACCAAAACTAGACTAAAATGATTTGAGTTTTCGTCGACTAAAACTAGACCAAAACTACACTAAGATGTTTTGAGTTTTCATCGACTAAAACTAAAAAGGATAGAAATGACTAAAATGTGACTAAAACTAAAATGCATTTAATTTAAAGACTAAAACTAAGACTAAAATTAAAAATAGCTGCCAAAATTAACACTGTTAAGATGTGATAATAGTATTTTAACCTGAGTAATAACCACTCCTATCAAAGCAAATTATAACATTAATATCAATTTGTGTAAAGAGACCAAAAATACATGAAAAATAGCAAGAATAGATTAAAATAGTAAAAAAAAAAAAAAAAGGTCATAAAAACATTAAAAGTGGAAAAATGGGTGTTCATGAGTGTTTCCTGTTTTATTTTGGTGCTTCCTTTGGTGACGCTGATTTCAGCTCGTTGTCATCACCTGAGGTTAACGACCCAGAGTCTAATTAGGCAGGATCTGCTAACCAGCTCACTCTCTCCCCGCCTCACAGCAGCAGCTCTTCTGTGTTCTCAGGTTTTGTTTAGTTATTTACTGTTTAAAACTTCAATAAAAGTTATGATTTAACCCCCTCTGTGTGGGGTTTTCATTATTATGTGCAGCGTTTGAGTCAGAAATGGGTACAACATTACAAAAAAATGGGCAAAAAGTGGGAAAAGTTGGCAAACAATGGAGAAAAATGGTAAAGACAGCTAAAGTAGTCAAAAATGCAAAAATATGTTACAGTAATGGGGGAAAAGGAAGAAATCGGCAAAAAGTGGCAAAACATTTGTCAAAAAGTTTAACAAATGGGGAAAAATTCATTATATTGCCAAAAGTATTCACTCACCCATCCAAATAATGTAAATCAGGTGTTCCAATCACTTCTAAGCCACAGGCAGAGGTGGAAAAAGTACTAGACTATTGTACTCAAGTAGAAGTAAAGCTACTTTGGATAAAATTTACTTAAGTAGAAGTAAAAGTAACAATCTATAAATCTACTCCAGTAAAAGTAAAAAGTAAGTTATTTAAAATTTACTTAAAGTACTGAGTTACAGAGTAGCTACTTTTGATACCTGAGGAGGTTATATAGTAAAATATGATCTTTTATTGGTGTAAAATAACTACAAGAGAACATGAATCTTTAACCAGGTTGTTTTTATAAGGTGAGATTTAACCTAAAGTCAGATGCAACAGCTGTTTTAGGATGAAATGTGGAGTCATTCTGTCACTACTGACCACCATGTGCTGTCAAAGTCAAACTTTTGGTCATTTTCTTGTTGCTCAAGCTAGAACCTCCTTGTTTGGCTTTGAGTGTTAATTTTTTTTTTTTTACTCAGTACTTCATGCTTTTTAAAATGTAGTGACGTGCAATACTTCCCTCAAAATGCACTTAAGTAAAAGTAAAAGTAGTGATTTTTGAAAAGTATTCAAAAAAGTACAAGTACACAAAAAACCTACTCAATTACAGTAACTTGAGTAAATGTAATTAGTTACTTTCCACCCCTGGCCACAGGTGTATAAAATCAAGCTCCTAGGCATGCAGACTGTTTCTACAAACATTAGTGAAAGAATGGCTCGCTCTCAGGAGCTCAGTGAATTCCAGCGTGGCACTGTGATAGGATGCCACCTGTGCAACAAGTCCAGTGGTGAAATTTCCTGGCTCCTAAATATTCCACAGTCAGCTGTCAGTGGTATTATAACAAAGTGGAAGCCATTGGGAACGACAGCAACTCAGCCACCAGGTGGTCACGCTGCCACTGGAACCTAGAGTAGTGGAGATGCTTTGATGCGTGATGAATCACGCTTCTCCATCTGGCAATCTGATGGATGAGTCTGGGTTTGGTGGTTGCCAGGAGAACGGTGCTTGTCTGACTGCATTGTGCCAAGTGTAAAGTTTGGTGGAGGGGGGATTATGGTGTGGGCTTGTTTTTCAGGAGCTGGGCTTGGCCCCTTAGTTTCAGTCAAAGGAACTCTGAATGCTTCAGCATACCAAAAGATTTTGGACGATTCCATGCTCCCAACTTTGTGGGAACAGTTTGGGGATGGCCCCTTCCTGTTCCAACATGACAGTGCACCAGTGCACAAAGCAAGGTCCATAAAGACATGGAGGAGAGAGTTTGGTGTGGATGAACTTGACTGGCCTACACAGAGTCCTGACCTCAACACGATTAGAACACCTTTGGGATGAATTAGAGGGGAGACTGAGAGCCAGGCCTTCTGGTCCAACATCAGTGTGTGACCTTACAAATGTGCTTCTGGAAGAATGGTCAAAAATTCCCATAAACACACTCCTAAACCTTGTGGAAAGCCTTCCCAGAAGAGTTGAAGCTGTTATAGCTGCAAAGGTTGGACCAACATCATATTAAACCCTATGGATTAAGAATGGGATGTCACTGAAGTTCATATGTGAGTCAAGGCAGGTGAGCGAATACTTTTGGCAATATAGTGTATCATTCGCTCTGCAGAGAGGCTGACTGACTGCAAACTAGAAGGTAAAATTGTTCTCTCCGGCAATCTTCGTCTACTTATCTATATGTTTTGCAATTCTTTTTTTCTTTTTGTTTATTTATTTGTTTACTTTTATCTATAATTTTCTCTGTCTTTCTTTGTTATTCTATGTTTTTGTTTATTTATTTGGTGCAAAAGTTTCAGGCTCTAACTCCACTTTTCCAGTGTTATGATCCTCAAAGCTGCATTTAAGAGACAAATCCAGCAGAGGGCAGCAAACTTCAATGTTTTCCAACATTTTTCTGTACATGGACACATTAATGATTGATGATTAACATGCAGGTAAAATTTCTGCCAGTAATTATTAGTGAAAACATGCTAGTTTATCATGAATTTATGACTTTGACTGTGAATGCTGTGGAGGGATCTGAACAGGGGGATTTGAGGGAGAAGTTTCCAAAAGCTCATCCATTTCCCCCTGGTGCTGTAAAAATAATAGAAACTGTTATTGTCATGAATGCATACAGCATGTGTGTATGCTTTAGTACTTATAAAAACAAAGACTCTGTCTCTAAATGAAGTCAAACTTTAGTGAGTCTCTTTGTCTCCTTAGTTAGAGGAAATCACAGACGAGGGATCAATTAACTCAAATTAACTCACCTGAACAACCAATAACACAACAGAATGAGCTGCAGTAATGACGACATGATGAACACTCAACGTTCCCCAGACTGTGAATCAAACCAGAATATTTTCACTTAAATGTAGAATGAAATAAAACTGATGTCCACGTTTCAGGAAAATTGGTCTGTGCTCCTGTTTAAGTCAATAAAAACAACGTTACATAAGAAAATACAGGAGCTGGTTTATAGGAGGTAATCTGCAAGAATACATTAATAAATGGTCGAAGAGGAAGTCCCACTGAAAATCTTAGTCTTGGAGAATTTTCCTCAAAATTCAAAAGGATTTTCAAAAAGAAAAAAACATTAATCATAAATTATTACTATAAAGTTGTTCCCCTCTTCTGCGTAGGTTTATCTGAGCAGAGCAGACGTACAGTTCTTAACAAATGTATTAGACCACCCGTCATATCTGTCTCAGAGACCATCCAGCATCATGAAGTGCTTTAATGCGGACTCTTTCATTTTCAGTCAGCTCTCCACGTTTTAACCATTTTGAACAGGAATGAGGAATTTCAAACTGAATTCACCCAAACCTGAGCCGGCTCACTGGGCTTCTCTGAGAAGTCAGAAATGAATCAAGCATAACATTCAAGCACTAAAACTCATTTTTCTGTTCAGGAATGACAGTAAATAACTATAATCTGACATTTTAATCAAGAAATATTAATGTGCTTTACTATTTTTCAGTTTTTTGTAAATCAGTAAATTTGAAAATTCATGGATAACAATAATAATTATATTTTAGCATTGAAATATCATTTGGATTAAAGAGCTTCTACATATTGGTGCATTAACCATTGCATTTTTTCATTATTTCACTATTTAACCTCCTCGTCAGTGTCCAGAGAGATCAGATCATCAAGTCTGAACTAAAATATCAAAGAAGGTTCCATCATAAACCAGAGCAAAGGACCGACCGATGAAATCAATCAAGAAATAATAGATCAATCTGAATAATGAGGGTAAAAACAGTTTAAGACTCAGCTCTAAGAAACAATAAATAAATCAAAACCATAACAATTTCCAAGAAAACTCTGAAATAAAAAAATCTCTCCAAAATTTTCTCAATTAATTTCTTGATTTTTCTTGACCCCCCCCCCCCCAAAAAAAAATAGCCAAGCAAATTTAAAAAATCTAAAATAAATTAATCTGAATAAAGCCAGAGTAAAAACAGGTTTAAGACTCAAATGTAAAAATTAATAAAGTACTCAGAGAGCGCAGACCTGGATCCAGACGCTGATCCGGATCACTCCCAAAATCTAATCAGTTCTTCCTTTTCTGACATTTCCTGAAATTTCATCAAAGTCCGTCCACAACTTTTTGAGTTATGTTGCTAACAAACTAACAAACCCTCCCGATCACATAACCTCCTCGGGGAGGTAATAAACCAAAATCATAAAAGTGTCCCAGAAAACTTTTAAATGCCAAAAAAAAAAAAAAAAAAAAAGGAAAAAAAAAAAATCTCGCAAAATTGCAACAAAATTATTGAACATTTTAAGCAAATTCACAGAAATGTTCTACAAGCTGTTCCCCATAATTTCAAAGCAAAACTTAAATCCCTGAATATCACCAAGAAAACTCCCAAAATCGCCAAATAAAAAGAAAATCAAGAAAATTTTTAAACCCCTCAAATTTAAGAACAATTCTTCAGAATTCCCCAAAGAACAGAGAGATCTCAAACACCTGGTTCTAACAAGAGTACCTTGCTGCAGACAAGATGGCCGACGTACATCCAATCCATACCGGAAGTCTCAACCGGAAGTCCGTACGTCTACGGTTAGGCTTAGGCATGAAACCCGAGTGGTTAGGTTCAGGGTAGGTGATAAAGGTGATATACAGATATAAAGGTGATATAGAGGTGAAGGTGATATACCGTAAAATACCAAATAACCGCCGGGCGTGGCCGTACATTTTGACAAATAAACGCCTGTTCCAAATAAATGCCGGGTGTAATATATTTACAGCTCCGATATGTGACTGAGATGAGATGAGAACCGTGTGTTCTTCTCCCTGTTTGAGCTCCGTAGCTCCGCCCCTCTCTTTACGTGCCTCCTCGCAGACGAGAATGTCCGCTGAATTGAATACTGACGGTGGCGAAGCGCTCGTGGAGTGTTTCTGCTCCGCTTTTCCACTGAAATCAACGGCCGAATCACAGGCAAGAAAACACTTCATCTCCTCACGAACAAATCCTACCCAGGACCAGACGCCGCCGTAATTCCGCCATTGAATCAACTTCTCATTGAGCTGAGATACGGAAGCTACAGCGGCCAATAGGAACGCTCCCTCTGACCTGAGCCTGATTGGCTGAGAGTACTAGCCTCCTCGTTGGCTGGGGCACCCCCGTCCCTTGCTGGTTTTCTCAGGTGAGATAGCAGCGCCACGCCCCGGTGCAGCAAAAAAAATAAAAAGTACAACATTAACTTGAAACTGTCAGCTTTGTGTTTGTTTAGTTCCTTACCAGCGTTTAAAGTGTTCAGAGAGTGTTAACAGGAGACAGCAGTATAACTATGGTGCTCTAATCTTGTCTTAAAAATGTAAACATGATATTCACACTGGTGTAAATAAATAGTTTGATTAAATTTATCAGATTTTCCAATTTTTGCCAAACAAGATTTTTGTGAGAAAGGAATTAAATGCCTGATCCCAAATAGCCGCCTGGTCCCAAATAAACGCCCGGGCTATTATTTGGTATTTTACGGTATTTGAGATCCAGCATCAGTGGCGTGCACACACTTTTTCAAGGGCAGGGGCGAAAAGAAAAAAAAGGGCACATACAGCGCGTTCTCGCCACTGAAGAGGGCACTTTAGACATGTTTATAGGTTATACAAGTGGCACATTATATAGCCTTAAAACAGACTAACTAGACAGACTAATCAGCTTTGTTTCTAGTTAGGATCAGCATCCACAAGAACTGTGTAGATTCAACGTTGGACTGTGAAGAACACACAGAAATGAATAAATAAATCCCTAGGGGGTCAGAACATTTTCAATGAAGTAGATGCCATTTCCTGTGTTCTAGTGCATTTTAACACCATATTAGCACCAGATAATCTAAACTGGTTCTGTGGATATAGTTCTGGCTCAATATAGATCAAAAAAGGGCCCAACATAAAAGTCACTGCAACAGTAATGTTTCATAGTATTTCTTGGTCCTGATGGTCTTCTGGAGTTTAGTGGTTTTTTTCCACCCAAGAGGGCAGTTTGGTGTGTTTTGCCAACCAGGAGGGCACTTTAGTGTGTGTTTTAATTGGGCCACGAGGGGGGGCGAGCCCCCCCCCCGTCCAGCACCAAGGGTTAGGCTTAGGTGCCAAAAAAGACTGACAAACACTGGCAGCTGAGTCCAACACGAAGAAGAAACTTCCGCTTGGGACTTCCGGCATGGATTGGCTTTATAGCGGCGCTCGTGTCGGCCATCTTGACTGCAGCTGGGTCCCTCTCGGTTCTAATGGCGTTCATTGGTTTGTAAGTTCAGTCTGCTGGTGTTTATAAAAGGACTGATTAGTTGTGACTGTGCCGTCTTCCTGCTGTTAGATTTGTTATAAATAACCTGATTTACTGGGATTTTGTGACAGAATTTCTCAGATAGTTTCTTTTGACCAGCTGGAGCATTTTTTAAAGTTTCATGAGCACCTGAAAACGGTCCACATGTCCTCATCCTGTGCCAAACTCTCATCCTTCACATGGAGATCAGCAGGGAGCTTTGGTGGAGGGTTTTGGTGACTGAAGGGAAAAGGAACTAAATTTAACTTTAAATGCTTGACTTTACTTCTGTCTTCTTAGATTTGACTAATCATAAAACTAATCTGTGTTTATTTTCTTTCACAATAATAATAATATCATATTCATATATAATATTATAATTATATATACATATCATAATAATATGTAATATCTAACAAACATAATCAACTTTGTTGTTCAGTAAACGTCACGTGTCCTCCACTGTAGTGCTTGTTCTCCTGCCTGTACTCCCTCTGAACACTAGGTGGTGCTGTGGCTCTGGCTGGGCCTCTCCGCTTGGTGACCTCTGCGGTTAAATGATGGATTTAAACTTTAATCTGTGTCATATATTAGCTCTAAAGCTCCTTTAAGAGGCTCATGAATACTTCTCTTTAATCTGAGAGGATTCACACATCTGCAGAGAGAATTATTCATGGCTCAGACACATGTTGGATTCATTATTGCACCTTTTTAAAACCGATTTAGGCGCTGCAGCCGCAGCAAACACGCGCTAATCAAATCAGAATGAAGCGTTTTAATGGCACGCTTGTGCGTAAACGCTCTCTGGAAGGGTGAGCGGAAATATTCAGCTGATGAGGATCGCTGACAGGGAGAGAGAAGGGAGAGCGAGGGAGGGAGAGAGAGAGAGACTTCGTCACAGCAGGAAGGAGACTCGAACCTAAAGGCGCCCAGCCAGCGACGGACGCGGACGCGGAAGGTAAGAAAACGACTGAATGTGGTGGGAATGTGTGCGCAGATGGACATGAGGCGCTATTTATGAATGAATGCAGCATGGACGCGTTAAATCAGACGGGATAAATATGCTTTTATGATGTAGTGTAACGTCTGTCAGCGCTGCGGTCTGTGCGTAATCCTCCACTTTTACGCGCTCCGATAGTTCTCTGACTTTGGCTCGAGGTGATGAGGAGTCTGTTGGCCGAAAGGGAAGAGTTTAAGAAGAAGTTATTCATGCTGTAACTGTTAGGGCTGGGCAATATGGACCCAAAATACCATCTCTGTTTATCTGAGCTGAGTGCTGATGCCTCCATGTTTGGCTGATGCGTAAAAAATGACAGATGGATGTCACGAAACCAGAATTAAACACACTGACGTGACGCTGGTAAAAATTAAACCATATTTATATCTGTCTGTGACCACTGCAAGAAAAATAAAAGTCGTAGGCACTCATCATGGAGCAGTTTTTTCATTGTTGATGAGAAAAAAATTGCACACAACTCCTTAGGAATTGCACCAAAACACTGAGAGTGTCTGCAAACATTGCCGGAGTGCTTGTGTATCTCACACCACTCTGTCTCATCCTGTTTCTGCAGCTTTTGGTTGAAAATGTGCCAGAAGAGCTTCACTTCATCTCACCTGTGCAAAAACACTGGCAACTTTCCTGAAAATCCAGGTTGTCAACCAGCTCTGTCATTGTGAATATCACGTGGTTAAAAAAGGATCAAATCTGCTTTATTTTTAAGATCATTGGAGTCAAAAGGCACAGAAACTTCATGATCTTTAGTCAGACTTTAAAGTCAAAGAGTCAGAAATGCCTAAATTGCACAACTATGTTGGCAACTTTTGGAAAAATAGGTAGGGCTGCTGAGGAGTGAGGGGTTTCCCTCCATTCCCCATTCTTTCTGAAGTTGCCAACCTACATATTTGTACAATTTAGACCAGTGGTTCTCAAGCTGGGGTCCGGGGACCCCTAGGGGGGATGCAGGACCTCGTCTGCTCTGACATTGTCAAAATGAGATGTTCTTTTAAAAAACAAATCTACTATTATTACAAACCTAATGTAAAACAGAGTATAGAGTCCAGCCTAAAAGATTAAAATATGAGGGGAATCTGGAGATTTATAATAAAAAAAGTCAAACATTAGTTTGGAGGGGAGCAGGTGGCCTCGTGGTTAAAGGCGCTCCCCATGTACGCGGGCGGCCCGGGTTCAAATCCGGCCTGAGGCCCTGTACCGCATGTCTCCCCCACTCTTGACCCTGTTTCCGACTCTATCCACTGCCCTCCTCGTTCTAATAAAGGCACAAAAATGCCAAAAAAAAATAAATCTTAAAAAAAAAAAAAAAAATTGTTTGGAAAAAAAATTCCAAATTTTTGAGATTATAAAGTCTTAAATTTACAACATTTCAGACTTTCAGAAGTCAGGAATTTACAAGAAAAAAAAAAAAATTAAAATTAAAAAAGACTTAAATTGACATTAGAAACTCAAAAATAAAAGATTTTTAAAAGTCAAAAATTTACATGAAACCAAACTGAAAACAGAGGTCAGATTTTGACTTTTGGGCTTTATAATTTTAAAAATATCTTATCCAGGGTTCTGGGACATTTACAGGTCTTAAAGTCATAAAAATGTTTTTGTTTTTGTTTTTTTTTTTTAAATGAATTAATTTTTTTAAACCTTTTTTTTTCTTGAAATTAGTCTTTCCATTTTCCAAGAGTGGCCCTAATGCTCTATAATAATAATGATAGTTTGGACACTGATTTATAGTCTAGAGCGAGTCTACAGAGGTCTGTTATGTTGGGATTGTGTCGATAAAAACAGTTTGAAATGATGTGTAGTTTTTCTGAGTGGGTCGGAGGGGGCTCGGCTTTCTTTGACGCGAGCAGGGGAGGCCTGGGGAAAAACGGTTGGGAACCACTGGTTTAGACCACGTGAGTGAGTTTGCTGCAACTTTTAATGACTCAAACCAGTAAATTGATCAATAATAGCTCCTCTGTGTTTGTAGCCATTGTATCAAACATGCACTAATAATATGATTGGGTTTTAACTGGTTATATATGCTTCTCTCATGGTCTGTGATCACGCTCCTGTTGGTGTAAAAAAGGGGTCCCAGTGTTGGGGTTGAGACCCCATTGGGGGTTGTGAGACACTGAGAGGGGGTCTCCAGATGCCTTAAAAAACTAAAAACACTTTTAAATTACACTGTTGCCACTTTACACCAGTTTTGCCCAATTTTAACCCTTTTTTTAAATCACTTTTCCCACCAATTTTAACACATTTTTGCAACTTAAAACCCATTTTTTTGTCCATTTGAAACCCCCTTTCTGCCTCAGTTCATCTTTTTTTTTGCCAGTTAACATAATTTTTCATCCCATTTCACCAGATTTCCACCCATTTTTGCCACTTTAAAGCCATTTCAGCTACTTTAGAACCCGCTTTACCCCTTAATATGCCCATTTTTGCCATTTTTTGCCACTTTGATCTAATTTTTGGCATTTATAACCCATTTCTGCTACTTTTAAAATCTAATTTCACCATTTTTGCCATTCTTAACTTATTTTAGCTATTTTTAATGCATTTTAATTCTATTTTTAACAACAGGATTTACATTTTTAAGAGGGCTACTTACTACACAAATGAATTAGAATGTGCTTCTTTGATAAGAGTGGTTATTATTCAGGTTAAATATAAAATACCACAGCTTAAATTTACAATGGACTATGGTTTTGCTGGCCCCCAGTTTGGGGGCCCCCCCCCCCCCCCCCCCCGTCTCTGTGCCTCGTCTCCACATGACTATTCTTGAATGCGTATGGCTGTCTTCGGGTCTCTGGCACCTTTATTTTGGGGGTCTGGAGCTGAGAAGATTGAGAACCCCTGGTGTAAACAGTCCCTCTGCTGCTCCTCAGGCCTGGCGGATGTGTTTTTATTTAATCCTCATATTTGTAGAAACAACAGCCCTCCCTACGTCCTCTTGGATACCTGCGGTGTCGCCCCACCGTCTCCTCTGTTGTGTCACCGTTGCTCATTAATCAGTCGGACCCTCGGCTCACCTGCGGGCTCTCTCGGAGGTGTCGGGTGATCGTGTTATCTCAGGTAGCCGTGGAGACTCCAGGTGTCTGCTGGGAAGCGCTCATGCCCTCTTCACTTATTCATGAGTCACCTGAACGCAGCACGTCGTCACCTGAACGCAGCGCAGGTTAGAGGGGGGTGTTTTCATCCTGCAGACGGGGGCTGATGTTAATTTGAGTTCATCTTCAGGGACGCTGGATTAGAGAGAGGATCTGACATCAGAGATATCTGGGTAAAATACAGACAGGTGTAGGAGGAGAGGAGAAAGTCCTGATGGGGGACTGTTCAGAAGATCCTCCAGAGCCCAACATATGCAGACCTTTTCTGTTTTTTCTGCACAGTCGACACGGAAATATCTCCACAGTTAATTTAGCCTTCATACTGAGACTGACAGAAACCTGTGTTTACAGATCAGAACATCCTGTATGTAGAACTTCACTGCAACCGTTGCTTTGTCTAAGACAGTGATACTCTTCTGTGATTATTTCTGACTCTTTCTGTCTGAATTTTAAACATTATTCCCCCAGAAAACCTTAAAAAGGGAACTTTGACCTCAGATTTTATTCACATTAATCAGTTTGTTTCCCAGACTTGTGCAGAAGGCTTTGTCAAACTTAATTCTCCCATTTTTGACACATTTCTCAAATTTTTGCCCATTTTCACTATTTCTTTGCCACATTTCACCCAATGAAGCTACCTTTGCCATTAAATGCCACAGTTTTTCCTACCTTATTTCCAATTTTTGCCACTTTTATCCCATTTTTCACCACTTTTCGCATATTAAGGCTACCTCTTGCCATTAAATACCACTTGTTTCTTATTGTTTTGCCAGTCTTGAATTGTTTTTGCACATTTTAGTCACTTTTGTCTCATTTTTTTGCCAAATTTTTGCCACTTTTAGACCATTTTTCCCCTTTTCCACCATTTTTTAACCACCTTTTGCCCATTTAATCTACCTTTTGCCATTAAATACCACTTGTTTCTCTTTTTTGCCCATTTTTGCAACTTCTTTTTAACGACTTTAATCTAATTTTTGCCCCTTTTCACCATTTTTTGCCCATATTAGCTGCCTTTTGTAACTTGTTCCCTATTTTTTGTCCTATTTTGCCACTCTTGACTGCTTTTTGCCCATTGTAGTCCTTTTTCTCTCATTTTTTTGCCACTTTTGGACCATTACTGCCACCTCTGACTTGTTATTGCTACTTCACGCTGTTTTTGCTTCACCGCTTAGGTTGTGGCTCTTGCAAAGGTATTTTTCAACAATTTAGCTCTTTGGTTCAGCAGGATGGAGGAACATTGGTCTGAGAACAAGACATAAAAAAAACAGACCAACATCTGATTCCACCAGGAATGACTTCTGATAGATGTTCAGTCAGACTCATTTCTTTGGATTACTTTTATATTTAATGTATTTTTACCAGTGAGACTCAAACCAAACTCAGTCAACCAGTTTAAGAGTCAGGAGGCTCCCCATCGCCGCCTAAGTTACAGAATCTTTACAGTGTTTTTTACAATGAAATGTTAAAAAATTCTCTCAAAAATTTACAGTGAAGTTCTTGATATTTTTCCAGCAAATTCACAAAAATGTCCGAGTTGATTCCCAAAAATTGAAAAATCGATCCTCCATGAAAACCAGGCCAGAGCTCCTCCTGGTCGTTAGGCAGATCTGCTGCTGCTGTGATGGTCTCTGCCAGCTGATGGAGGCTGGCGATCAGAGCTGATTTAGTCGACTAAAACCAGGACTAAAACTGATCAGCACCACCTTTAACCACGAGGAAGACTAGATGGAGAAAACTGATCTTTGACGATAGAAACTCTGATAGAGAAAAGGAGACTAAGTCTGGTTTTCTGAAGGACCAGAATGCTAATGTGGACTGGTGGAGCTTCAGAATCCCTGATATGTCTACACCGTGGGTGTAAGGTGAGTCAGTATGTATAAATATCATTATTTTAATATTCATATTAGGAAAAAATTCTACATTATGCAACCGTAAATTAAAGCATTAAAAGTGCTTTAATATGAGTGTTTTAGATCGACATTAGTTTTTATAATTTGGCTGATTAAATGAGCTTAACAGAATAAATGCCTAGACTTAAAGTAGGAGGACTTTTAACCCTTACAGCTCACTGGTGAACCCTTGGCTAAATGCCATGGGAATAATACACAACTCCTTATATGGTCATCCTAGGGGTGTGTGTTTAAAGGTCACATCTGCAGGTTGTACAAAATCCATTTTTCATCTTCTTATGTGTTGTTGAGTCAAAGTAAAGATAAATTTTACATCGCATATGTTTTTAACTCAGAGAGCGACGTCGTATACGACAGTTGAGACTGGGGCAAATTAGATTAAATCATAATATGGCCTGCTGTAATTTTCAAATCGCAGATGGTGCAATATTTCTTTTACCTTAAATTTGTGTCAAAATACCCATTTAAACCTTTTTTTTGTAGCAGAGGCATTATGCATTACATGTCATTCAATCATTCTAGTGGCATATTTGTGGGATAGTGTAAAAAAAAATCTTCATTTTGTATGTTTTTCTTGTTAAATATGAGAATTATATAAAATTATCATTCCCTTTAATACAACAGTTCATATTCAATTTGCAAAATGGGTCAAAAATCATCAAAATTAGATATTTTTTCATAATTATTCAGCCCTTGTTTAATCTAGTATTGTGTTGGTTATAGTTTAGAATTAATTATTGTTTGTTTCTGTTGAAAATACATAAGATGAGGAACTTAAGAAATAATCGCGTATAAAATCGCAATATTGAGTGAAAAAAATTGCAATTAGATTATTTTCTCAATCATTCAGCCGGAGTTGAGACACAAAGTTAAATAACTTTTGAACCATAAATCGTAGGTACTTGTTTTTTCCTCTGAAAGCCCCTCGTTGTGCCGTTCTAACTCTATCCACGCCTGCGTAGCTCCTACAGAACATTTTCTAGCGAGCCTGGAACGTGGCTGACTTTCCTGGTTAAATCCACACCAGTAAGTCCAATGTTGGATGTCTTTTTATCCATTTATAATCTGTCTTTTTAATCCTTCCTGCAGTTAACCTGCTGCCATATTGCCCGTTTGTATCCCAGAATGCATTGTGACTGGGCTGTGACAACCAATGGCGGGCTGTTCCGCTGTCACGTCATGCTTTGTTGAACAGAGCACGTGCACAGACTCAGGAACTGTAGAAAACAGCCCGAATGATTCATAATGGAGAGAAAGAGACACAGAGAGGCCGTGACGTGTCTCTCAGAGTCTGTCCTTATAGTCCCATAACTTTTTAAAAATTCCAGTGACTTCACCGCAGCACAGAGATCGACAACAAGATCGAAGTTTTACAAGCTTTTTAAGACGAAAACTTCAGACAAGACACAATGGCTGAAAATATTTTATTTATATATATATATATATATTATAATTTTTGATGTTTATTATTGTATAAATTCTCTCCTTTATTGTTTCATCTTTTATCTCTCTTTTTAATCATCCTTCTCTTTATTTTATTGAACTGATTTTGGTGTGCATTAGTCTCTTAACCCTTTTTACAATTTTACCTTTCTGTCAGTCACTTTTGTGCACTTCTGCAAAACACTCTGAACTGCAATTGAATCTGTTTGAAAGATGGTGTTTGAATAAAGTTTGACCGACTATTTGATTGATTGAAAACAGCTTAGAGCTCAGAGGGTTAATGGACCAAAACTGGACTAAAATGTTTTTGAGTTTTTGTTGACTGAAACTGAAGTAGAGGTTAAAATGTGGCTTTCAAACACATGGTACAGTCGTGTGTTTCAATTTTAGGCCCGATGTGCCACAGCCCCGGGCTGGGAGGGCGGCCAGTGTCATGCTCGCTTAGAAGTGAAGGTCAAGCTCGACGGCATCTCTTTTGTCCGGGTCTTTTCACCCCTGGTAATACACCCAGAGACCACCAGCAGTTTTAGGGACGTTCCCAGCAGGACCAGGGGCTCACAGCAACCCTACTTCCTGCCTGGACAGCACCCTAGGCTGTGCCGACTCAGCACATCCACCCTTCACTCTGCCCTGAAGGTGTGGACCTTGTTAGTTTTTTTGCTCCTGTTAAAAATGTAAGGACATCCAGACCATGACCGGGTTCTGTCAATCCTCCTTCCTGCAAACATGCCTTATAGTTTTGCACAGTCCTGTATAAGCCCGCTGTCCCACTGATACGATGCTCCAGGGTGATTCTAGTGTTGAGTCGGTGTCAGTGATGAGGAGCTGCAGGTCTTTTGTCTTCCACCGTCTAGCTCTGTGCCGTTTCTCATGTCCACAGAGCTAGAGCTACATTTATCTTTGGCTTTAATTTCCCATCATGCAGTTTCACTTCTGTCACACTGATTCTGTTTGTGATCATGAATACGTGTGGACTCTAAATATTGATTATCAGTCTAATCCACTGTTGAAATCCCTCTCACATTCAGCAGCCCTGAAACAGACCAACATGGTCAATCAGTAATCTCTGTAGTCCAGGACGGACCAGTGTGGTGTTTGTGTCAGGTCTTAAAGAACGCTGAATTTTATCAGCTGTAGTGACTTTCTTCTCCTGAGTCAGAATTAAAGTCAGAAGCAGCGTTCGTGCTCGCTTCGTCGTGGTCACCCTCAGCTCTCCGTGGTCGCAGGTTCGTCCTCGTCCAGTTTTGGTCCATGGCCATGCTGAGAATCCCAAACGTGCATCAGCGCGTCCGTATGCTGCACACGTCTGTGAGAAATGATTGTTCCTGTACCAGGAGGAGATTCTGGTGTTCTCCATACTGTATGTGATCAGCCTGCAGCTGTTTTTCTGCATTATGGAGGGAACGCTCTCCTCTCTGACTGGATTCAAACAGAATAGAGGAAGGGATAAAAAAAACTGTAGATTCAGTGTCTGACCGACGGGTTGACTGACAGGCTCAAATGAAACCAATATGAAGGAGGCAGAGCGCTGAATTTCAGATACAGCCACTCTGAGAGCGAGGGTGAGGAACGATGGAGGGACGGAGAGAAGCATCTTATTCATACGCGGATGGTATTCCTGTTTTTATTCAGTAAGAGGGAATAATGAGAGACTGGAGAGGAGACGCATCCATAAACGGAGTAAAAGCGACTAAAGAGACAGGGTCAGTGGAGTTAAAGGCCAACGGGTTTTTATTTTAGAATGACAAAACAAAAAAAAAGGAAGACTGTTTCCTGTTCACGGTTTAGAAATGAAAAAAACAAAACATGGAGTAAACCTGCCCTGGTGCCTTCAGGTAGTGGAATGTTAGATTAGGAATCAAGAAACTCAAAACTAACCTGATTGTTTCTGTGTTTTGATAATAAAAGAAGATCAAAGATTAACACTATTGATGTAACATTCTTTTTTACCTTCGTTTGGTACCTGATGCAGGTGTTGTGGAAAAAGAATGTTACATCACCAGTGTTCAAGATCAAAGAGCAGAACACTGGTGATGTAACATTCTTTTTTTTATCTTTCTGGCCCGGTGCAGGGAAAAGGAATGTTACATCACCAGTGTTCCGTTTTCTGATCTTCCCTATTTGGTCAGAATAGAACCCCCCCCCCCCACCCCCCCCCCAAAAAAAAGAAGTATTTTTTGGTTTCTTGTTTTTCATTTTACATTTCTGTTGTTATTTTTCGTGAGAAATGGATTTTAAAAATTGGGTTTCAATGTATCATTTTATGTTCTTAAAAAAGAAGACAACTAAAGATTAAAACATGATCTAACATTCTTTTTCCCAATGATTGTCACCTGGTGCTAACCTGGCACACATCCATCTTGTAAACCATTAATATACAACATTTGGGAAAGGGCAGAAGCTCTGAAAAAAAGAACTTGAAGGGTGATAGGATGAACGTTCTGTCACATCTTTACGGCCAATCAGAGCAACAAAACACGTGATGTAGCCGCTACTGAGGAGTAAACTCCACATAGAGCTACATAACATGAAACATGGTGACTGTAGACACGTCAGTACTCGACTTTTGTTGTTTTTGAAAGGAAAACAACTCACTGATGTTCTTTGTTCTTCTTTTAACCAAGAAACGTCATCAAGTTCTGATAAAACTGGTGCTTTAGCAGCATCCGTGCTAATCTCTTCCGCCATAATTGCACCGGCCTCTTCTCGTTGCTTGCTTACATCACGACTCTGCCGTGGCGTAAAGTACTGCTCCTCGTCGCTGATTGGTCCTGTCACTTTCTAACCGGGCCCAAACGGTTCAGACAGGAGCTTTGCAAGATGGATTAACCAGTGAGAAACACGGAAACAGGCGAATCCATCAGCTTTGCAAGGTTATCATTTTTATGTACTGATACAAAAAGAAGGCAATCAAAGATTAACCCCTTAAAGCCTGTTGTGTCATATTTGATACATACTTATATGATAACTCTATCCAATCAATATGATCAATAAATTACTAAAAAAACCTTCTAAACACAATCTGATAAATGATAAAAATGAGTGGATAATCAGTTACCAAAAACACCTAATGTATCAAATAAGATACAAAATATATATTTGTTGAATTTTATGGAAATTTGGATTTTTTTTTTTTTTTTTTGGATTTCAGTAGAAAGTTAAAAAATCATTTCAGTCACAAAGAAAACGTCTAATTTTCTGGCTCTAATGTGTGTTTTCAGGCTTTAAGGGGTTAAAACGTGATGTAACTTTTTTTTTTTTTTTTTTTTTTTTACTATGATTGTGACCTTATGCAGGTGTTGTGGAAAAAGAATGTTACATTCCCAGTGTTCCATTTCCATTTTCAGCTTATTGTTTTTATGCTTTGATCAAACAGTAGCAACATCAAAGAGCAGAACACTGGAGATGTAACGTCCTCTTTTATCTTTCTGGCCCGGTGCAGGTGTTGTCATTAAAAAGAATGTTACATCGCCAGTGTTCCATTTTTTTACTCTTCTGTTTCCTGTTTTCCATTTTACGTTTCTGTTTTTGTTTTTCTTAAGAAATTAATATAAAATTGTGCTTGTTTTTCAGCTTATCAAAGAACAGAACACTGGTGATGTAACATTCTTTTTTATCTTTGTGACCTGGTGCAGGTGTTGCAGAAGAATAATGTTACATCACCAAAGTTCCGTTCTTTGATCTTTCTGTTCGTAATCAGAACAATGAAAACAAACCATAGATCATCTATTTATTTATTTATTGAGACCAAAAATGAAAAACGAGGAACAGAAAACTAAAATATTGTTTTTTATTGTTGATTTTTCTGCATTTTGAATTAAATGTTTATTTAATTTAGGTCCCTCTCTATTAGTGACACATAACTTCCCTGGCATAAATCCTCATTTCCCTGCTCCTCTGACATGTTTTTAGCATGTCCACACCGTTCCTGTTGTTTCCTCCATGACTGCACTCTTCATTTTTCTGTTTTTTTTTCACCCCCTTCTCTCCCTCGCCGTCCTCCCTCTCCCCGTGCTTGGGCTCGGTGTGGTCATTAAATCAGCCGAGGCAGCCGAGCAGAACTGAAGGAAACAGGTTGGAGAGGAGGAGAGAGGATGATTCTGCTCAGCTGGTTGTTGTAGAGGTGAACCATCAGGATGAGCTGCTGGTTTTATGGAGGGATGCTCTTCTACATGTGGAAGCTCGATAAACACGTGTGCATTTAAATATAGAAGCTGTAGGCTGGGGAGATGAGGCGTAGAGCCAGAGCTCTGTTTGTAGTACGATGAAGACCGTACCAGGGCTTCAGTGAGCTTAGACCACATCTAGGATAACACTATGTGGTCTGCTGCAGCACAGCAATGATCCAGGAATTCACTGGACTTAAATTCATCTTTTAATTCATTAACAGAGATGGATATCTGAGTTTAAGTACCTCTCCCCCTTCATTTGAGTTGTATGGGTAATGTGGAGTAGGAAAACCAGATCTTGAGCTAATCTTTGAGTCTCTTTTTAGAGAACCAGATCATTTGGCTCAGCTCAGTAGGGCTGGTTGTTCTGCTCCCAAACAGCTTTTCATTTGGTACCAGTTTGGCTTTTTTAAATGTGGATTAAATAACAAACTATGGACTGCAACATTAGTGGTCAGTTCATTAAAAAGAGCTAGAAAAAAGAGCTAGTCTTTCGTTCTCCTGGCTGGCTCGCCAAAAAGCCATCCCAGCTAACAGGAGTTTGTTTTGCCTCCACGGCTCTTCATTTGGTACCAGTTCTGCTTTTTAAATGTAGACTAAATAAATTATGGACTGCAACATTAGTGGTCAGTCTGGGTATTTGATGGAAAAACTGTTTTTAGAGATCTGAATCATGTGGCTCAGTTCATCACTAATAGCCAGTCTTTGGTTTTCCTGGCTCGCCAAAAACAGATCTCTGCCAACGGGTATTTTTCTCTTACTGCTCTTCATTTGTTACCAGTTTGACTTTTTAAATGTGTTTTGAATAAAGAAAACAATGAATGATAGGAAACTGGTTTCCTTCGCTCCATGCCAGTTCCACCCACTTTTCCAAATGGAGGGGAAAAGCCTTCAACATCCCCAGCTTCACAAACATTGTACCTTCTGCTTTTGAAGATGATGTCATCAGAGCTTATAAACATTTCATCCTTGCCTTGACTCATGTTTGCCAGAGACCAGACAGCTTTTTTTTTTTTTTTTTTTTTTTTAGAAATCTGACACCTGAGTCTGAGACCTGAGGATGTCCTAAAATGGAAACCATACAGGAGAGAAGGGAGGGAAGCTTAGAGTCTGCAGCGTTTCTACACCGTATAAGCACAGAGAAATTCACCAAAATATTCTGGAAACCCCCTGAAAACTTGCTGTTTATCGACCCCAGAAGGTTAGAAATATATATATCATTTAGGGGGGCTTCAGCTTCCCCAAACAAAAACATCAAATCAAGAGTATACCCACATATGTTTTAGTCTCCATATAGTTTACTTCCTTCCAAATAAAGGGTATACCAAATAAAGCGTCAGAATAAAACTTATACCCACCTCTGCACAGGCCATTGTAGTTGCAGTGTTGTTCGCACACTAAATGTTAAACTGAGTTAAATGAAGCTTTGTCTCTTCTTCCTCTGTTGTTTGAAGATAATAATAACTAAATAACTCTTATGAGCTTTAAACCAGATAAAAATTGTCATAAATCTTTAATTTTATTTAATTAGCAGCTCTGTTAAAGTGGCTTTGCTCTGTTAATGTTGAGCTGAATGAACTCTGGTCCGTATGTTTGTGTTCATCTGGGCTCCATGGCAGAAACTCTTCATGCTGATGGTCAGATGTTTTTTCTTTTTTTTGTGTGTGTTCATTAATTTAAATCAAAGCAATGGAATACAAACTCGACAAAAAATACAGGACATAAACTGAACACCAAACAACAACAAATACAAATTAAATAAGTTTAAGTTTTCTTTTATTTTGACTAAATCCTACAAACAGGTCAACGATGGAGAGCTCCATCCGGCTGAGATTTCAGCTTTAAACCATTTTGTTTCCCAGCACCGATTCAACCCCAGAGAGAGGATGAAAGGTGCTAATCTGAAACCACTGATCATTTAAACAACATCGATCTTATCTTTTAAAAACTGTTGATATTCCAGGAGAAATAAAAAGATGGCTCAGACGCCAGAACAGAACTCCTAGACTTCCACTACTGTGTAATTTCTTGTTTTTTAATCACCAAAAATTGCAGGCAAACACCTGCAGGCTCCAAATTGCACAGTAACATTGGCAAGTCAAACCTGGTTGGTGTTTTTGTACAATTTCGACAGCCTGCAGGTGTTTGGCTGCAATTTGTGATGGATTCATTCCTCTCCTGCACACCTGTCTTATGAAATAGGTGTTTTTAAAGCTGGGGCTCTTGTTGATACTACCGCTTATTACAATAACAGCGTGGTTTAAAAATGTGGACTAAAACTCTGACAGCTTTAGCTGCTGAATCACGGCCGTGTTTGAAGCCAGGCTGAAACTTCTAGAAGGAAGAGATGGAGGCCTTTATGGCAGAGGCAAGACCAGGGCTGAACGCTTATCCTGATCAATACTGATATTGTGATTATTGATCATGATTAATTTGTAATCTAAGGGACTTATTCATAGTTTATTCTTATTTTCAAAACTCCTACCCTGCTTCTAATGTTACCAGGACCATCTGGGTCAGAAATTCTGCTATGGCCTGGTAATTCAAAGACTAAATTATGAGGCTAACCTTTAATCCTCATCTGAGCATGTGTTTTTTGATAGATTTTAATATTTTAGCTAAAAATGGAAGCTTTTAGAAGTAATTTGATTAAGTAAAAAAGCAATTCAGGCAAGTGAAAGGACTGTTACAGTAATCTAGGTGTGACTAGGGCTTAACGATTTGCAAAAATAATCTAATTGCAATTTTTTCCCCCAATAATTGTGATTATTCTTGGGTTAATCTTATGTAATTTTCAACAAATTAAAGCAAAAAATAATTCCATAAATAAGAGGGGGTGCAACAAGCATTAAGCTATAAAGGAGGTGGCTGGGGTGGAGGAGGTGAGGCTGGCTATCAGCTGATCACAGCTGGGGTATGACTTTCGTAAAGTACCGCTAGGCTTCATCAGTTTAAGATAGATTGAACTAACTATTTTTGCTCGTATTGCAAATGTGACGTCAATTTGATCAAGAAAAACACACATGAAACATGAAAAGGAGGATTTTTGTAAACCATTATAAAAAAAAATTGACATTTGAGTGTTTGCATAATGTGCAAAAAACCTCTGCCACTGCAAAAAAAAAAAAAAAAAAGATTTATTAACTGGTATTTTTACACATTTCAAATTAAAGAAATATTGCACCTTCTTTGAAAATTGCAGGCAGCCATTTTGCACTTTAATCTAATTTGCGATTAATTTCCCAGCCCTAGGCGTGGAGATATAAAAGCATGTAAAAGTGTTTCTGTGTTTTTAAAATTCAAAACTGGTCTAATTTTTAAGATATTTCTTAGATGATAAAAACAGGATTGCACAAGTTTAGTAACATGTTTTTCAAATGTTAAATTACTGTCAAACCACACTCCTAGATTCTTTGCTATAAAAAAGGGAAATGTTTATGCTAGATTCACTTTTCTTCTATCTTTGTCAGATTTTTAATAATTTCTGTATAAGTTTGATGATTAGTTTTGGCTCTCAGACTTTTACCGTGTGTTTATGTGACAGAATGTTGGGAGTCTCGTACCCCAAATTTCTATATACAGTGTGCACGCCGCACAGCGAAGCACCGCAAGTTTCCTCCAATCAAAGGAGAGCAACCTCGCCCACTGGAAGCGAGTCTAGAGTGCTGCGCCACGGTGCGCAAGCCCTGATCAGCAGGAAGAGATCACGGGAGAACTGCGAGTTCATGCAGGAATAGTATGTTAGCAGCGGACTATTTTACCTTTTGGGGTTAATTTCCTTGTCAATGGCGCCACTATAGCTCTGTGACCCACTGACCTTTCGGTGACCCTTTGCTCTCGTTGCAGGATGAAACGTAATGTTGCTAAAGTGATGATTTACGATCGAGAGTCCGTGCATTGTGTTTTATTTTGAAAGAACCGGATGTTCTACGATTGTGACTTCCATGGTTGGTGCTTTCTGAACGACAGTGAATTTACGAGGTTTGGCAGTGGCCGGCGCTGAAAATAGACCTGCAGCGTATCTGAAACGAAGTGGAGCGCCGCTCCAGGCACGCGCCGCTGCTGGTCTGGAGCGCCGGCTATGGAAATGCTCTGATAGACTAGAGAGGGAGCGAAGTGCTCCGCCATTTGATTCGCTGGCGTTCCGCGGTGCGCACGCTGTATATGGAAATTTGGGGTCAGTGAGATCAGTGCGGTGGCCGAGAAAGGTCACAACAATTGCAAGTGCCACAACACAACATAAAGCCAATTGTTTGACTGTGTTCAACTCCGTAACGTTAGCTTAATAATAGCAATGCCCAATACATGGATGGCAAGTTACAGCTGGTTGCACCCAGTTTCACCTTACATACGCACGGACTAGCCAACACAACCAGACAAACAAATACTTTGAAAAGTATGATATTTATGATTTATGTCAGAAAGTGACATCGATCACAGCTTCTAAACAATAGCCTACTTTCACTTACTTTTCCAACTTCATTAAAACTTTCCAACTTTCCACCTCTGTCACTTGGTCCGTCAGCAATAGGAGTCCCCCGGTAACCCCGAACCAATTATACGGTCGGAGTCCTGGTCACTTCCTTGTGGCTTCATGTTGTTGTGTTGTAACGTATAACGTATAACGTTGTAACGTGTAATTGTTGTAACCTTTCTCGACCACCATAGGTCAAAGCCAATGTCTCCTGGAGAACAGCATAGCAACAACGGGCAGAGCAAATGTGATTGGGCCATCCTCTACTTGTTTCCTATTTTTTGGTTCGTTAAAAAAAAAAAAAACAAATCCAAGAGCAGAAATAAAGCTCAGAGAAAGTTTCGTACGCCACAGAGAAAAATCAGAAAATCAACCTGAATGAGAGGAGATTAGAGAGGAAATTTGATCATCAACTAAAGATTTGAGAGTAAGCAGACATTTAGAGCACACAGGCAGGTCTGAACGGAAAATCTGAGACCAGAATCATTAAGACCTGAGCTACAAACATTAAAGTGTGCTATTGAGTTTTGCAACAACAATAGCTGGGTTTCCATTATGCTTGGAAATGCGCAAAATCTAAATAGTGCAATAAAAAACTGGTAATGGAAACACCTGAATTTCGAAAAAATCCTTAAATATCGCTTAAAGGTTTTTACGCTTTCATGAGGAGGTTTTTCAGGTGTTTCAATATAGAAATATATCGCAAATGTGAAATGGAATCACTTTTTCCGCATTTACAAGTCACGGGACGTGACGTTCGGTGTCACATGACCAGTCACCCCGAGACTGTGGGCAGAAGAGACGACTTTTCTTAACATCGTACTTCCACCCTTATACATACATACGGACTTTACCTCTGAACTATCATCCGTTGCCTTCGTCTTTAGTTCAAAATTATCAAGGCAACCGCCGTAGATGTGACCAAAACCGTACCAACACGCAACAGGTTTTGAGCGTCAAGCTTCCCTGCAGCAGATTCAAGCAAGATGATTTTACGAGAATTGCAAGGCCTATGCCCAAAACTCCCGTCAGTGGAAACACATTCAAAGGGCAATTGTACTTAATCGAAATTTAAGAAATATCACTTTCATTTTGTGAAAAACTGCAATGGAAACCCAGCTAATGACTCCATATAAAAGATTATGGAGTCTGACCTTGGCGCTTGTTTTTACTCCTACTGTAGATCCACACAGCCTTTTAGATGTGTTATCAGTCGCATTCATTCCTCTCTGCTTTCACATGCAGAGGATTTTTAGAAACAGAAAGGAGAAGAAGCTCAGGTTACCCCTACCTGCATTTTACTCTAAACGTCTCTGTGCACCAAACCTTGGTGTCCAAACGTGACGGTTTGGGATGAATGCAAATACACTTATGCCTCTAGTTTTGACAGTTCAAACACATTTAGATCTCTGAATACCGTCCCCTGAAAAAGAGCGTTCAGAGTGTAAACACATCCTCAGCAGTTTAACAGCAGCTCCGTGCCGTGGCAGATCCTGGTTGTTGGTATTTACGCCCCATAGAGGCTGAAGCGGAGAGAACGAGGCTGAAATAAGACATGCAGGACGAGCGGGGAGGTGAAGTGTTTGGACTCAAAGGTCGTCTTCACTCACAGGAGACACTAAATGGTCTGTTTTGATCTCTGCACCGCGAGGATGGAGCGAGCACTCTCTAACAGAGACAAAAGGAGACGAATGAGTCTCTGCAGACCATCAGCTGCCCTCTGACACGGCTGTCGGTGTTCATGAGCTCTGATAGACTCAGAGACGCAGCTCAGGGTAGGGCCGGGGAGAGGAACGACTAAAGGATGGATGTGTAGGAGACAGGAGGAGGGAATGGGAGCTCATCATGGAGGCTTTAGAATCCATTACCATGTTTGAGTGAGAAGGAAAGCCTACAAGCTGATGATGACTCAGCTTAAACACCACGATGAAGGGTCTGGAAGTCTGAATCCAAGAGACAACGCTCCACCCTTATAGGATGTTAATATGAAAGACCACTGACATAAGGATGATTTCATACAGTATTTGGGAAACGGCTTGTGTCTTGATTTTGGATTTCTCATCTGAAGTTAAAAATACGTTGACCATAAACTTCACTGAGATCAACATGTTATTTGTACCAGGCTGTAAACACGTTTATTTCTGCTGTAAAAGTTGACACTTTAACAAAAGGCTCTATGGAGGTCGACTCGCTGCAGGAGGCAGCCTCTAGTGGACACCACAGGGACTACACGTCCATGTTATCAGCCTGTGTCGTTTCTGTTTAAAACAAGTAAACTTCATAAATAAACGGCGCAGAGTTTCATGCTGTCCTCATCTAAAACACGAGGAACAGAGAAAACATCAGTGAGGACGTTAGCAACATGTCCCACCATCGATCTGTTTTTATATCAGCAGATGGATGAGAGCTGAAACTTCTGGAGTGTATCATTATGTTTTCACCACCATTTGTCAGAAAAAAACACTAAAAGCCTGAAAATCAAAGCGCTCACATTTTTGTGTCAGAGGGAACTGAAGCAGAGAGACGAGACAGCAGCCGACAGTGGCTCTCTGAATAAACTCACTTTAGTTTCTTTATAATCTCACATCTCATCCTTCTGTTTGTTCTGCTGAGAGGAGAACACCTCAGAGATGTCTCTGTTTAACCTTTAATATTTAGAGCCACTTTAGTTTAACCCTGCTCATTAGAATACTAAAATATAAAGGTGTGCCGATAGACCGGCTGATATCTGGAGACAGCTGATTTTTTTAAAGTCTACTGGCCTGATCCCAGTCAGAAACCTGAAGACTAAAGCCTGACAGATTCTGCCTGGGGTGCAGGATGGGAATCTGTGATGGCCTAAAATGGAATAAGTTATAAATAATTGGACACAAAAACGTGGCATCAAATTACCAAAAACATTTTGGTCAGAATAGTTCATGTGGACACTCACTGGAAGGAGGGGATTTTTTTAAAAACTCCATAAGAAATATATGCCTACAAATCAGTGTTTGCAACAGGCCATAATACAATTTTTAAAGCTTTAAAGGATGACAACATCCTCAACGGTGAAGATGGGATATTTTACAAGCTTTTAAAGGACATTATCCTCAAATGCAAGGATGGAATGTTTTATAGGCTTTAAGTTATGACATTTTCAAAGTCAACAATAGAATGTTTTATAAGCTTTGAAGGATGACATCATCTTTAAAGGCAAGGATGGAATGTTTTATAAGCTTCAAAGCAGAACACTATCATCAAATGCAAGGATGGAATGTTTTATAAGCTTTAAAGTATGACATCTTCAACATCAATGATAGAACCTTTTATAAGCTTTAAAGGAGAACATCATCCTCAAAGGCAATGATGGAATGTTTTATAAGCTTTAAAGGATGACATCATCCTTACGGCAAGGATAGAATGTTTTACAAGCTTTAAAGGAGGACATCATCTTTACAGGCAAGGATGGATTGTTTTGTAAGCTTTGAAAGATGACATCATTCTTAAAGGCAAGGATGGAATGTTTTACAAGCTTTGAAGGATGACATCATCTTTAAAGGAAGGATGGAATGTTTTAAAAACCTTCAAAGGATGACATCATTAAAGGCAAGGAAGGAATGTTTTATAAGTTTTAAAAAATTACATCTTTAAAGGCAATGATAAAATGTTTTATAGGCTTCAAAGTATGACATCATCTTTAAAGGTAGGTTGGAATGTTTTAAATACCTTTAAAGAATGACATCTTCAAAGTCAAAGATGGAATGTTTTATATGCTTTTTAGGATGACATCATCTTCATAGGCAAGGATGGAATGTTAGTGAAGCTCGGGATGTTGTTTTTTTTCTCTCTCTCTTTGTTGAATATAAGTCAGTAGTTTGCTTTTGGGAAAGTATCACAAGTTGGTACACTTGTGTTCTAATAATGAGAGTGAGATTAAATATGCTGGCATTTAATAACTCATCTGTTTTGGTTTAAGATACCAGGTTAGTGGCGTTGCTGAAATGACTACGAGCCAGCGTGTTATACAGTTTGTTTTTATAATCTGTGCTAAATGTCCATGGGTTTATCCGTACTTCTATACTGGTCTGATAATTGTTTTCTCCTGCTGTCTCTGTTTCATGGGCTGATGGAGTGCAGTGCATTAATATGTTATTGATGGTCGGTACTGTTCTTTGGTTATTGGGACTAAATTGTGACCATTAAATTTAATTTACATTACAGACAATGTACCAAAAACTTATTTTTCTGTACTTTTTGAAGGAAGAAATTCAGCGCGGTTAGGCCAGAAGTGGAAAAACTCAAAACTGAAACAACAGAATTCTCTCTAAAATAGGCAGATGTCAGAGTTTCTGTACTGGTGTGATGATAGTTGTCAACAGTTTTGATACCTGTGGACGCCACAGTGTTTTAAATCAGTATAGTGTCTGTTATTTTAACGATTGATCGATGATAGTGGAACTTTAAATAAGATCTGGTCTAATCAGTGAAGAAAGAAGAGCCCCAGTACTTTAATGTTTGACGTGAAGACTTCGTCAGCATCCATCTGTCACTTCTGTCTTCGTGATCTCGCTCTGCAGACGTGTGCTTGTTGCATTTCTTTGTCATGTGAGTGAGAAATGCTGAGTCAGGCGTTCACCGGTCCTGTCATGATGCTGGTGGGGGGGGGGTGTTAGTTAGTCTGCTGATCTCTGACAGAACAAAGTGTGTTAATCTGCCGTTTAATCTGAGATCACTGTAATAATGACCGATGGCGTCTCCACGACCACAAAGACCAGGGCCTGTACCCTAAATCTGCTGCAACGCCCCGCCCCCTCCTGGTCCTGACGGGGTTCCTCTGAGGTAAGGGCGAGTCAGACCCGATCAGGATGTAATCAATAACACGACGGCAGCTCGGCCGTGAGTGCAGCAGGAGAGAGAGAGAGGTCTAGTTATTACTGTTCACTTTACTCCGCCTTAATCACACATTACTGTCACATCAGCGACAAATACACAACTGCACTACACAACTACACACTCTTAAACTACACACCTGGACTAACACAAACACTGAGGTCTGCAGGAGCAGCTCTGCAGCAGCTGTGGAGTCTTTCTGGGGCTGTGGACAGTCTCTGTTTGGCATCTTGGGTAGACCAGGTCCAGATACAGACTGTAGACCTCACCGGTCCGGGAGCGGGTTGGTGCATGTCTTCCATCGCTCTCTCTCCTCCTATAGTTCTAGTTTATCTTTAAGTCTCCTTTTAAATGTAGTCAATGAGCCCCAGAATAATCTCTAAATTAAAACTGATTTATTTTTTATTTATCGAGGAGGACAGTGGACCTTTAAAGGGTTTTATCAGAATAAAATAGTAAAGATAAATACTGCAGATTTATTTGTATTAATCTTAGGACTCATTATTCTTCAGGTAGCCATATTAAAGACGACAGCAGACAATAAACACAGCCCACCAAAGACATGTTGACATTTTAAACCACCGGAGACTTCATTATCCTCCAAAAGAAACAGAAAATGTCTTTAAAGTGACTCTGAAATATTAGAAAGAAAGAATAAGGAGGCCTGTTAGGTTAAATCAAAGGAAAATGGTATTCACATTGAGCTAAGAACAGAAGTTAGGTGTTATTTTTCTAACTAATGATTTCTATCTTACTACTGTAATTGGCGGTGTCTGTGGTCTGTGTGTCTGTGTTGATTTGCACGCCACACTGTTGCTCCAATAGTCCTTAATTTCCTCTCAGAAGACTTCTTGGGTGTGCTGGTTCAAAACTGGTTCCATAAATATATAAATGAATATGACAATAAATCCTAAATATGTACAGATTTTCTATAAAACCCTAAAATGTTGCGCCGTGTCATCATTGGTGGACATCTGCTGTGTTCCATTTTTCTTGGAAGTTGAATATCAGAGCTGGGAGTGACGTTACACCAGAGTTCAGGGGTGTCCTAACTCGGGCAAGTCATTCAGCCCTAGTCCAAACTATGGTGTGGGGCCCAAATGTGGCCCACCTTTGACATGCCTGCAGCACATTTTAGGAATAATAACTTAAGCTAAAGTAAACGTCAATATTGCCTTTAATCAAACACACTGTCAGTTATTCCTAAAATTAAACATGGATGGTCAGAGTCTGCAGGATTGGACACACCCGTAGCAGGTGGGGGTGGTGGGAATGGTCAGAAATCCAGCGGGAGTAGGATTTAGGAGCGAGTCCTGCACACAGGGCTCTAGTTAAAAGTATTTCCATGTATTAAACACGTATTGATTGCTTTGACACTTTGGTCCAGCTGTATTTTTTATTCAAATTTGCAGCTAAGTGTGGTTTCACATTAGAGACCCAGGCCCAGATCCAAGTACTCTTGACCCCAAAGTCTGGTTCCACTTCGATGGATGTGAGCACAAGCATATCAATCTCAGCACCACAAATAGAAATGCAGCATTCATCTCAAATACTCACCCAGAGAATTCTGCATGTTCATTTAGTCTGGGGCTGAACGGTTAAAAAAATATATCTATGGTTAATACTGCAGATTAAAGAGGAAGTGTTGCATTGAAGGGAGTAGAAAGGATTTTTTTTGCAAACAGTTGTAGAATAAAATTGACCTTTAACCCTTCTGCATCCCTAAAAAAGTGTGACACTTATGTCTCTAAGGGTAAAAAATACCCTCCAATAAAGACTGCCATTAAAAAAAGTATGCATTACTATATCATTCAAATTTCGGACATGGTGGCGGGGAGATGTAGAAGCAACTGTCCTGGAGTTACCAGAGAGTTAACTTTAGATGTCTCCTATCTCTTCTTAAACCGTCGTCTCCTCTGTGGAAGTAGGAAGAAGGTCACATCTGTATTACAGGATGGACTTTGGCCCAGGCACAGAGTCAAACAATGGTGTCTAATGTAAAAGCTGTAATAAACCTTTAACCTGGATTTAAAGAGGGACAGAGTAAAAGAGGTGAAGAAGAGGAGGCAGAAAAAGGCGAGCTGGTGTTGGCGTTGGGATGGGGGGGGCTGATGTGAGATGTTATGAGGGTGAGGGGTGAGCAGAAGATGAGCAGTGACAGGGACGGGTTGGGCGGGGGCGGGGTGGTGGTGGGGGGTTTTTGAATACAGTGAAGGATTGATGGACGGTGACAGTAGAGCTGATGGAGACGGACAGATCTGCAGAGAGCGGCTCCGTCCACTATTTAACTGTTGGATTCAGAAACGTCTCAGCTGTCTGAAAGTTTGATAAATCTATCTCTACATCAGCGTTTTACTATCAACTCTTCTCTGATGCTTTAGGAGCAATTTCACTTCACCCCCTCCTCAGGCTTCAGAACCTGGACAGAACGAAACACTGAGCGGGGTAAATACAAGATAATCAGCTGATCTGAGGTCAGAAGCCCTCACCTGACCAGCTTCAGTGAAAGTCAATCCGTCTGATTGCTTTAAGATGATTTAATCAGATCTTTCTGTGGTGTCAGGCGTAACACTAGGGCCGCTCAATGAGGGCAAAAATCTTTAAGATTATTTTCGATGATATTAAGATCACGATTATTAAACAAGTTAACTGATTTTACAGCATGGCATGTATTTATCAACACTCGAAAAACAAACAAAAAAATATATATATATATATGGGGGGGGGGCAAATTCTGTGGATAAAATCTGAATTCTGACTTTTGACTTTGAGCTCAGAATTTTGACTCGTATCTCGATCTATTTCTGTCTTTAAACTTAGAGTTCTGACGTTGATCTCAAAAGTTTCACTTTGATATCAGAATTTTGACTTTATTTTTGGATTTGACTCCAATCTGCAAATTCTGGCTAGAAACGTAGAATTTTGGCATTGATCTCAGAATTGTGACTTTTACCTCCAAATTTTTCTCTGTCTCAGAATTCTGACTTTGATCAGAAAATTTTGACTTTAATCTACAAATTGACTGACTAAATTTTAGAATTCTGATTTTGATCTCAAAATATTTACTTTGATATCCAAACTTTGACTGTGATCTCAAAATTCTGACTTTGATCTCAGAATATTGACTTTGATCTCAAAATTCTGACTTTGATCTCAGAATATTGACTTTGATCTCAGAATTCTGACTTTGATCCCAAAATATTGACTTTGATCTCAGAATTCTGACTTTGATCTCAAAATATTGACTTTGATATCAGAATTCTGACTTTGATCTCAAAATTCTGACTTTGATCTCAGAATTTTGACTTTGATCTCAAAATTTTTTCTTTGATCTCACAATTTTGTGTTTCTTTTTCTCAGATTTGGATAGAAATTGGATTTTGTTTGACAGTGGCTGTAACCTGCTTTTTAAAGAACAGTGAAACATTTATGTCCAAACCCATGAACCAAATGGGTGTAACACGTTTGAGCAAGATCATTTTGTTTCCATAGACAAACTGAAGCCAAAATTGTAACTGAAACAAAATTTGATTAATTTCAAAGCGCCATGTCCTTTAACAGTTTTCAGCTTTCATATATAATAATTCTTTATCCTGAAATGTGTCAAAAAAAAAAAAAAGAGTTTATCACATATTTGCAGCACACGCAAACATTCAACTGTCTTTTTAAAAAACAAACACTCAGGAGGAGACATCACTGTGGAGGTGGGGGTCTCATGGCTAGACCTGCTTTAGACGTCTGCAGTGTTAAATGTGGCTCTAATAGAGAAATAGGACGTTTCTGTGGTGCAGCCGTTTAGAAATGACCTTTAAAACCTCCGCAGGATTGTTTTTGTTTTACTGTCCTTGTCTTTATTTAGTTTCTCCGTCGTCACCGCTGCTGTCTCTGCTGTTGTTGTATGAGCTTTAGTCAATAATCATGGCCTCCCTGTCCCACACCGTCACATTTAACCAGCGTCTCAGCAGGCGTTTAAAGAGAGCACAGCAATGATGTCTCCTCCTGATGATTCACCGTTGACTATTTTTCTTCCTCTCTGCAGACACTTCCAAACTTCGGGCCTCTGTTATGTGACTGATTTATTCCTGAACAGATACTCTGCTCTTTGAATTTTTCCAAGTAAAGATTTTTGAGGAAATTAGATTCTGTTTGTCTGAATTACATTAGTGTTGGTGGCAGAAAACTCTGCAATGAATATCTCAAAACTTGCAAAACTTAATTAGTCTGCATGGTGAAATACCCCGGAGCAAGATGAAAATAAGTGTTAGTGAAGCGACGCGTAAAATTTAGAAAACACTGCAAAGAAGACGGCTGCAGAGATTGGCTTTATGATGCACGATGACGGAGCGGAGATGGAACCTGCTCAAATGTCAGGAGTCTTTTTCAGCGCTGAGGACGAACAGGGGGAAAAATGGTGTAAAATACTAAAAGTTATCATCAGTTACCTTTAATGTCATTGGCATAGAGCGGGGTCACAGCTCTGACTCCACCAGAATAATCAGATTCACTCTGAACATGAGGATAAACTGGGACAGGCCTCACATTAGGCCACGCCCCCAAACTCAAAGCTTCCAGTCACATGACCAGTGTGGAGGAGGGAACTAGAGAGCACCTATCCTCTTAGAGCCTTCCTCACTGACTGGTAACTTCATTGGTTGCAGCCTACACCTCAAAATTTAAGGTTCCATCACTCAGAAACATTGCTGCAACACTGTAGGATTGTGGGTAATGTAGTTCTGTTTCCTGAGATCGTAAATAAACTTTCATAAAAGAACCGTGTGCTGATAACAAGCTGGATGGTCCCTCTCCTCTTTGGTCCAAAAGACACGGCGTCCATGGTTTCCAAAAAGAATTTCACATTTGTATCATCTGACCACAGAACAGTTTTCCATGTTTCCTCAGTCCGTGTTAAATAAGCTTTGGTCCAGAGAAGACGGTGGTGTTTCTGGATCCTTTTCACATATGGCAGGGGTGTCAAACTTAAGGCCCGAGGGCCAAATCTGGCCCGTGGAATGGTTAAATCCGGCCCTGAAGATGGTATTATATTTCTATTATAACTGGCCCACCAGCGCGAGGTCTGCAGGTCTCTTTTAGTATGAAAATGTAAACTTAACCTTGATGATTTAAAATCTCGTTACATCATATATATCTGAAAACATAAGAAAATTAGACAAGTCAGGAATGTGGAAAGAAAGAATAAATTTGTGTTTTTATTTCATATTTTCAATTTTGCATTTCAAGATTACAACTCAAACTTATAATTTTGACCTTTCATTTCATTCCTTGACCTTTTCAACTCATAATTTGGACTTTATATGTCACATTTTTATCTTTTAGATTCACAATTTCATATTTAAGTCATGTTTTTACCTTTTCAACTCCTTACCTTGGCTTTTTAATCCCATATTTTGTCCTTTTAAAATCATGATTTCAATTTTTTTTATATTTTGACATTTAAATTTTATTATTTTGGCTTTTAATATCTTTTTTTGACCTTTTAGATTCACAATTTTAAATTTTAAGTCATAATTTTATCTTTTCAACTCATTATTTTTGCTTTTTAATCCCATATTTTGTCCTTTTAAAATCATGATTTCATTTTTTCTCTCATATTTTGACATTTTAAATTTGTAATTTTGACTTTTTAAATCTTTTTTAGACCTTTAAGATTCACAATTTTAAATTTAAGTTGTTTTTAACTTTTTAAGTCATCATTTTGAATTCTTGCTCATACATTTTCAACCTGTAACTTTGGCTTTTTATTCACATATTTTGACCTACCATACTTAGAATGAAAAAATTCAAGTCATAATTTGACTTTTAAACTCATGATTTCAAATTTTATCTCATATTTTGACCTTTCAAACTTATGATTTCAACTTTCTAGTCGTAACTTGCCGTTAAAGCATTATTTTTCTATTTTAAATATCGTGTTCTGACCTTTTTGTCTCCGATTTTGAGCTTTTAAACTTATCGTTTTTACATTTGTAAATGATTTATCATCAGTGCTTGTTTTTTTGTATTATATCACTGGTGAAAATGAGGTTGACAGTTTAAGATTTTGTTGATCCTAGCAGATTCTCAGGTTAGACCTGAATCCAGAATCCGGCCCCTGATATGGCTTCTTCTCTCCATGATCCAGCTTTAACTGTCATCTGTGGATGGCACGGCCTACTGTGTTGACGGAGAATGATTTCTGGAGTGTTCCTGAGCCCATGCAGTGATTTTAGTACAGAATCATGCCTGTTTTTAATGCAGTGGCCCCTGAGGGCCCCCTCAGCCTTTGTTTTTGTTGAATCTTCTGATGATATTATGGACTGTATATGGAGGGAGATTGAAAGTCTTTAGGAACATTTTTCTGAAATTGTCCCACAACTTTTAGATGACTAGATTAGTTGACAATTAACCTAATTAGTATCAAAATGCTCCTCTGGGCGTTTTTCATTGGTACCCCTTACTTTTCCAGCCTTTTCTTACCCTGTCCCTACTTTTTTGAGCTTCAGGAATGGGCTTAGATTTCAGTTTTGTCTGTAGATTGTTCCTGTATTAGCTGCAGAAATCTGAGAGCTTATTTTGACTCCATTGTTTAGACTTTTGTTAGAACCACTCTCTTTACATCCAGAGGAACATGGTTGAGATTTTCGTCCTTTAACATTAAAGGAGAGTGAAACTTCACTCCTGAATCCTCCTTCAGCTGCAGGACGAGTGCTGACATTTTCATTGGCTGTCTCAGCTCTCTGAACGCCAACGTGTCCGTCTCAGCTCGTATCCATCAGTCACTTTCAGCCGCTCATCATCTCAGAAACGTCCGTTAGCATTTGGAGGAAGGATGGTGAAGAGGCTGAATGAGGAGGATGTCAGATAAAATAAAGGGGAAACGCTGCAGCACAGGAAACACGGCTCTGCAGGAGTCTGAGGTCAGTATGAGGGAGTGAGAGGTGACCACGGTTAGAGAAGAGCCGCTCTGAATGCTCATGAGAACATCCTTAGACCTGACTCTGAAAATGACAGTTTTCTAGTTTTATTTCATCATTCATTTTTAACTAAAGTGAACTGAATCTCCTTTTTGTCTTAACTGTGAGCAGTAAACTCCTCTTTAAAGCGCACTAATTTATTCTTAGAAGTCAAAGGTCAAGGTCATTGGGGTTCACATCCCTTGTTTCTTGTTAATAGTGAAGGTAATGGAGCTCTTGTGCGTCATTTCCTTGTGAGTGTTTTTGTGCAGAATGGAAAAAAAGATGAAAAAATCATATTTTTTTTATATTTTACTGTTTCTCACCACATTGTATTGAATCCTATCATACCATTCTGTAATGTACCAAAACAAGCTTACCAGGGAGGGCGCATCCCGGGAGTGCCTCAGTGCGTCCACTATCTATTTCCTTGGCCAGCCTTTGGCGGCTCATGTTAAAAGTCCGCCCTGTCCCGTTCACCTGGTAGGTCTCTGCAACGTTGTTTCCCCGGGGATACGAGGAAGAGCGGTAACGCCGGTTAGCTGGTGGTCTCACTCCGTTGGAAAATACTCCTGCAGATATTGTCTGCCTTAACGGGTAAACAGGGGATCTAGAGGCAGTACTTTCGAGTGCGGCGGAGTTGTGATGTACAAGGTTATAGTTTTGGACTTTGCATTAGTTTCTATTTTTATTTCGTTTTAACTTTCCGTGTTCAATTTCAGCTTAGTTTTAATTAGTTTTCACTGCTGGGTTGTTTGTTTAGTTTTTATTTTGCAAAAATGCTTCGTTTTAGTTTAGTTTTTTATTAGTTTTGGAGTTAGTTTTAGTTTTTACGAATACATATCAGGGCTGAGTGAACATCATACATTTTTTAAAACACATTCAAACAGGATTCTCTTCACTTATCATTGTATTTATTTAAAATGATGCTTGAATACAACCCCAGACACAAAACTAATTTTGCAAAGTCTTAACCAATCAATTCAGGCCATTTTACACTCCCCAGACTGGTGTAGGTGCCAGTCAGTATGGTTGTGTCAAAGACTAAAACTAAGGGTATTTTGTCTCTATTTTTATTTAATTTTAGTTAGTACTGTACGTGCACTATATAGTTTTATTTCTTTTTTTTTTTTTTTTTTTTTTTTTTTTTTGGTAAAGCTTAGTTTTAATTTAGTTTTAGTTAACTAACATGATTTTGGAATTTTAGTTTTAGTTATTTAGTTAGTTTTAGTTAACTATGATAACCGTGGTGATGTAAGCAAGCAGCAACAAGAGGCCGGTGCAGTTATGGTGGAAGACATTAGCGTGGATGCTGCTAAAGCGTCGGTTTTATCAGAACTTGATGACATTTATTTGTTAAAAGAAGAAGAACGAACAGCAGTGAGTTGTTTTCTTTTCAAACACGACAAAAGTCATGTGCTGACATGTCTACAGTCGTCATGGTCCACGTTATGCAGTTCTTTACGGAATTTATTCCTTCGGTAGCGGTGTTTGGTTGCGGCTACATCATGTGTTTTGTTGCTCTGATTAGCCCGTAAAGATGTGACAGACAGAACGTTCATCCAATCACCCTCTGAGTTTTTTTTCAAAGCCTCTGCCCTTTCCTAAACGCTGTCTATGAGTGGTTTACCAGATGAATGTGTGAAACAAATCCATCTGGCGTGCCAGGTTAGGGTTTGGGTAAGACAGTGGGGTTTGTGTGTGTACCACAAACCCTTTGTGGTGGATCATTCGGTTATCAGAAATAATTATTTTGTCAGAGTTCACTCTGGCTGGCACCCTGACTTAACCCCGACTGCATCTGCTATAGTTCTATTATATTGTCTTATCATATTATATCCTGCTGTACAGTACCATAGCATACCATATTGTTTGTATTGTGTCTTGTCGTTTCATGTCGAGCCATGCTTTCAGGAATTTCCTTCAAATTTGCACTAATGTCCACTCTGACTTAAGGAGGAACTGAATCAAAATTTTGAAAGCCAGAGGTCAAGGTACAGCAGCGTATAAGAGTAACAGACTAACGCACTGCAGTTTTTATGACGCACAGACTTTCCAGAGATCAGGAACCAATTTCTCCCCCTGTGGACTCCTGGTTATAGCTTAGAGCATCCTTGTGAACGGGCAGGCAAAGAGTAAACGCAGCCTCATTAGATGAGTCTGAATGGTCTGGCATGAACAACAATAATCCCGCCATACCGCCACCAACCATAGCCTGTTTGATAAATTAACCCTGCTGATCTTCGTGTTAGACTTCAATGCATCTTCTTCCCCACGTCTGTAAGCCTGTACGTATCAGCTGCTGCCATATGATTGGCTGATTAGATCTTTGTGTTGATGGGCAGAAGAACAGGTGTACCTAATGAAGCGATCACTGAGTGTACTCAGAAGAGCACACAGACAATGAAACAGAGGAAAAGCTTCATTTAGTAAAGACTGAGGTTTTAAACTGACTAGAGCTTGTTCACTCTCAGTGTGTGATTGATTAAATACTCCTCAGCATGTAGAGCTCTGATGGTCTTTATTGATCGGCTTTTCTGGTCTGATCAGAGCTAACGGAGCATCACTGAGGAACAAGGGAACAGGGAGACTGCCCTCAGGTCTGTGTGTACCCACCTCACCAGGCTGCTGGAAGAGTTTCAGACTCAGAGTAGGAAACAATGAGAGGGTAAAGAAAAGGAGCTTTTAAATGCTTGAGTTGACTTTTACCTGAGTGAAAGCTAAGTCCACATGCAGCTCTCGCTCTGTCTCTAATAGAAACATCCACAGACAAGCAGACAAACGTGTGAGAATGAGCACACCTGTCTGAGTGAAAAGGCCTGATATGATTGGTTAGACTGCACCTATCATAGCTTCTTTATGATTCTGATGTCTTTACAGGTGTTTGCCCCAGAGGAAGTCATAGACAGATGGACAGATTTTCTTTAAATGTTCATCCTGATTTCTGACCAGAATCATCGGGCCTCATGCTCCTCGCTTGTTTGTGAATACACTAGCTCAAGAACGCTTTGATTTATTTTCCTCAAACTTTGTATGAATGATTTCAAAGGATTTCTAAGGTCAAGATAACTTTAGCTTGTGGTCAGCCTTGTTCATATTTTTGTTTGTTGAGGACTGCAGCCTTTCTACCCCAGAAAACAGCCCAGCCCTTCTTGTTAACCCATTACTGTGACTTCACAGAGGCACAAAACAACCAGGTAGCAGTTCTAGTTCAAAAAGAAGAACTCGGTGACGATTGAGAGTCAGATGGGGGTTAGGAAGTGGAGAACAGCGGTTATAAATCAGTGTGAGTGTAGGGTAGTTAGTCTGTTTAAGTTCTCAATGGTGCTGCATGCTGCAGTTATCGTCAGAATATTTCTATTAGCTATGATCCCTAGACTTTACAATGAAGTGATTTTTACGAAAGGTTAGCCGATTTACCTGGAGAGGAGGTGATCCAGATCAGTAATGACTTAGTCCTGCAGACCTCCTACCACAGGTCTAGACTGATGAAGGGAGACCAGAGTCTAGAGGAGTCTAGGACTGAGCTGTTACTCTTTAACAGCTTTTTTCCATCATTTGTTCATAATCATGGTTTTAATGGAAATGCTGATACACTAATAAGAAAATAAACTTTGTGGGGTACTGGTTAGACTGGAATGACAACTGGGGGCTAAGACTGGCCTACATGCAAAAGGCAAGGATGGAATGATTTATAAGCGTTGATGACATCATCTTCAAGGCAGAGGATGGAATGTTTGTGAAGCCGAGGTGTTGTGGGCCTTTTCCGTCCATTTTTGCAAAAATAGTATGACATAGTTGGCAACTTTTAGAAAAGTGGTTGGAACAAATACATTTCCCATTTCCACAAAAATTCAGAAATTTCCCCCAAAGAACTCGGATGAATCTCCCAAAACATATAAAAACATGTCCCCCAAATTGTCATGAAAATACTGAAATTATTCAGAGCAAATTCTTCCAAAATTTCAAGCAAATATCATAAACTTCAATGGACATTCTGGAGAAGTACCTCCAAAATTCTAATAGCAGAAATTATGACAATGTTGTAGGAAAACCAAAACCTGATGTCTTCATATGTACATTCAGGGCTTTAAGAGGTTCAAAGTTGACACCATCTTAAACCCCTAAATGCCTATTGTATCATGTTTGATACACACTTTTATGGGAACTCTATCTAATCAAAATAATCAGTTGCCAAAAACGCCTTAATGTATCAAATGTGATTTAAAAAAAAATATATATATATATGTGTGTGTGTGTGTGTGTGTGTGTAATTTTATGGACATTTTTCTTTTTTTAGATTAGGGTTGAAGGTTAAATAAATATTTTGATTACAAAAAATGAGAATTTTCTGGCTATTTGAGTTAACAGGCTTTAAGGGGTTAAAGGCAGAGGTCAGAATGTTGGTGAAGCCGGAGATGTGTGAGGCTATTTCCCTCCCTTTTTTCCAAATAGTAGGCCATAGATTGCAACTTTTGGAAAAGAGAGTGAAACTCACCAGTTCCACCCACTCTGAAAGTTGCCACAGACAGCCAACATATGGAAAAGAATGTCAGTATACATGTTTATGATGCTGAGAAATGATGATGATCCACATTGAAAAGCCAAAGTGGTACCGTATTAAGAGCAAGGGGGGCAAACAAAGCTGACGGACGTGATCTCTTTTTTGGCGAGCCAGCCAGGAGAACCAAAGGCTGGCTCGCCAAAAAAGCTGAGCCATAAGATCCAGCTCTAAAAATAGACGGAATTCCATTCAAATATCTGAATTGCAGTCCGTAATTTTAAACTCTAAAAATCTATTAACTCTTAAAACTTGTGAAAGCAAAAATATGAACATCTTTCACCAGTGAGTCCTCTCGATTTACAGATCAACAGCTGAGACCTGAATGAGCATGCATTTATGCAGCCAGGCAAAACTGGCTCTGTAGAAATCACCTCCTGCACCCATCTGCTCTTCACTGTGACATGGCATCATCTACTAATAACCTGCATATTGTAAAGTTTTCAAATATCGATTTTTAATCCCATAATGTATAAGCAAGGAAAGTCTATAAACTCTCAGTCATTTAGGGTGGGACAACAGTGTGGGCCCAGGTTCTTAAGGCTGTGTCTTCCTTCATGTTAAAGTTTCCCTACAGTCTGATTTGTCCATAGCTGTGAGTTCTGTTAGGAGAATAACACGCTGTTTAGAACTGTTGATGCTGTAGTTGGCAGGTTTCTTTCTTTTCTACCCCCAGAGTCGAGATAAAATCCTCCACCAGAGATACACAAACGTATCAGAGGGAGCGAGGGGCGGCGGAGGAGAGAAAGACGGATGAATGTGTTTAGGTAAAGAAGGATGCAGACATCTCCTCCGTCTGTTAGAGGGAGCACAATGAAATAATGCTGCTGAGGAAACTAATGGAAACAAATGTGGCTATCCCCTAACAGTAGCACAAAGCATCGTGGGTATTGTATTTTATTGCCTCGCTCGCCGCTTTGTGTCGTTTATTTAGCCGTTTCCACTGTTGGATAGCTGAAGGCCGAGCGGCGCCGTGAGCTGAAACACAGCACGCTTTGGGGAGAAGAGGAATTTAGAAAGATAACCTTTCAGAATTAAATTGTCACCAAGTGAGCCTACGGAGCGGGGAGGCCGCGGGGGGGACGATGGAGGACGGGAGAAGAGAAGAGGAGGTGAAAGAGGAGGGGGAAATCAGGGGAGACCAGGAGGGTTTCTACAGGAATGAACTACTGCTGTCCTCATACATTAATAACCATAATAGTAAAGTTATTCTACAGCAGCTTATCTACAGGAAACGCTGCTGAAAGTCATTTACAATAAAGAAAAACCATGAAAACAAACAGGAAGGAGGAGAAGAGAAACAGGGATGGAGTAAAAATGAGACCGCAGTGGTGATGATAAAGAGAGAACAATGGATGAAGATGATGAAGGTAAATTAAAACTTTAAAGAAAACTAAAGACCAGAGTTCAGCTGGGGTTCATCTACTCTGGAATTTATGAAACGTCTTTATGACATCACAGGTCATATGACATCACAAGTCCTTATGACATCACATGTCTTTATGATGTAACGTGTCTTTATGACATCACTTTCTTTATGACATCACATGTCTTTATGATATGATAGACATGAAGATCATCTCCTGGTTCAAAATTCTATCATAAATGCAACAAAAAAACAGAATTAAGATGAGCCTATCCTGGATCAATGGATCATATGTATAACTCATAATGTTAATGTTCACATAGTTGTGAAAGAACAGCAGGTTTAGGGGTTAAAGGTGCTGATTCAGCACTTAGGAAACACTCACTCCTCTTCAGTCCCACCCACTTGTCCGAAAGTTGCCAACTATAGCATACTGTTTGGTAAAAATAGAGGAAAAAGCCTTGAACGTCATCAGCTTCACCAACATTCTGTCCCCTTCCTTTGAAGATGATGTCATACTTTAAGCTCATAAACATTCTGTCCTTGACTTGAAGATGACATCATACTTTAAAGCTTATAAACATTCTGTTCTTGTCTTTTAAGATGATGTCATCCTTTCGAAACTTGTAAACATTCCATTCTTGCCTGTAAAGATGACATCATACTTTAAGCTTATAAACATTCTGTCCTTGCCTTTGAAGATGATGTCTTCCTTTCAAATGTATAAACATTCCATTCTTGCCTGTGAAGATGAGGTCATACAATAAGCCTATAAACATTCTGTCCTTGCCTGTGAAGATGACATCATACTTTAAGCTTATAAACATTCTATCCTTGCCTTTGAAGATGACGTCATCCTTCAAAGCTTATGAACATTTTGTCCTTGCCTTTGATGATGGCATCATACTTTAAGCTTATAAACATTCCATTCTTGCCTGTGAAGATGAGGTCATACTTTAAGCTTATCAACATTCCATTCTTGCCTGTGAAGATGAGGTCATACTTTAAGCCTATAAACATTCTGTCCTTTCCTTTGACGATTACATCATGCTTTAAGCTTTTTAAATGTTCTAGCCTTGCTTTTTTCATGCCTTGACAGTCTAGCCTTTACTGTGAAGCCATGCTGTTGTAACTTATACAGAATCCTGCTTGGCAAAGTTGACCCTTGTCCACTGTGTGTCCACAAAGATGTGAACAATTGTGTCCAAAATGTTTTTTTTTAACCAGGCTGTTTACATGTTTATTTCTGTTAATCTCTGCTGTGAACATTTGAACACAGTACAGCAGTTTTTACACCTCAGCACTGAGTCCTCTATTCAACCCCAGAGGTTACTGACATGTTGAACCTGTGCCATGTTGGTGTTAAAGCACCTTAAGATAGTGTGACTGATCTCGTTTCATGTCTGCGTCTGTGTCTTAGGTGTAGGTGATGTCGTGGCGTGTGGGTTCAGGCGGCAGGATGATACTGGCCAAGCTCCTCCTTCCCCTCCTCGTCCTCCCCCCACTCTGTGAAGGTGAGTCTTTTTTTTTTTAAATAGTAAAAATTAAAAGTTCTTTTTTGGGGCGAATCAGTATGTAAACATCAACTTTAAATTCCTGGAGCTCTGCATACATTTAAATTAATTAATGAATGCTCGTGCTTCTCTGCAGAGGAGGTTTAACTGTGCTGCTATTTTTATGAAAATGTGCAACAGTGTGAATTTAAAGCTGAATAATTAAAAAGATGTTTGTTTGCTGGATCCTTTGTCTATATTAAAATGTGTCCTTGTGGCCTCACAGCCTTATAACAGTGATCGTATCTCATTTAAGTAAAGACGCGGGTTATCAGGAGTAACAGTGGCATTAATATTCTTATATTTCAGAATTTAAAAGGAAAAAACAACCAGAGTGAAAAGTACATAGCTATTAGAGTTTAGAGAATAAGACCTCGGACAGACTAACAATCTCTCCCTTATATTTACTGTCCTTTGTTGGCAAAAATGGAGGGAAATAGCCCCCAACATCCCCGGCTTCACAAACATTCCATTCTCTGCCTTTGAAGATTGTGTCATCCATCAACCCCTTAAGTCCTAGAGTGTACATATGAGAACACAATTCTAGTTTCCTACAACATTGTCAGAATTTCTGCTATTTTAATTTAAAGATAAATGTCCACTGAAATGTTTGTTATTTGCTTGAAATGTTAGAATAATTGGCTTAGAAAAATTCAGGAATTTTAATGGACATTTAAGGGAATTTCTTAGGATTTTATAAAAAAAAAAAATGCATGAAAATTTAAATGGAAATTTAGGGGATGTTTGTATATTTTGGATAATTTCATCTGAGCTTTCTGGGGAAAATTGCTGTGGACTTTTTTTTTTAATTTTTGTAAAAATGTGGGAAATGTATCTAAGAATTTTGTAAATTCAGTTTGAATTTTTGGGGGGATTTGCTTTATTACTTTTAAGTATTTTCTCTGAAATTTGAGAAATTTATATTGAGAATTTTTTGGGACATTTGTGGGGAGGAATTTTCTTTGAAATTTTTATTAATTTGTATTGAAATACGGGAAACTTGTTTGTAATCTTTGGGAAATTTGTTTTGGAATTAAGGGGTGCAAGTTGTCCAAGGGAATTTTCAAGTATAGTCATGGAAGTTTGTTTCATTTCAGTGGAATTTGGGGGAACTATTTTAAATTTTTGAAGATAATTTAAGAGAAATTTGCTTTGAAATTTTAGGGAATTCATTTGAAAATGTTCTGGAAATTACAAGGAAGTTTGGGGGAAATTTTTACCAGTCTATTAAACATTCCATCCTGGCCTGACAGAAAATAAGGTGACTTGTTTTCATGTCAGCCATGCCCCTACTTATGCACAACTCTTGTCCTTCATCAAACCAAATAAAGATGGAATAAACTAAATATTTTCATTAAGTGGTTGGTTAAAATCTTTGCTAAATTTGGCTCCCGTTTTCTAATTCTGGCGGTGTTGGATAAACGCCGGCCTCCTGTGCTTTCAGCCTTTGAGAGAAAAGAGGTGAAGTTAGAAGGTAAACTGGTCTGAGGTGAGAGGCTGAGCGGTGTCAGAGATAAAGAAAGCAGCTTTGATAAAGTCGCCGTGTTTGATGGAGAGAGGTTGTGACATTCACTTAATAATGCCGCTCTCTGCCGCGGCTCCGACGAGGACTGCTGAGTCTCCCGCTGTCAACGCCACACGCTAACCACGAGACATGCTCAGCAAGTTTAAGACGCTCTGTGGCCGAGCTGAGCTGAGCTGAGAAAGATTATACAGGATGGACAAGAGATAGAGAAAAGAAGGAAAAGGAAAGGAGAGGAAAGGAAATCAAGAAGACAGAAACAGGCAGAGAGAGGAACAAAAATAGAGAAATAGAGCAAAGAAACACGATAATAAAACAACAGAAAAACAAGAGTGATCAGGAAGGAACTGGAGAAGTGGTCTGTTAACTCACTTATTCATTATTGTCTTCCAAGGCAAGGATGGAATGTTTCATAGACAATAAAGGATGACATCATCTTCAAAGGCAAGGATGGAATGTTTCATAGACAGTAAAGGATAACATTATCTTCAAAGGCATAAATGGAATGTTTCATAGACAATAACGGATAACATCATCTTCAAAGGCAAGAATGGAATGTTTCATAGACAATAAAGGATAACATCATGTTCAAAGGCGAAGATGGAATGTTTCATAGACAATAAAGGATAATATCATCTCCAAAGGTGAGGATTTTTTCATAGACGATTAAGGATAACATCATCTTCAAAGGCAAGAATGGAATGTTTCATATACAATAAAGGATGACATCATCTTCAAAGGCAAGGTTCGAATGGTTAATAGACTTTGAAAGATGACATCTTCACAGGAAAGGATAGAATGTTTACTTGATTTTAAAGGATGACATCATCTTCAAAGGCAAGGATAGAATGTTTCATAGACAATACAGGATAACATCATCTTCAAAGGCAAGGATGGAATGCTTCATAGACAATAAAGGATAACATCATCTTCATAGGCAAGGATGGAATGTTGCTTAAACTGGGGGATGTTTTGGGCATTTCTCCCTAATTGTATGTGAAATTCAATGCCATAGTTGGCAACTTTTTAAAAGATGTTGTCACTGGTGAGGACAGAGGGTTTTGTTCCTTGCCAGTGCCACCCACTTTTTCAGCTAATTCTGGCTTTAATCTCAGAATTATGGCTTCAATCTCAAATTCTGGCTTTAATCTAAGAATTCTGGTTTTAATTTCAGAATTCTGCCTTTAATCTCAGAGCATGGCTTTGATCTCAGAATGTTTTTATTTCTTTTTCTAACAGAATTCTGTTTCCACTCAATGCCATCAAAGTATACAGCTCTACTCCTGGAAGCTAACCCAGAGAAGTGAGGGGGGTCTTTTAAAGAGACAGCCACCAGAAGATCTTTAAGAGAAGGACTTCAGAGCAGGTTTATACAGGGTCAAAACCAATCTCTGCTGCTCGATCTAAACAGATTCTTTTACAGCCTTTGTCAGGAGTGGCTACATGGCGTTGGCTGGAGGCAAAACAAAGCAAAAAAAAAAAGTATGCAGATGTGATAAAGGTGAAATAATGTGTGTGTCATCTTTACAGAAAACATTGAATTTAATTATTATATATGTCAGAAAGTTCCTGGTTTGATTCTCCCTCAGACCGGGCTTTTCTGTGAGGAGTTCACGTCCTCTCCAGGTACTTTAGCTTCCTGCCACATTCCAACAACATGCTTGTTAGGTTAATTGGGGACTAAATTGCCCGTAGATGTGACTGTGAGTGTGGCTGGCTTTCTGTACTCATTAGCTCTGTGACTGAGTGGTGACCAGGGTGTACCCACTCTCTACAAATGATAGCTGGGATCAGCTCCAGTCTTTTATAGTCTGTTATAGATTATAAATGGATGGATGGACTAGGAGCTACTTTGAGAGCGAGAGAACACTGACTAAACTGCACAGGTACATCAAACAGCCTGGATGTAGGAAGCTGGTGCTCACTGATAAAGATGATTTCTTCAGTGTAAATTAAAGGAGGAGAAAGGGTAGATATTTTTGATAAATGTGGGTGAAAGTCTCTAAAAGTTGTCAGGGTAATAAAAACTCAGAGTTTCTGACTCTCTGACCTCCGTCCTCGTCTCTGTGATCAGCAGATTAATCGATGATCAAGGCGGCGGTTATTTCTGTGTTCCTCCATCAGAGTCTGACTCTGATCACCTTAACGAGGCTACAGGTGAGGAGAGGAGCTCGTTAACCTCAGTCCTAATCACCTCCTCTCCATGTGAAAGGGGCGCCGCGTCTTTGGTAGCCTCTGAAAACCTCGCTGGCTCAAAGACGACTATCCTCGTCCTGTCGGTCCGGTCCAAGGCTGACCTCACAGCTCCGGCTATCAAAGATCCATCCGTCTTCAAACGCCGTCCTCTTCCTCTCTGATCAGACGATCACAGAGCTGCAGCTTTGTGCTCTGATCTCCTGGAAACGGCGCCCATGACTCGGCCTCTTCACCCTGAAATGCTGACAAACACGGTTGATCCATTGAAGAGTGGATGCTCCGTCATAAACGGGCGCTTCGATGCGGGGTCATTCAGGATCACGGTGATTAAAAACACTCATGCTTGGAACATGTCGGCAGAATTCTCCAGCTGAAGTTGTTTTTATCCTCCAGATTTAAAGTTTATTTAGTTAAAAATGTGTTTGTTCCCACGGTCTGGTCTTAATCCTATCATCTTAATGCTCTTATTGATGTTAGCGCACCGCCTTTTTATTGGTGACATTAAGGCGTCCAAACCAGCAGATTAAAGAAGTTTGGACGCATTTAATCCGGATTAAAAAGAACAATCAGCTTCTTAAAGACGGAGACACTTTACTCAGACAAACAGACGCTGACCCATTTTAGGATTTCATGAGGACGAATGTTTGAAGTCAAATATTCACGTTTAACCAGCAGCTAACATTAGCCTCTCTGAGCTGGATCATGTGGGCCGGCGTCGCCTCCTGATCAGGTACAGAAATAGCAGACTGCACCTTTAAAGCTGTCTAAATATTCCACACTTTCTAAACTACATGGTTTAAAACAGTCCTACCTATTCTAGTGACTGGCTCAATCGAAAATAATGAAAATGAGGAATAAAATTCAGATTTTTGGACCAAAAAATAAATAAATTCTTCAGCTGAGTTTAATCATAAATAATCCCAGACTGTCTGATATATCTTCACGCTGCTGCAGAGCACAAACAGTGAGGCTATTAGAGTTTAATGCATCTATTTCTCTGAATGAATATCTCTAAAACATCTGCAGACACCAGAACCAACGGTTATTTATGCTTTAAAAAAACTGAGCTGCAGTTTCTTTATGATATCAAGTTTTAAAATACAGAAGCAATTAAAGTAAATCACGTTAGATCAATAAAAGAGCATTAGAATCAGCAGCATGGAGTATGGAAAAGTTTGGATTATTAAAAGGAATTATTGGATAAAATGAGAGTTAAAAAGGTACATATTGATAAAGTTTAAAGATTCAAATGGGAACTGATTTGACATGATTTGGAAAGGCAAAGGTGGACTTCAATCAAGGTGTAGAAACATCTCAGCAAAGATCAGAGACACGGAGGAACCTGAGATACATTTACAGTGTTGTTCTAAAGACTCTAAAGTATGAAAATGTCTAAAATTGTGTTCTTACTTTGTCATGATGGGGCACTGAGTGAAGATTAATGTGAATAAAAATGAATTTAATGGACTGTAGCATCAGGCTGAAACATAATAAAACATGGGGAAAACAGAAATAAATCGCAAGTCTAAATCTAACATGAATGATGGTTTTTCTCCTCTCTGTCTCCATCACAGGCTCCAACCAGCCTCCACGCTTCCTCAACTACTTCTTCTCTACCTACCTGCTCATCTACGAGGACATGCCTGTCGGTGAGTCTGCTGGGGTGTCACTGAAGTGTATTTACAGTAGGGATGTGTTTGTGGAGCGCTGGTGTGTCATTCCTTTATCATATAAACTGAAAGAAGATGGTGGATTCTGCTCTGTATGGTTCTGTGTTTAGTGTTTGAAAAGACCTGCTGTGATCTGTCTGAATGATCACAAAACCTAGAGGTCTGTGCAGACCTGATATCTCTGCGTAATTTTCACATTGCTGGTGGAGTGTTTCATTGTCACTCAAGGGTGTTTTGTGAATTTCAGGGGTGTTTAGGGACGTTCAGGGGTGTTTTGGGATGTGCAGGGTGTTTTGGGACGTTCAGGGGTGTTTTGGGATGTGCAGGGTGTTTTGGGATATTCAGGGGTGTTTTTGGACGTTCAGGGGTGATTTGGGATGTTTAGGGGTGTTTTGGGATATTCAGGGGTATTTTGGGACACCAGGGGTGTTATGTGAATTTCAGGGGTGTTTTGGGACATTCAGAGGTGTTTTGTACATTTCATGGGTGTTTTGGGATATTCAGGGGTGTTTTGTGACGTTCAGGAGTGTTTTGGGATGTTCAGGGGTATTTTGTGAATTTCAGGGGTGTTTTGGGACGTTCAGGGGTGTTTTGTGATGTTCAGGGGTGTTTTGGGACGTTCAGAGGTGTTTTGTGAATTTCAGGGGTGTTTTGGGACGTTCAGGGGTGTTTTGTGAATTTCATGTGTGTTTTGGGACATTCAGGGGTGTTTTTTGATGTTCAGGGGTGTTTTGGGATATTCAGAGGTGTTTTGTGAATTTTAGGGGTGTTTTGGGACATTCATGGGTATTTAGGGATGTTCATGGGTATTTTGGGACATCAGGGCTGTTTTGTGAATTTCAGGGGTGTTTGGGGACATTCAGGGGTGATTTGGGATGTTTAGGGGTGTTTGGGGATGTTCAGGGGTATTTTGGGACATCAGGGGTGTTTTGTGAATTTCAGGGGTGTTTTGGGACATTCTGGTTTTTTTGGGGACGTTCAGAGGTGTTTTGTGAATTTCAGGGGTGTTTTGGGATGTTCAGGGGTGTTTTGTGACGTTCAGGGGTGTTTGGGGACATTCAGGGGTGTTTTGTGATGTTCAGGGGTGTTTTGTGACGTTCAGGGGTGTTTTGTGAATTTCAGGGGTGTTTTGGGATGTTCAGGGGTGTTTTGGTACGTTCAGAGGTATTTTTTGAATTTCAGGGGTGTTTTGTGATGTTCAGGGATGTTTTGGGATGTTCAGGGGTATTTTGTGAATTTCAGGGGTGTTTTGGGATGTTCAGGGGTATTTTGGGATGTTTAGAGGTGTTTTGTGAAGTAAAGGGGTGTTTTGAAACTTCAGAGGTGTTTTGTGAATTTCAGGGGTGTTTTGGGACGTTCAGGGGTGATTTGGGATGTTTAGGGGTGTTTTGGGATATTCAGGGGTATTTTGGGACACCAGGGGTGTTATGTGAATTTCAGGGGTGTTTTGGGACATTCAGCGGTGTTTTGTACATTTCATGGGTGTTTTGGGATATTCAGGGGTGTTTTGTGATGTTCAGGAGTGTTTTGGGATGTTCAGGGGTATTTTGTGAATTTCAGGGGTGTTTTGGGACGTTCAGGGGTGTTTTGTGATGTTCAGGGGTGTTTTGGGACGTTCAGAGGTGTTTTGTGAATTTCAGGGGTGTTTTGGGACGTTCAGGGGTGTTTTGTGAATTTCATGTGTGTTTTGGGACATTCAGGGGTGTTTTTTGATGTTCAGGGGTGTTTTGGGATATTCAGAGGTGTTTTGTGAATTTTAGGGGTGTTTTGGGACATTCATGGGTATTTAGGGATGTTCATGGGTATTTTGGGACATCAGGGCTGTTTTATGAATTTCAGGGGTGTTTGGGGACATTCAGGGGTGATTTGGGATGTTTAGGGGTGTTTGGGGATGTTCAGGGGTATTTTGGGACATCAGGGGTGTTTTGTGAATTTCAGGGGTGTTTTGGGACATTCTGGTTTTTTTGGGGACGTTCAGAGGTGTTTTGTGAATTTCAGGGGTGTTTTGGGATGTTCAGGGGTGTTTTGTGACGTTCAGGGGTGTTTGGGGACATTCAGGGGTGTTTTGTGATGTTCAGGGGTGTTTTGTGACGTTCAGGGGTGTTTTGTGAATTTCAGGGGTGTTTTGGGATGTTCAGGGGTGTTTTGGTACGTTCAGAGGTATTTTTTGAATTTCAGGGGTGTTTTGTGATGTTCAGGGATGTTTTGGGATGTTCAGGGGTATTTTGTGAATTTCAGGGGTGTTTTGGGATGTTCAGGGGTATTTTGGGATGTTTAGAGGTGTTTTGTGAAGTAAAGGGGTGTTTTGAAACTTCAGAGGTGTTTTGTGAATTTCAGGGGTGTTTTGGGACATTCAGGGGTGTTTTGTGACATTCAGGGGTGTTTTGGGATGTTCAGGGGTGTTTTGTGACGTTCAGGGTTGTTTTGTGAATTTCAGGGGTGTTTTGGGACGTTCAGGGGTGTTTTGTGATGTTCAGGGATGTTTTGGGACGTTCAGGGGTATTTTGGGACATTCAGGGGTGTTTTGTGATGTTCAGGGATGTTTTGGGACGTTCAGGGGTATTTTGTGAATTTCAGGGGTGTTTTGGGATGTTCAGGGGTATTTTGGGATGTTTAGAGATGTTTTGTGAAGTAAAGGGGTGTTTTGAGACTTCAGGGATGTTTTGTGAATTTCAGGGGTGTTTTGAGACATTTGTGGGGGGTTTGTGACTTCCATGGAGGTTTTGTGTCATTAAGGGGGTAAGTGCCATTCAGGGTGTTTGAAGTCACTCAGGGATGTTTTGTGATGTCCAGGGGGGTTTGTGACGTTCAGGGGTGTTTAATGATGTTCAGGGATGTTTTGTGCCATGTAATGATATTGGATGGCGTTCTGCTGTGTGTTGTGCTCTTTAGGTGTGTTTTGTGCCACTTAGCGTTTTTTTTCTTTTTGTGCCATTCGGTGTGTTTGATGGCGTTCAGGGGTTACCGTATGAGCAGCGGCGTCCCGATTATGATTTATTTTTGTCCTCTTCTCTGCTCTCAGTGATTGACAGAACAATTTGAAGATGTCTGCCTCTCCATCGTCTCTCTCGGTGTCACTGCCTTCAGAATTAAAATCCTTTATATTGGATTGATTTTCTGGAAGTTTGTTTTTTTATACCTTGACCTTTCCTCTCTGTCGCTCTGTCAACATTCAGGGCCGTTTGCTTTTCTACATCTACTCTCTCAGATTTACTGTAGGTGAGCAGGTATGAACTCAACAGCTGATTTTCTGCCTTTTCACCTTTTAGGTCCTAGGAGGTTCTTCTGAAGCAGTGTTTTCTAACCTTTTCTCCTCAGGACCTACTGGTATCTATGAAAGACTAAGGGCCTGCAGAACTGAAATAGAAGAATTAACATCCATTTTAATATTTTTCTGTGATAAAACCACAACATAATGGGCATACATACAAGTGTTCTAGACAACGATCTATCTCTGAACTATCCATCACTACAACAGCGTTTTAGGTTTAAGAAAAATAAAGATAGAGATAAATAAAGACAGTCAGTTCATTTTCAAGGAAATCTCTAAATCTTCAAGTGTAAAACCTCATCAATTAAGAAGAAAAAAAAGAGATAATTTTTACTTTAAAAGTCGTAAATGTGCTTGAACCAAAACTTAGATTTTGTGAGAAGATGAAGTCCAAAATTGACTTTACACTGTTGTAAATTTTTTCTACTTTTAAAACTTTTAAACTGAGAGTTTTGACAGAGTTTTCCTCTGGTTTTATGTTCCTCTCAGTTCTCTCTGTCTATAGTGATGTTCTTATATGGTTGGTCCTTGGGTCTCCGCGTTGCCTGGGTTTGTACGGTTGATTCTGCGATATAAAGATCTGTTTGTTAGAACATTTTATTTGTACTTGGTTTCTTCTGGGTTCTTCATGTTTGGCTTGGTTTTGCTGGATTTTTTTTTCTTGAGTTCTTCTGGGGTTTGGTTTTGCTGAAGTGTTGTTATGCATTGTTCTAATGTTCTGTCTTGCTGCAGAAACGCCGCTCTAGTTTGTTTAGTTCCACAGCCCAGAAAGGTTAAAGGAGCACGCTCAGACGCTTCATTTAATCATCATTAACATGAACACAAACGCCGTTTACCCTCGTAGACTCGCTCCAACACAAGGCTGTCTCTGCTCCTGCTCTGATGGTGAAGGGCGTCCGTGTGGTCGTTCATTTCTGTCCACGTTGTCCTCTGGAGATGAATCACTGCGTCCTCTCCTCAGACAGCTGGGCATCGGTCAATCCCATTGGTCCACAGGGCTGTCAGTCACATCTGCGGCCCCGCCCTTTGATGGCTTCTTTACCGGTGTGATTATCAGGGCGGGCCGGGCTCGCCGACAGAGATGATTTGTCAGGATTATTGTTGATTAGCTCAGCAGATGTCCTTCTCCGGGAGGGCCGAGATACACAACTACAACAACAAACGATGACAACAACAAACGATGACACAGAAATACACACAAACAACAACACACAAACAACAATACACCACACAAATATACATGCACTAAAATACAAGCTGAGTTTGTGTGTCGTTGTTTTTTTATGTGAGTAGAATTATTCATGTAACGTGTCAGTAGTGTCATCGCTCTAACCCTTAGATTTCACCCTTTAAGTTTTTAAAACGTTCTATCCTCTTCTTTAGGATGATGTCATACTTTATAGTCTCTTAAACATTCTATCCTTGCCTTTGAAGATGATGTCATCCTTTATAGTCTTTGAAACATTCCATCCTTTCCTTTGAAGATGATGTCATCCTTTATAGTCTCTTAAACATTCTATCCTTGTCTTTGAAGATGATGTCATCCTTTATAGTCTTTGAAACATTCCATCCTTTCCTTTGAAGATGATGTCATACTTTATAGTTTCTTAAACATTCTATCCTTGCCTTTGAAGATGATGTCATCCTTTATAGTCTTTGAAACATTCCATCCTTGCCTTTGAAGATGATGTCATCCTTTATAGTCTCTTAAACATTCTATCCTTGCCTTTGAAGATGATGTCATCCTTTATAGTCTATAAAACATTCTACCCTCTCCATTAAGATGATGTCATACTTTATAGTCTCTTAAACATTCAATCCTTGCCTTCGAAGATTATGTCATACTTTATAGTCTATGAAACATTCCATCCTCACCTAAGAAGACAATGTCATCCTTTCCTACCTACCTAGTTATTTACTTACCTACCAACCAACCTATTTTTCTAACTACTTACCTACCTCCTGATCTAACTACCTACCTACCTACCTACCTACCTACCTACCTACCTACCTACTTTCCTACCTGCCTACGCACCTATGCACCTACCTACCTACCTGCCTATCTACTTACTTACAGACTTTCCTATCTACCAACAAATCAAACTACCTATTAAGCTACATACTTACCTACCAACCAACCTATTTTTCTACCTACCTGCCTGCCTGCCTACCCACCTACCGACCAATCTAACTACCTACCTACTTTCCTTCCTATCTACCTACCTACCTACCTACTTTCCTTCCTATCTACCTACCTACCTACTTACCTACCTACTTTCATACCTACCTACCTACCTACCTACCTGCTTCATAAAGAATTAAGAATCGTCACAGTTCCCTTTTCAGCCTGAAGATGGCGTTGTTTATCAGATCCACTTTTGCACACGCTCTGTAGTTCTTCATCATCGTCACAGGTTTGATGAACAGAGGTGAGCACCTGTCTGGCAGATGGCCTGGTCTTACAGATCAGGTTCAGCCCTGGCTCTGATTGGTCAGCTTCTGTTACCATGGAGGCTTTATCTCAGTGATGATGTAACCTCTGAGGGTTCAGGTGGCCTAAACGGCTAGTGTGAAGTGACATCAAGAGAAACATCTAAAACAAACACAACTGCTGTTATTGTAGTTGTTTTGCCGTTTTGCTGCCCAGTTCCTCTATTTGCAGTCGATGCATTTCTTTTAGATGTTTGCATGTGCATTTTAATTACAGTACCTTCTAATATACTGCAGGTTTGTCCAGATGCATGTTGTTCTGGTCATTTGCCCTTCTTGGCTGCAGTAGTGGCTATCTTTTTAGATGGGAGATAAAGCATTAATAGTGTGTTCTTTACACCAGATCTAATGGTATTAATGCGGTCTGTATTTAGATAAAACACTCATACAGTCTGACCACGATCACTACAACAGAGATAAAGCAGAACAGACATCCTTAAAACCTGATAAAACCAGCCCACTGTACCAGCACATATTTGGGCAGCGATGAGTTGGTGGGGCTCCTCATGGCCTTCCAGCCCCGTCTGGCATGAAGGACATGATTATTTATCAGAGAGACGAGGGAACACGTTCAAACAGCATGAAGATCTGATATGAGACCAGAGGCGCTCCTGCAGGATCAGGAGGATGTTTGCAAGACGGTGAACCGATGGGTTCACTGTCAATGTTACACAATGAAGAAATGCAGTTCAGATTAAGATAACATTTATCAACAATGACTTTTTCACTGATTTTACATCTGTGCTGTTTGGATTTATTCAACTTAAAAACTCACAAGACAGGAAAAAATAAAAAAAAATGTAAATGCATACAAACTCCTTGCAGGTTGAAGATTTGTTCGATATCTTTTACTGTGTTCATGAGTAGATTGGGGGGAAAACAGTATTTTTGAGTTAAAACGTCAAACTGTGTCTACATACCAATAATCTCTCCCTTCTGTTGACTGTCCTATGTTAGCATCATTCCCAGCTTCTACAACACTCCATCCTCACCTTTGAATATGTCATCCTCTGAAGTAAATCAAATTTCCATCCCCGCCTTTGAAGATGATGTGATCCTTTTATATATATGAAACATTACACCCTCACCTTTGAAGAAGATATCATCATTTTGAAGAAAATCCACCATTTTGTTCTTGCTTTTAAAGATGGTGTCATCCTTTTAAGTCTATGAAACATTCCATTCTTGACTTTGAAGATGTCAACCTTTGTAATTCATAAAACATTCCATCCTTTTCTTGAATGATGATGTCATCTCTTGTAGTTCATAAAAAATTCAATCCTTGCCTTTAAAGATGATGTCATACTTTGTGGTCTATGAAACATTTCATCCTTTCCTTTAATGATGATGTCATCCTGTTTAGTCTATGACACATTCAATCCTTGCCTTTGGGGATGATGTCATCTCTTGTAGTTCATCAAACATTCCATCCTTGACTTTGAAGATGATGTCATCCCTTGTAGTTCATGAAACATTACACCCTCACCTTTGAAGATAATGTCATCATTTTGAAGTAAATGATACATTTTGTTCTCACCTTTGAAGATGATGTCCTACTTTGTGATCTATGAAACTTTCCATGCTTTCCTTTAATGATGATGTCATCCTTTTTTAGTCTACGAAACATTCAATCCTCGCCTTTGGAGATGATGTCATCTCTTGTAGTTCATAAAACATTCCATCCTTGACTTTGAAGATGATGTCATCCCTTGTAGTTCATAAAACATTCCATTTTTGACTTTGAAGATGTCAACCTTTGTAGTTCATAAAACATTCCATCCTTGTCTTTGACCATGATGTCATCATTTATAGTTTTTAAAACATTCAATCCTCGCCTTTGGAGATGATGTCATCTCTTGTAGTTCATTAAACATTCCATCCTTGACTTTGAAGATGATGTCATCCCTTGTAGTTCATAAAACATTCCAGTCTTGACTTTGAAGATGTCATCCTTTGTAGTTCATAAACCATTCCATCCTTTTCTTGAATGATGATGTCTTCCTTTTAAGTCTATGATCTCATCCTTTGTCGTTCATAAAACATTCCATCCTTGCCTTTGAAGATGATGTCATCCCTTGTAGTTCATGAAACATTTCTTCCTCGCTGATTATCATCACCCATCAGACCCAATGAAAAACGCTCTTGTAGTGCACCATAATTAACGACAAGTCCAAGTCACTCCACAACCATGGTAAGTGTAAACACAGTGGAACTGTAACTATTAGCGAGGTTAGCTGGGCTAATTTTCCCACAATATCAAATTCATTCAAATTTTCTTCCATACTGTCTTCCTCTTGATACATCAGGATGAGTCCATGATTGGTTCTTGTTTTCTTCTTTTCAGTAAAATACTGCTACAGTCACACAGAGCACTTCTGTTGTAGCTACGATTCACTCTGTCTGTCTGGCATGGGTCTGCTGTTTAAAAAAGAAACAATCATATGGTGTGAGCCAGCATGACCAGGAAGAAAAGTGGTTAAAAAGTAGTGCTGATGCAGTAATGAATGGCTCAACGTTTTATACAGCTGAGCCACAGCCCACTTTTGAGATGTAAAAAACTAGGTATTGAAAGGCTTACACATCGACTGTATTTTTTTATGTGAGCCTTTTTAAAGATAGAATAAATTTCTTGTTCTTCTTTTGATGCAGTGATTTTTAGGTTGTCTTTATCATTTCTGTATTGCTAACAACAAAAAAACAGTTAACATATTTTTAAAGTTTTTCTCTCTTCTCTTAATTAATCTTATAACATTCACTAAATCATCTGTTGTGTGTTTTTGATATAAATCTGCAGACTTTACATAGCAGGTTTCTATGATAGCAGTTAAAGGGATGCTGCTGGTATTTTTAAATATCCCGAGAGCCCTACATGGTATCAGTGTTGAAGTTTATCATGTTTAAGTATTAGTAATGCCTGATTCATTCATGATTGTCCCGTTCAGACATGGAGGCTGCAGCAGATACCAGCCTGTGTATTTGATGGTGTGTATTTGACAGTGTGTATTTGATGGTGTGTATTTAATGGTGTGTATTTGATGGTGTGTATTTGACAGTGTGTATTTGATGGTGTGTATTTGACAGTGTGTACTGACTGTGTTTGTGTGAGTGTTGTCAGTAAATGAGATGTGTAATTAGACTGAAGAACACTTTGATTAAACGCTCTCATCTCTTAATCCACTTTGCTGCGATTCTGCAGATTAAACTCCGCTGAGTGATTAACTCCACGTTTGTTCCAAATAAGAAACTTTCACAGTCTGCTGGGAGGTCGGCTGAGCGTACGGCTCTAAACGGGGCTAAGACCAGGAAACACGGTTCAGTTATACAGGACAAGGGGGCAGACTGACGTTAGAGTTAATTAAAGGAACAATATGAAGTTTTTCCTCTTAAATGCCCATATTTATATAAATACACCCCTGCAGCTGTTGTGACATTACATGTACGGGCGATTCTAGAAACTTAACGCTAGAAGGCGCTCTGCTTCTAAAGACACTGGGAGATGTAGACATCTTTGCAGGTATTCAGTATGATCTCCAAACCCCCAGTGTCGCTGTGAGCAGCTGTGAGTGAAGGTAACGGTTGTTGAAAAAGTGAGCGGTAACCGTTGAGCTCTGCGGTGATGACAGATGGCGCCGAATTCACCTATGTGTTTAAGTTTTAGACATGTGGGGCACTGAGGATTCATCATGGAGTCTGATGTGCCACAACCCAGAGCTGGAGGGGGTTGGGGGGACAAGGTCAGCAGCCAAGGTCAAGCTCAACAGCGTGGCACTCTTTTGCAACCCACCTGATTGGTTGGCTAGGCCAGTGTCTGTATCTGACACAAATTTAGCCTCTTTAAAACATGTTACAGTAAATCGAATGTATAGCATTAGTTAGGTCAGGCCACGGAGTCAAAGCTGATCAGCTGATCTCATGCAAGGCTGTAACAGCTGACGGAGAGCTGATTCACTCCTAAGCACGCCATTGGCTAGTCGCACTCATGCTGTCATATTAAAACTGCTCTAGCCTGGCTATGCTCCTCCTCCACCCCAGCTCCTCCTTTATAATTTAAATTAATGACTTTAAACTTGATGTTTTTTAATGTATAAGTAGACTTTTTATTTTGGCATTTTGCCAATGAAAACTATTCAAATTGATGTGTACTTTAACATGTGGGTCCTGGGGGCCGCAGCCTTTCTTAGATATGAGTGGGGGCCCTCAGGAGTTGGGACCCCCTGTGGTAGAGGGCAGTCACTGTACACATATAAAATGCAGATTTTCAAATGTGAAGATCTGGACCCTAAATGATCAGCAGGACTACTACAGCCACAGATACAGAGGGTAACATCTGAATAAAGGATTCTGAGGGGTAGTTAGTGGGGGTCCCTGAGGTATGGAAGATTAAATTCAGTCAACCTGACAGCTCTAGTTGTAACAGATTCAAACCTCCTCCTCTCTGAACTCCTGTCTATTTTCTCCCTCCTCCTCTCTGAACTCTGTCCCGTCTATTTTCTCTCTCCTCGCCGTCTGCATCCTCCACAGTAAATACTTTGCACTTTTAATTAGCTCTGTGGCGTTTCTAATTCAATAATAATTAAGGAGGAGGAAGTAGCCCCGAGGAACGACTTATTAAAGCTTTCCTCTGAACCTGTTGATAATGTGTGAGTGCACAGAGAGCTCCATGAAGAACGGCCTCCATCGCTCCTCCTCTGGACTCTCTGCATTGATCCAGTGAGCTGCTCTCATAAACAAAGCTGTATTCATTACAATCACAGCCTCCTTAATCTTTACTGGCGCCGTTCTTCTTCACAGACATTCTTTATGTAGCAGAGCTGTCTCTGATCGAGCTCTGTTATTGATAACTCACTGATCGCTCAATTCTCTGGGTTTATGATCCCAGTCAAGCTTTGACTGAATACATGACTGCATTATCAATAAGATAGAAATGACTGATAAAAGTGGAAACAGATATTTATCTACAGGTGTAAAATTTTAACTACAGAGGCCCTTGGCAGGAAGCACCAGTTCTACTTTTCCAAAAGTAGCCAACTATGGCCTACTGTTTGACAAAAAGGCAAAAAAAAAAGCCCCCAACATCCCCAGCTTCACAGACATTCCATTCTCTGCCTGTGAAGACATTGTCCTTAAAAGTTTATAAACCATTCCATCCTGGCCTTTGAAGATGACATCATCCTTTAAAGGTTCAAAATATCCCATCCTGGCCTTCAAAGATGACGTCACAATTTAAAGGTACAAAACACTCCATCCTTGCCTTTGAAGATGACATAATCCTGTAAAAGTTCAAAATATTCCATCCTTGCCTATGAAGATGATGTCACCATGTAAAGGTACAATTATTACATACTTGCCTTTGAATATGACATCATCCTTTAAAAGCACAAAACATTTTATCCTTACCTTTGAAGATGACATCATCCTCTAAAAGCTCAAAGCATTTCATCCTTACCTTTGAAGGTGACATCATCCTCTAAAAGCTCAAAACATTCCATCCTTACCTTTGAAGATGACATCATCCTTTGAAAGTTCAAAGTATTCCATCCTTGCCTTTGAAGATGATGTCACAATTTTAAGGTACAAAACATTCCATCCTTATCTTTGAAGATGACATCATCCTTTGAAAGTTCAAAGTATTCCATCCTTGCCTTTGAAGATGATGTCACAATTTGAAGGTACAAAATATTCCATCTTTGCCTTTGAAGTTGACATCATCCTTTTGGTGTTCAAAACATTCCATCCTTATCTTTGAAGATGACATCATCCTTTGAAAGTTCAAAGTATTCCGTTCTTGCCTTTGAAGATGTTTTCACAATTTTAAGGTACAAAACATTCCATCCTTGCCTTTGAAAATGACATCATCCTTTTGACATCCAAAACATTCCATCCTTATCTTTGAAGATTAACAAATGGATAGACTTTACTTTATGAAGTCTTTTCTGGGTATTTCTCAGTTTGAAGAGAGTATGAGCTCGCTGGCCCATAATGCACTGAAACTCAGTGAAATTAATCAGGTTCTTGTTGTGAGTTTCACATCTTTGCTATGACTCACAAGCCATTCTGCGAGATTCCCCATAGTTCAGTTTGGAGTGTTCCTCTTTTAAATATGTTCGAAGGTGCATGTATTCCCAGACTGTGGTGGCGTTTCTATGGGCAGCCGCCCTTCTTCATGCAGGAGAGACCTGCTGTCCTGACATGCTCCAATTAAAGGCTCACTGCTTTCCCGTTTGTCACAGGTTTATTGATCTTACTCGTACAGTGTCCACAATAACTTAAGCTTGAGCCCAATTTGGCTTATATTAACGAAAATCAACAAAAAGAGAGAGAGAGCGGTCCAAAAAGAGTATTGCTCTCACCTGTCTAATTAGCGACTTCCCACACCTGTCCCTCATTCCTCTATATTTCCTGGGAGGAGGGGCACTTTGTAAAACATGTTCAAAGTTGGACTTAAACTTAATTCCATTAATCATTTTAGGACCTAACACAATATTATTAATAATAACAATAATCAAACAGAATAAGTGAAATGGCTCTAATACAGACCTTCACTCTACCACTCCATTCAACAAGCACCAGGACCCCCTACCTAGACCTCAATGTGACAAACATAGGGCTCATTTATCAGGGCCTTTAGACCAAAACCAGGGATTTTAAAATATTTTCTGAATCTGATGAAGAACTGAGAGAGGTGAGAGGGGAGCTTCTGTAGAAAAGCATGAATCAGCATCTCTAAATTAGCCTTGCAGACTGTGTATTTTATATTTAAAGCCTCCAATCTTTGAAATAACAGACCGTATTGTTTTAAAACACTTTACAGAGAGGTTTGTGAATGATTAAAATGCTGAAGGCTGTTCAGCGCTGAAACTGCAGTTTCTCCCTCCATGGCTGATCTGGTACTGTTAGGACTAAAGAATCAGTTTAAATACTCCCTCCATGCAGGCAGAAGCAGAGCCGAGCGTCAGATCCTGAAACATGCTGAGATTAATCTCCTGAATTAGCGGGACGCTGCGGTGTCGGTGGATGTTTCAGAGCGAGGCCGCAGAGCTCGCCGTGTTTGCATGAGCCGTAATAACACTAACACATCACGCTCTCGGTAAGTGCACACAATAACGCTCTGCACCGCGTCCTGATGGATGGTGTGTTTGCAGACGCCGCTGAACCGTGGACCCCATTATTTCCTGGGGGAGTCGTGGGGGAGGAGGGCACCATGGGGGAGAGATAAGGGATGATTGACTAAACCAAAACAGAGGCCCCTCATGATGGCAGCGAGCGGGGTTACTGTGGGAGTGAATGACAGCGGAGACAGAAAGGAAGACGATCAAGTGTTTCCTCTTCATCAGGGAGAGAGAGGGCGAGCGAGAGAGGGGAGAGAGAGAGAGCGTCATTAAGAATATCTCCCCGACACGTTGGACTCATCTCCCGCTGAGATCAGGTGCTTTAAACCTCAACAGGAGGACGACTCCAACACTGCTGCAGCCGCCAGATAGGATTGAGAAACACACAACCGCACACTGACACACAACACTTCAGAGAAACACACACTGCTCTTACAAAGAGAGAGTCTCACGCACGCCGCTCATCCGCCAACTCAAACTCCGCCGGTGACAGATCCAGCAGCAGCTGCCAGAGGACAGACTCACAGATTGTCTAAATGAGGAGTGAAAGCAGAGAGGAGCAGACCTCTCAGTAACAGACTTTCAATTGTGCAGACACAAACATCCACAATTATCCTCCTCTTCTTCTACTGGTTATAACTTCCTGTTTGACCATCTACTGGACAAACATGGCGGCCGTCCCCTCTCTGATCACATACTGAGGCTGCAGCGATAACACCATGATAAACGTCTGCTAATGAAGACTCCGTATTCACGCTGTCAGCGGCACCCAGCTTCTGTTTATCCATTTATCTGTTTAAAATGACCTTTTCCAGGTCAATCCAGTTCAGTTTGATTTATATAGCATGTTTCATACAACGCTGTGCAAAATGTAAATAAAAATAGAAGTCAGTCTATGAAGATGATCTCATTATTTAAAACCTATAAAACATTCCATCCTTGCCTTTGAAGATGACATCCTCTTGCAAAAGTTCAAAATATTCCACCCTTCCACATTCCATTCCATCATCCTTGTGCACTGAAAAAAAAAGTCTGTTCAATTAACATGAAAAAAATATGTACATCGGTTACATGTAATAAAATCATGCTTACCAAAAAAGATTTATTCATGTTTAGTACACTAAATTTTTATTTGCTCAAATAACAACTTTTCTATGTAGATTTAAGGTGTTTCTTTTATGTCATGTGTATGAAACTACCCCATGTTAAACTAACATGACTTTTTCATGTAGAGAAAGTTCAATTACCCATGTAAATCAACATGAAATTTTTATGTTTAATGTATTCAATTACTATTTGTAAAAGCAACATACATTTTTATATAAAATATTTGCTGTATTTAGCTACATCAGTGTAATTTAAGTTGATCTCTCAGTATTGTGTTATAAAGTTTCTGCATACTTTGTGTATCCATTATACATGAAATTAAGCTATTTAAGTAAATTAATTCAAATTCAAATAAATTCATGGAGCATTATTTCTCAACCACAGCATACCAACAATATTTTCAAAACAAGCAAAGCAAAGAGGAGACCATTTTTCTTAACAACAGAAACTGTATTTTGTCAAAGAATAAAACAACTTTAACATTTGATTACAAATAGTTGTTGGCTCTATAAAACCAGAAGATACAATCACAACCAAAACCCAGTCGTCAGTGGTATATACATAAGTACACATTTATACAAACATGGGGGCACAACACACAAACACATTTCATGAGTTAAAAAAATAAGTATCTTTTCACTTACAAAGAAAAAAAGACATGTAAGAGCGCATTGTCAACATCCTTACAACTGTTTGCTTATGACAACAAAACATCAAGAAAGAATGTCTGGCAATGGTATCTATGTGTGTGTGTGTGTGTGTGTGTGTGTATACATTAACATATCTGTCTTGTTTAAACAAAGTGGCATTCGTTACAACGAAGTACCTTTTTGTTTCACAAGGACCATGTAATCAAGAGGGCAGAGTACATTTCTGTAACTGCTGTAAACTGATAGATCACTTTCTATCCTCAGAACACCTTCTGAATGAAAACAGCAAAGAATGTCCCACAATAGTATGAATGTGTATGTGTAGGTATGAATGAAGATATGTTACTTATTGGAGTTAAGTACTGTCTGTACTTAAAACAGCTCCCTAATGAAGGAAAAAATTACAACTGTTCCCTAAAAGTATGTATGAGTACATGTATATGTGCATGGATGTATAAAGACATGTCACTTCGATTAGATTTAAGTCCTGTCTGTACTCAAAACAGCTTCCAAATGAACACAAAACATCATTTAACAATGTTCCATAATGGGGTGTATGTGCATTCAAAAATGGCACTCATCAGAAAAAAAGTATCCTCTACCTTCAGACTGTGTTGTCAAAGAGTCTAAAGCACAAACACAGCAGTGAAATGTCAGAGTAATACAATTAATCCTGGTTTGCAATTTGAAGACACACGTGCTATAAACAAATACTGCCAAAAACATAAATGAGGAAAGTGCATGTAAGTTGCATAAGTAAAGTCCAGTATCAGTGCAATAAATAGTCCACAGTCCAACATGGAAGACTGGGTTTTGGAAGTCTATAAGCAATGCTCCCATATTTCAACTGAATATGAGGTAGCAAACATTACAGCTGTGAAAGTGAGTTGTACAAGTGCTCAAAGTCCAGTATCAGTGGTCTGTATTCCAAGAGGCAAACATGGGAGACTGTTGAGAAGTCTTGAAGAAAAGCTATCCTCCATTCAGTGTTCTGCGTATTTGAGCCAAATATGAGATAGTGTACAGCAAGGCAGCTGAAGTGAGTACCTCACCAACAAGTTCACTGACTGATGCAGGAAATCCTTTGTTGGAAGTCAACCTTTGGCTGTTGTTGTTGCTGTTGTCATCCAGGATCACTTTGAGAACGGTAGGGGAATCCATCCTTGTGTCTTAGACTGGTAAGAGGAAGAAAAAACTCATATAAAAAAGATTATTGGATACTGTTTTAGGTTAAAGCAAATATTGATTCAATGGGATATTAGGTTTCTTATTTTCAAAATACGCAGGCAGATAAGATCGAAAGTCAGCAAGAAAAAAACAAATTTAGTCTTTAATTTGTAGTTTGGCCTGCAACTTGAGAGATCAGTTAGCCACAGCTGATTTAACCTGCCAGGAACACTGAAGTTAACCTGCAAACTAGAAAAGTTCTTCCATGCAAACATATGACAACTGGAAGTAGTCAACTCATTTGAATCTAACATGTGTGTCATGCACTCTGATGCACTTTGATGTACATTTAAATGTGGACAGACATTTTCATTGTGTTCATGGATAGTGGGTGGTGCATCACAAAATATGGATGTTTGAGTTTGTTATGGTTAAGTAGTTCTAACTCACTTGAAATGGCTGAACAACAGCTTTTGCACTGTCAAAGACACTGCAGAGAAAGAGAGAGAGATGCACAAATTACAGGGGAGCCAACCTAAAACACATCCAACAGAGCCTTTCTCACAGAAAAGATCGACACTGGTTCGTAGTTACTCTGTTGTGTCACATGCATTAACTCACCTGCCAGTTCATTATGCACACAAAGCTTAACTAATGCAGTCAAATATAACAGTCTTGCAAAAAATCCTCCTTTTATGAAGACTATAATGTTCAGTATTGTTGAAACTGTTCCATAGAGAGGTTGATATTTGGAGGCTGTAGTTTGTGGTGCCGTTGAATTTTGTACTTAGAATCACTTATTTTACGTCATTTAGAATAGCCAGGCTACTCTTAATATTAGACACACCTCTTTGAAACTGTTTCTGCAAACACTGAACACTGTAGCCATCATGATTGCAGGATTGATTGCAGAACTATTTTATTACTGTGCTGCAATACTACTATACTGACTGTATTAACTTACCAAGAATGCGGATATAATAAATTAGGAAAATGTGTATATTCTTGACATTTTACCACACTGTATACAAAGTCCTCAGGTGAATTTTTCATAGATTTTATAAAATTGTTATACACATTAATTTTAAAATCTCTAAAATCTAGATTTACAAAATCAAATACAAGCAAAAAACCTGCATAACACCCATTACTAGTCTCTCAACTAAAGGATCACCAAATACCTATCCAGAAAAAGATATTAAACATGAAAACTAACACTGAATACTATAACCTTCATGATGGTAGGAATCATTGCAGAACTGTTGCATTAGTCTACATTAGTTTAGCAAGTGATATGGCTCCAGTAAATTAGAAAAAATATATTATTGCAGTTTTAGCATACTATATGCAAAATATTGAGATGTTTTTGTTCAGAAATTAAAAGCAACATGTTCACACCAAGAACAACTCATCAAGTAAATCAACAAAATCATTTGGATAATACTAACCATTAACTACTGAGCCTTTGATCACAGCAAGTGGGTCGAGGTCACCAGGGTCTCAGCTCGAAGAACTCCAAATACCTGCACAAAAAAAATATATAAACTTTTTAAAGACTTTATTATCCATACTAAATGGTGAAGCTTTACAGAAATTAATTTATTTCCAGCTTGTGACACTGCTCACCCAAAAGTTGAATTTAAGTTCAAAATGAAATAAAATTATAAAAGGCATTTAAATTAATGACCACAATATTTTGCCTCCACAAGATTTAACTTATTTCAAATGCATGTTATCTTAGCAACTCCACTGATAAGACTTTTACAGCAAGGATTTTAGTTGCTACTCACTTAATCTCAGGCAGCAGTGGTAATTACGTCTGTGTATCATGCATTTCCCGTAACTCAATTCAGCCTGCAAGACAATAATGGAGATATTTTGGGGGTAATTTTGTATCAAATAAATAGTGAAAAAAGACCCCAAAAAGACGATCGTTTTTCCATCTTCTGCTTGAAAAAAAATTCGTACAAGTAAGGACACAAAAACGTCAGGTGTGCGGGTGTGCTTACTGAATGGACACAGCAGGCAGACGGGTTTAAACTCAGTTTAACTCTTAAAATTCTGCAGTGAAGCAGCTTAACACGGGGTTGTTTGAGTGCTTCAAGCAATAACCGCTGTCTCACAATCAGAAAACAACTTTTTATTTTATTTTGCACAGCATGTCCCCAAAGCAAGCTCAAATGTTACAGATGCCTCAACCTCCCTCCTCCATGCTCATAACGGTTAGCAGTCCGGTCGTCCCTGCAGACACAGACACTTGCGCTGTAACCTAACCTATATCACCTCCTTAACCAACGGTTAAGAAGGAACATTTGATTTAACAATACGACAGAAAAGGAGGTTGGACTTACCCTTTAAGCTGAAATTTAGACTTTAAATGTAAATTTGTGTAACAGTGCTTATCGAAAATGTGCTGTGCTGGTTACAGCACCCCTCCCCCACTAAATTAAGCTTACCCTAAACTGCGTTATGAATACCCTGATGGAGAACTAAGACTAGAGCAAATCACACTAAGCAATGACATTAACTTAGGTTACTCATGTTACTCGATGCCAAAGCATATAAAACCTTGGTTCATTTAAAACAATGCATAAAAGTCACTACCTCTAATTCAGGCCTGCATTTTATAAGATTACATTAATCCTTACCTTGTAGAAAGCTGTCCAAAGCTGCATTAATTCTTCAAACAACAGCAAAAAGATGGTGGACTGCACATTGTCTTCTTGAGTTTTCCCTCCTAGCGCATGGCCCCCCAGGAGGTGGAGTTTCCAGACCAAACATAAATTTTTCTTTTTTTATTAACATGACTGAGACTCGTTAACTTTACATCCTTTGAGATTACATGAACTCAACATGACTTACATATGTTTTGAAGAAGAATATAAATAAATTATGTTACATATACAAACTACTTATTTAAAAAATGAACAACCCCCCCTCCCCTTTTCCCTTTTGTTCAGTGTGGTGTTCAAAACATTCCATCCTTGCCTTTGAAGATGACGTAATTCTTTAAAAGTTCAAAATATTCCATCCTTGCCTGTAAAGATGACTTCGTCCTTTTGGCATTCAAAACATTTCATCCTTATCTTTGAAGATGAGATCATCCTTTGAAAGTTCAAAACATTCCATCCTTGCCTTTGAAGATGACGTAATTCTTTAAAAGTTCAAAATATTCCATCCTTGCCTGTAAAGATGACTTCGTCCTTTTGGCATTCAAAAAATTTCATCCTTATCTTTGAAGATGAGATCATCCTTTGAAAGTTCAAAACATTCCATCCTTGCCTTTGAAGATGACGTAATTCTTTAAAAGTTCAAAATATTCCATCCTTGCCTGTAAAGATGACTTCGTCCTTTTGGCGTTCAAAACATTTCATCCTTATCTTTGAAGATGAGATCATCCTTTGAAAGTTCAAAACATTCCATCCTTGCCTTTGAAGATGACATCATCCTTTTGGCATTCAAAACATTCCATCCTTGCCTTTGAAGATGATGTCACAATTCTAAGGTACAAAACATTCCAACCTTGCCTATGAAAATGACATCATCCTGTAAAAGGATATATATAGCATATTTCATACAACTGCAGTTCCAAAAAAGTTGGGACACTGTACAAAATGTAAATAAAAACAGAAGTCAATGATTGTCAAATCTCAGAAACCCATGTTTTATTCACAATAGAACATTAACAACATATCAGATGTTGAAACTGAGACATTTGACCAAAAATATGAGGAGAGCAACACAGCGCAGAAAAGTTGGGACAGGCCAACAAAAGGCTGGAAAAGTAAGTGGTATCAATGAAAAACAGTTGGAGGAGCATTTTGCAACTAATTAGGTTACTCGTCTACAGGTCAGTAGTATGACTGGGTATAAAAGAAGCATTTTAGAGAGGGAGAGTTTATCAGAAGTAAAGATGGGCAGAGGTTTACCAATCTGTGAAAAAATTGCAGAAAAATGTTCCTCAAGACTTGTGGTGGATCTCAACTGGTCTGGCCTCAGGACCCACCAGTCTGTCTTACGACAGATCGCGACCAAAGCTTCCGAAAAAGTTTAACAACGCACGTTTAGTTAATTGAATATTTTGCTGTTTGGAGCATGACTGGACCAAACACCTGATATGAAAAAGAAATGGGACAAAACTGGCAAATTGTATACCCTCTTTCCCTGTCATTATGTGTCAATTCTTGCCAGTTTAACCAAGAACTTGTGAAATTACTTCATTTTCATTGGTAAAATAGTCAGTTATTGTAAGAAGAGGAGATAAATTAGTTAAACTATTGATCAAACATTTAAATTTACCCAATTTCACAGTAAAACAGGGTAAAATAAAAGGTGTCAATGCATGTGCGATAAGGAATTCAGGACTTTTGCCACCTTTTTTTCCAGACACCTAGTCGCGACCCACTTTTGGGTCCTGAACCACCAGTTGAGAACCACTGATCTACAGTCCATAATGTCGTAGAGAATCTGGAGAAATCTCTGCAAGCAAAGGACAAGGCTGGAGGGGCCCTCAGGGGCCACTTCATTAAAAACAGGCATGTTCTGTAGTGAAATCTCTGCATGGGCTCAGGATCATTCCAGAAATCATCGTCTGTCACCACAGTTGGCCGTGCCATCCACCAATGACAGTTAAAGCTGGATGATGGAGAGAAGAAGCCATATGTGAACAGGATCCAGAAACATTTTTGACCTCCTGTGTGACTTCAGAGAAAAATGGCCGCCGTGTGAAATGTCTGAGACGGCGTGAGGGTAAAAGTGCATCACTTTAGTTTTTATATTCATGGCTTTTATTTCTTGGCCCATTAAGTCAAAGTCCAGAGGAGCTACAGCGTAACGTGAAGACAGAAGAAGAAGAAGGCAGAGACATCATAAAATAATATTTCCTCATAATGAGAATTGTTTTTAAAAAGCCAAACAAAGAGGAAGAGAAGAGAAAGTTTAAGCGCTCCCTCATGGTTTCTGAAGGAGGATGTTAAAATAAAGAGCCTGTGAGCTTCAGCGCCTCGGGGCCCTGCGGGGACCGATCAGACTTTAGCAGAGGAGAATTAGAGAGCGGAGGATGAGACAGAAACTATTGATTTTATTAAACAGAGAGAGAGGAAGAGGACGAGTGTTTGCCTGTCACCATACCTGAGCTTAAACTCTGATATGACTCATTTTACCAGAGTGTTGTAGTGCCACCAGGCTGCATCTGGGTTAGGGCTGAATGATTTGGAAAAATATTCTCACTGTGATATTTTCTCCCAATATTGCAATTGCGATTTAATATGCGGTTCTTATTAGGTTCCTCAACTTATGCATTTTTCAACAAAGTCAAGCAATAGGTCCTTCTATATCAGTGGTTTTCAAAGTGGCCTCCCCTGGGGGGCGCCACAGAGCTTCAGGGGAGGCGTGGAACCATAAACCTGAAAAAAGGTGATTTGCTTTGCTAACCTCTGCTGTGCACTGAGCAAAATGGATAAACTTATAGTTACTATAGGGACTATAGAGCAGTGATACTCAACCCCCAACCAAAGAGCAAAGATGTTGAAAAATACCTTTGGAAAGGCCACAGTCTAAGAGCTGAAAAGTGGCAAAAACAGCTTGAAGTAGCAATAGAAATAGGTTGACGGTGGCAAAATGGTCAAAAGGCAACAAAAAATGGTCGAAATGGGGAGAAAAAGTGGAAAAATGGTCAGAAAGTAGCAGAAATGGGCGAGAAGTGACAAAAAAATGAATGGAAAGAGTGGAATGGAATGGAGTGTCAAAAATGGGCAAAAAAGAGGAAACAAGTGGTATTTAATGAAAAAAAACATTTCAAACACTTATGATTAATCTTTAAACATTTTAACATTAATGTATTTTTGATATTTTGGTTTGCAAATGTCCTAAACATCTGCCTTTCCCTCTTATTCAGTTTTAATGCCATTAAAAACCCTTTTTTCATATTTTTTTTGGCCATTTTACAACTTCTTTTTGCCACTTTTCCCCATTTTTCCACTTTTTCTCTCCATTTTTACCCCTTTTCACCCATTTTTTGTTGCTTTTTGACCATTTTGCCAACTTTAACCTATTTCTATTGCTACTTTAAGCTGTTTTTGCCACTTTCACCTCTTAAATTGTGGCTTTTCCAAAGGTATTTTTCAACATCTTTGCTCTTTGGTTGAGGGTTGGTAACACTGCTCTATAGTCCCTATAGTAACTATAAGTCTGTCCATGTTGCTCCATGCACAGTAGGGCTGGACAATTCATTGAATTTTGATTGTGATTTCAATTTTGGCTTCTCATGATCATAAAAACATTATAATTGAAGAAAAACGATTAATGTGTGCTTCAAAGAGTGTTTCTGGGCTGTGTTTTTGGCTGTGTTATTAGTGTTTTTTGCATGTTGCAAATTTTGCAAGTTTTACAGGAGTGCATGTAGATTGGATTTTTATTTTTATTGTTTTTTTTAATTGCTATTATTTGATTTATTGTTATTATTTTACTTATTACTAATTTATTTTTGATTGTTCTTTTAAGTTGTGGTTCAATAAATGCTCAAATTTTGAAATCAATGAATAATCGTGTTTATTAATCTTGATTTCAATATCAACCAAAATAATGGTGATTATCATTTTTGCCATAATCGTCCAGCCCTAATGCACAGCAGAGGTTAGCAAAGCAAATCACCTTTTTCAGGGTTATGGTTCCGCGTCTCCCCTGAAGCTCTGTGGCGCCCCCCAGGGGAGGCCGGCCTCACACTGTGAAAACCACTGCCCTAAATGTTTTCATAAAAGCCCCGATATTTTAGTTTGGTAGAAAGTGTGATATTGTTAAATGTAAAGACTGATAAATGTAAAAAGAAACAGCCTGGATGGTGATTCACAAACAGACCCTGCTGATCACAACATGGGAGTTTCAGACTTATATAGAAACTGAAAAATCTGATTTTATTAATTTTATTTCTAAAAGCTTAAATGATGTTTACATTTCTGAATTTCATGCATTTCTATTTATCTTTTTTTAAAGGAGACATGCAAAAATCATTTTTTCAGGCTTTTCTAACAAAAATATGTCCACAATCCCCTCACGTACCAGAAAAGGCCTTTCCCTCTCTTTCTCCACCTTTCAGAAAATGTGTGCTGAAACAAGCCGTTCTCAGATTTTCCCCTCATGATGTCATGTGGGGAGTTAGCCCCGCCCCCAGGTTCACTTGGCCCTCCTCGCTTGGAAGAAAGTTCCGCCCTCCTCTCCTGATCCTCCAGCTGAAAGGAGGATCAGGACAGCCACATCCATTTCCTGAGCAGGGCGGGGTCTGGGGCGGGGTCTGGGGCGGGGTCAGACAGCTCAGTAACATTTAAAGCCACAGACACAGAAACAGGGCTGAAACAGACGGGTTTTCAGACACGCAAAAATCCAATACTAGGGTGTTTTTTCAGGAACAAACTTTACAGGCATGCTTTGGCAACCCCTGAGACCAAAATAAACTCATCTTTATTTGGCTCCAGCTATGCTACAGGTGTCGTTCAGTGTGAATCCTGGAAGCTACAGGTGCAACAAATAACAACCTGTCATTTAAAGTCTGATTGCATGCATGTGCGGTGGCTGTGTGTGGGGGGGGGGGGGGGGGGCGCCCAGTTTTTGGCCCAGGGGCCTCTGCAGTTTTAATCCAGGCCTGAGTAAAGCATCAGCCATTCTGGCCCTGTGTGACTTGTTGGTATCATGTTGGCACAGTTTTGACGCTCCTCCGCAGTTCTATTGTGGCTGAAAGAATAAAGGTGCATTCCCTGATTTTTTAGAGTGTTTTATTTCCATTCCACAGATTTCTAAGCATGGTAGTTTTTATTAAGTGAAGTATTTCTCTGACGGTTTCCTCTGTCATGTTAGTCATTGTTCCAGGCTCTGGGCTCTGTTTACTGGTTAGTGTGTATTTCTATGAGTGTGTATTGGAGGTTTGTGTTGCTGGGTGGCAGATCAGCCTCTTGCAGCCTCTTATCTCTACAGGTGGGTCACAGCTGATACCTGCCTGAGCCACGCTGAGCAGCTAACCTGGAAATTGATGTTTCACATCAGCGCCTCGCTCGCCCCGCTCACCCTGCTCCACTGCAGGAAGCTGTGCAGGGGAGAGAGAGAGCGAGAGGAACATGCGTGCAGTGTTAATGTGGTGACTCAGACTGAACGCGGCACTCAGTGTTACAGCGCTCTCTGATCCTCGCCGTGTTTTCATGATCACAAAAAAGACAAAAAAAAGAGGATTTTTTTTTCAATTACAGATGAGATGGAGGAAACGAGGAGAAAATTAAATGTCACAGAAACATTCTGGAGCTCTCTGAAGGTTACAGAGAAAGGAGACAGTTTCAGAGAGCGAGGCGTGTAAAACGCTCAGGATTTATCTGTAAAATGAGACGATAAGACGAGGAAGCTGAGAATCTGAGGGTGAGGAGACGTTCATGTGATAATCAAATAAAACATGTTACAGAGATTTATGATAGAGGAACTCAGTGGATATCAAAGAGGAACTACAGCAGCTGAGCTTCAACTACACTGGAATTTAAAGAACTCCTTCCTAAAGTCCCTAACCAGCCACCACACCGTTCAGTCTATGCTGCTTTTTAGAGTTGATTATTGGTCATATGAAGGAATTATTCAAGGTAGACTGACCAGGAATTACCTGAGGAAGAAACCAGGATTTTCGGCATGTTGTAGTCAGTACTCTTTCCCTCCATCCTCTGTAGCATTTTCAGCATGTTTATGTTCTTTCCTTCATCTTCTGCAGTTTTTTCTGCATGTTTAAGTCAGTACTCTCTCCTTCTTCTTCTGCAGCATTTTCACCCTGTTTTAGTCAGTACTCTCTCCCTCTGCTTCTGCAACATTTTAGGCATGTTTTAGTCAGTACTCTTTCCCTCCATCCTCTGTAGCATTTTCAGCATGTTTATGTTCTTTCCTTCATCTTCTAAAGCATTTTCAGCACGTTTAAGTCAGTACTTTCTACCTCTTTCTTCTGCAGCATTTTCAGCATATTTTAGTCAGTACTCTTTCCCTCCTTCTACTATAGCATTTTCAGCATGTTTATTTTCTTTCCTCCATCCCCCGCAGCATTTTCAGCATGTTTTAGTCAGTTCTCACCACCTTCTTCTGCTGTATTTTCATCATGTTTTAGTCATTACTCTCTCCCTCCATCTTTTCCTAATTTTTCAGCATGTTTTAGTCAGTATACTCCCCCCTTTTCTGCAGCATTTTCAGCATGTTTTAGTCAGTATACTCCCCCCTTTTCTGCAGCATTTTCAGCATGTTTTAGTCCGTACACTCTGCCTCCATCTTTTCCTAATTTTTTAGCATGTTTTAATCAGTTCTCACTGCCTTCTTCTGCTGAATTTTTTAGCATGTTTTAGTCATGACTCCTCCTTTTTCTGCAGCTTTTTTCAGCATGTTTTAGGCAGAGAAGACCCCAGTCTTGTCCCACAGAGAGGTTTAACCCTTTATCTGTCACTCTGGAGGCCTCAGCGTCCCAGCTTTTGTTGGATGCCTACAGTGTAATACCAGTGGCTGGTGTGCAGCCGCTCTGCTCTCCATGAACAAAGGTTATGTCGTCCTTGTGTTGAAAGCTGACATTTGTTCTCATAAAGGCCAGCGAGCTGCTGCCAGAGACGATTAATGAAGAGTGAGTCTGCTCACTTTGTCCCCCGTTTACAGACGCATTCTCAACGCCGCCGCTGCAGGATCCACCAGTCCCAAATCACAGTCCAAGTCTCATCCTCGTAGTCTCGTCTGTGTGTTTAAAGCTTGTTTCTCTGACGGTGTGTTGAGGCACACTGGCGTGGTTTAAGGACGTCCTGGTGTGGGAATTTGTAAAACCATACGTGATCACTTCAATTAAACAGTTACTGTAACAAGACCTTTTCTAGTGAATATGGAGGTGGTCTTCAGATTTTGGTTTAAATGTCGTGTGCTTTCAGAAAAAGAAGATTGGACTCCTGCTCTAAATCACCATCTGTGTCCTTCTCCAGGTCTTTGTGTGTGAGTCTCTGAGTCGTTGGCTTTTCTGTCAACACAGCAAAATCATCAGTGTTAGTTCAAGTCATGGCTTATGTCTAAAATGTAGCAAAACACTGGAAACAGAAACATTGCAAATGTTTTTTGTGCATTTCAGACCTTGTGCATGAAGCAAGAACTCAGCCAGTACTGGGTGTCCAGGACTTTATGTATTGTCTGATTTTTAACCAAAATCACCAAGGTAAAATTCTGGTTTGCTTCATGTGCACAGTGGAGTTTTCTACCAGTTTCTATGCACATCATCAAGTTGAACATAAAAAACCATAAGGCTGACTGGAGATGCAGTCTTGTCATAACATAACGGATTATAACATAACCCAGTGAACTCTTTAACTGTGCAAAACTAATGCAGAATGAGTCAGACATTATACAGAACAGAGTGGAGCAGTTTGGCTGCATCACATTATAAAAACACAACATTTAGAAACATTTATGAGCAGAGCGTGGCCTTACATTGACCTTCCTCTGACCGTGCTGCAGACAGCTTTTTCCTGACATACCTGACATACCTCCATCGTCATCATCATCTCATCATCTGAACAAAGACTCCTAAAAACACAGAGAGGAGGATAACCTAACATAGGAAATATAACAAAACATGAGTGTTTTGGTGTATTTCACGAGTTGTATCAAAAATGTTTTGATTTTTGCAGCACCGTCATCACCAGTTTAACCCTTGGATCCTACTACGTCCATTTTGAGGACATTCATCATTTTAATCATCATTATTTTGAGTTGATAGTCACATTTCTATAGATTAAGGCATCAAATTTGGCAAAAGTTATTATTTTTCTTCATATTAAAAAAAAGACAAAAAACTGTGTTGCCCATAGAACTCTACTGATGCCAAATAGCTCCATCAATCCTTGTTTGTCCAAAATCTGGACAATAGACTTAATATGCAGTAAATTTATATATTATATATAAGCATAATCGCGGTCACATTTTGGTTAGAGGTGGAAATGCGCGTGTTCATGATTCATATCCTACATATTTCCTCTGATTCTTTATGCCTGTACATAAACCTAGCATGAACAAATGCATTCATTCACATATGATTTGGCAGAGGAGGAGGCACGAGAAAAGGATGGAAAAACTGGTGTGTTTTTGGCTTCGATAGACTCATCTGTTTAGCATGGTTGCTATCTCATTGAATCCAAGTCACAGGCATAGTGTACAATAACTGGCATAAAAAGGGTGTAAAATTGATGTCTTTCTTTTTTTTTTAGTAGTCAGGGTTGAAGTTGTTGAAGAGATCTGAAGCAGTGAAAGAAAAAAAATGTTGAAAAATGAATATTTTATTAGCACTTATCTGCATTTCCAATTTCTGGACATACTGGCCTCAACCATGCTCAAAATTACGAGGGTTAAACATGTCTGTTTTTTGTAGAGCATGCAGGAGGCATGATTAATGCTGCCGTTAGCATAGTAGGGTGATATGTGACAACAGCTCAGTCCGGTGCTTTAGAGCAGCCAGGTAAAAGGCCAAACGTCACCTGTTTGTGTCAGTAACGTGAAGCCCAGTAAAGAGGTAAATCATGCGCTCTGAACTCTACAAGTCTGTCTGTAATAACAGCGACATGCAGCGAGTGTGCTCACTCTGCACAGCGTCTCTGGGGCTTTTACACAAACTGTGAGTAGCAACGGATCAACACGTCTTCAGGGATTTGTGCCATAAACGAGAAAGCTTAACACTTGTGCCCTCCTCAAATTTACTACCCTGTGCACACCTCCGAGGCAAAAATGTACATGCACAAAAAAAAAAAAAACCTGCCATTAAATCACTATACATCAATATTTTTTCCACCTTTTTTAAAAAAATCTTTTTAACAACTTCAGACCTGCTCAAAACTACAAAAACAATCAATAATTCTCAGAATTTTAACCCTTTTAATGCCAGTTTGATTATTTGTAATATTTAATTTTTTACTGCAAAAAACACAAAAAGTGTATTATTTTCCAAATAATAAGTAGTAGAAAGATGGGGCTTTGGGGGTGATAAGAGTCTTGGATGGGTCAAAGATTAACAACAAAACTGATTTGATTGCATTAATATTTTTTATGTAATGTCAGAAAAACCCTCCTGACATCTTCGAGGCAAAAATGCCCCCATTGACTTCCATTAAAACTAAGTTTTTTAATCTCACTGTCATTGCAGTATAAAATCATGCATTCTTTAATGTCAGCATTTCAATGTGAAGAAATGTAGTGAAATTTGGCATTTTGGCCGTATTTCACTAGATTCAACCATTTACTCATTGTAGGACCATGCACCAAATTCTTGTATATTATGGAGAGTTTTTGTGTAAGTTTAAAAGGGTTAAAATTCTGAAACTACCATGCACCACGGTGTTCAGCAGTAGCGCCAGTAGCGCCACCTACTGCTCCACCTGTTGACTTCTAGTGCTCACTAGGGCTGGGCAATTAATTGCAAATTAGATTAAATCGCAGTTTGGCATGCTGCAATTTTTAAATAGCAGACAGTGCAATATTTCTTTAACCTGAAAAGTGTCAAAATACCAGTTTGATACAATCTTTTTTTCTTTTTTTTATGCTTTATACTAGGGATGCACAATATTGGATTTTTGCCGATATCTGGTATGCCGATATTTTGAAACAAATTTTGGCCAATACGATATTTAATTACATTTTTTTCCACTGTTATAAACACCAATTCTATCATGGACTACAATTTTTTTTTCAAATATTGGTAGTCTGTTTTTGTACAAACTGACAAAACATTTGATTTTTATCAGAACTGAAGGATATATTGTTTTTTGTTTTTTGTTGTTTTCTTTTTTCAAATACAGCCATACTCCAATGACAAACTTACAGTAATGTCTTTGGGTTACATGTGTATTACATGCTTACATGTATTTTTAACAGTACAGCCAAAGTCATCTGCATTTTTGAGGGCAATAAGCAGCAGCAAAATAACCTGCTTACTCTGAGCTCCAGTGCAAAAAACAAATAGCTTATACATTTAGACTGATTCTCCTTGTTACTCAGCCAGTTTGCAGGATGGCTCCCTGAGATACTCCTGACAAAGGGCTTTAAACAACAACAACACAGATTCTTAAATGCAAAAAATAAATAAATAATCTAGCTATAGTTCAGAGCTTAATTATAATTCTAAATTTCTGTGACTCAAGATGAACAGAAATGAAACTTCAACTAAAGTAGTTCTCCTGATTCTGCTTTAAACAGCACAAACTAACTAAGCAACCAAGTTTAATGGGCATTTCACTATAAACAGCGCTGTAACAACACAGTGACACACACATCTCCAATGCTGGACACACCTTCATGCACCTTCGAGTGTGCACAGGAGACGGCACACAGAAGTCCGTCATTGCTTTTGCCATGTTTCGTGCGTGTCACGTAGGACGACATGCACGTTCTTTTTATCTCTATCTAAACATGTTAGCAAAAGCGGCTGCAGCTGCGGCTGCTGAGTCAGCACTTCTGCGAGTGTAGGACAGATTTTTTAAGAGTAAAATCCTCATCTATCCACGGAGGCAGTGAGGCTAAATGTGATGATGTCTATATATCCGTGGTGAAGCTAATATGTTTAGCGTTAAAGAGTAGCTTCTCTACGTGACTGGAAACGAAGTTTTTCAGTTCAGGTAAGGCTACAAGCGCCTGCTAGGTATAACGTAGCGGGGCTTTAAATGCATCAAGCCGGTATATTCCACCACGCTGAAAGGCTGATTATCAAGAGCTATAAATTCAATGATTTTCCTGTTCAGCTCCTTACCTTTGGGTGGTCACTGCTGTATTTTTTAGCTTTGTTGAATGACTGAAGTAGAAGCTGCTGCCGAGTTTTCCCTGGCACGAAGTTTTGCCATTCTTTACAGTCCTTGTAGTCATCAGGTTGGCGGTTTTTTAGATGCAAAATTAAACTGGTGGTGTTAAAGGCATGTTGGCTGATGTACTTTACAAGCGATGCAAACAGCTACTTTGCTGTCTTGTTCCCACACCTCAGACTTCTCCCACACAGCTGACATGTTGTTTATTGTTGTTGTTAGCGCACGTCCGACGTCATCGCGTGCGCTTAATTATGACGTCATATTATCGGCCGTACACATCGGCATAAATTTTACTATCGGCCGATACCGATAATTAACTTTTTAAGCTATTATCGGCCCATAACGATATACTACCGATAATATCGTGCATCCCTACTTTATACCAGTTTTACTCAACCCTGCTCAACCAAAGAGCCAAATGGCTGAAAAATGTCTTTGCAAGAGCTAAAATCTAAGTGATGAAAAGTGGCAAAAACAGCTTGAGTAGCATTGACAATAAGTAAAAGGTAGCAAAAATGGTCAAAAAGCAGCAAAAATGGGTGAAAATGGGTAGGAAAGTTGAAAAAAGGGTCAGAAAGTAGCAAAATGGGTGAGAAGTAACAAAACATGAGTGACTGTTGGCATAATATGGTCCAAAAGTGGCAAAACTGTGAAAAAAATGAGCAAAAAGCAGTCAAGATTGGCTAAAATGGGCAAAACTAAGAAAAAAGTGGTATTTAATGACAATGGGTAGCTTAAATGGGTGAAATTGCAGAGAAAAAAGGGTGAAAAGTGGCAAAAAATGGGTAAAAAAAAAAGGAAAAAAGTGGTATTCAATGGCAAAAGGTAGCTCAAATGGGTGAAAAGTGAAAAAAATGGGTGAACAAGTGCAAAAAAGTTTCCCTTAATTAAGGTTTTCTGGGGGAATAATATTTAAAATTCAGACATAAAAGAACCACATGAGCCACACGTTGAGTATCACTACTTTATATGTTATTCAAACCTTCAAGTATCTTCTTTATTTTATTTTATTTTTTACAAAAATCTTACTTTCCTTGCTCATGCATTCATTTTTCTTCATCGAAATGAGAAGAATATGAGAAATGATCATCCCCTTCAATAAAGTAATTGATATCAAATTTGCTATATGAGCCAAAATGGCAGTCAGATACTTTTATTCTAAATTTAGCCCTAGTTTAACTGATCTAGTATTGTACTTGTTATAATATAGAATGGTTTCTTGCTTATGTTTGTTGAACAACAGGAAAAATGAGGAACCTAAATAATCGCATTTCAAATCGCAATATTGCAGGAAAAAATTGCAGTTAGATTATTTTTGCAAATGGTTCAGCCCTAGTGCTCACATTCCAGTGGTGGATGGCAGCATGCATACGTTAGTAAACTCCTCTCATGTCCTCTAGGGATGGGAATCAAGAACCGCTCCAGTTGGTTCAACCCATTGTAAACTATCTAGATTTGGTGTTATGGGTTTCCATCCTTGTGTCCTCTACAGTCCCGTCTTACTCTCTGGTTTTCTCCGGCCCTGCTCTGATGGTTCTGATCAGATGGAGCTCAGTCGTCGCTCTGCTGCCTGCTGTCACTTTGCTGTTTGCACGCCGTCTCTTTGCTAGCTGGGTTTGTGTCAGAGTGCTAAACCGGAGCGTTAGTGGTGATAGGACGGGCGCGGATGTGTGACTGTGGTTTGGCTCCATTGTGAATTTGGTGTGTGGTATAATTGAACTCCTCTCTAATCTCACAGCAGAGGAGGTGTTTGACATTTAACAGGCCTGCTTTTTTATTTTTTTCTGTCCCGTCTGTCGTCGCCGTCGCTCCCTCCCGTCTTTGTTTCTCTGTGTGGTACTTTGTCTGGTGTGAGGAGTCCCAGTTGCTAACAAATCCTGAAGCTTTTCTGCTTTTCTGCTCAGCCGTGTGAGACTCGGCAGGCTTTCTAGCTCTTTATATGACACTCAGATTTGCATTCCCATCCTCACAAACTCGCACTCTTAGCCCGCGGAAAACCTCGCTCACCCGGGCTGCATGCTTCAGGGGTTGGTGCTTTTCTACCTGTGCTGTCATGGCTGTGTGCTGATGGTGATGAGGGTGCAGGAGGTCTGCTGATCAGGCTTTATGGTGGAGAGAGAGAGAGAGCAGCAGTGATTGGAGCAGAGACGTTTGAAGGAGGAGAAAATATTTACAAGTGATGGATGTCAATAAGTCTAAAAACCCTGCAAAGAGACAAAACCAAAGACAGCAAAGAGACTGAAATGCACCAATGATGCAGAAACCCTTAAAGAATGAAGGACTGCAGATCAGAGCTGCAGGATTCTGGCCGAAATCATCACAATAGAGCTGATAGATTTTAAAATCATGAATATCTAACAAGATAACTCACTGATTTTACAACATCTGAACCTGATGCATTTACTGAAATCATGCAGCATTAAAACTAAAACACCCTCTGAAAAACAGGGCATATAATATGATAATATCAATAAATCAGGTGCCTGTTTATCTTCAGAGGCTGCAGTCCTCCATGGCTTCAGGACTGAATCTCAGTCTCGGTTATTTTGGTGCATGTCTTCTCCCTCTCCCTGTATTTCCTGTCTGTCTTCAGCTGTTCTGGGAAATAAAGGCGTAAAAATTACATTTGAAGATAAAGAACATGTGCTAACATGTGCATCCATGCCTTCATCTTCTCCAGACTCGATTATTCAAACTCTCTTCTCCCCAGAATCACTCAAAAATCCCTCTCACGCCCACAGTTAGTCCAGAATGCAGCAGCTAGGCTTCTAACTGGTTTTAACAGACGGCATCATATTATCTCCATTTTAGCCTCCTTACACTGGCTCCCTGTAAGTGTTAGAGTCGATTTTAAGATTTTACTCATTACTTTTAAAGCACTGAAGGGTCTGGTTCCAAACTACCTAAAAGAACTTTTAACCCCCTACGAGCCAAGGCCGAGGCTTAAGACTGACGGAGACAGGGCCTTCTCCGTCAGGGTGCCTCGACTTTGGAACGACCTGCCTGAGGAGATAAGGCACGTAGAATAAGTGACATCTTTTAAATCTCTTCTTAAAACTCATTTTTACCTCCACCAAGGAGGTTATGTGATCGGTTGGGTTTGTTAGTTAGTTGTTAGTTAGCAACATAACCCAAAAAGTCATGGACGGATTTTGATGAAATTTTCAGGAAATGTCAGAAATGGCATAAGGAAGAAACTGATTAGATTTTGGGAGTGATCCAGATCACCGTCTGGATTCAGGAATTTTTTAAAGGACTCTTCACTATTGGGAGATAAGGCTAATGGTGGAGGTCTGCGCTGTTACCACTTTACACCAGGAGATGGGTAATGAGTAACTTCAATCCCAGCAGCATTTTTGGGTGCGTTTCTATTCAAAGTTTTGGAGTTTATAAAGTTTGAAAGATGCACGCCCGGTCAAGGAGACGAGTTGGAGCGTAACAGAGAGAAAGACAGCGAATTGTAGCGAGAATACTCACAATGCTGGGAGGAATAGAGGAATATTCACCCTCTGATATGACTTTCAGTCCTCCGGTGAAACCATGGGTGCTTCTGCCATGACAGTCCACACGTAGCAAAGCTAGTGCTTTGCCTCACCGTGTCTCCACCCCACCGGGGAGGGAGTAATCAGCAAATTAGATTTGGGAGTGATCCGGATCACCATCTGGATCAAGGAATATTTTTAAAGGATTCTTCACTCTTAGGAGATAGGGCTAATGGTGGAGGTCTCCGCTCTCTTGAGTGCTTCTCTAGTTATTATTATTATTATTACTAAGTATGCTTTTGATGGGCACACTGTTAAATCTCATACTTAAGAGACAAAATTATGAGAAAATAATGAAAGAAAAATATCACGACTAAGAGATAGAAATGCAAAATTATGAGATGAAAAGCTGAAATTATTGGATAAAAGTAGGGCCAGGAATCACAATATGACCTACTGCAATTACTTTGACTTGAAATATGTGTTAAAATGCCAGCAGGAAAAGTGGTTAGAAAGTGGCACAAATAAACACTTTCAACATCAGAATCGAATAATAGTTTGACACTTTTTAGCTTCAAAATAAGGAAACTGTTAGCGCAAACGCTCCATAAAGCATAAATCTCACCAGTGACTATTTTTATTTCACAGTCAACACATTTGATGCATTTATTTTCATAAAAATTGGTTAAATATTCAATTTGAAGTAATTTGATAAATATTCTTAGCTTTTTAAAGTTATCTGGTGACCCCCTCTTAGTGTCTTGCGACTCCCAAGGCGTCCCAACCCCGAGGTTGAGAACTGATGATGTAGAGGAAATGGTCTTCCATAGCTACCTCTCTGTTTAAGTCTTCCTCTTCATAGATGTTGGTCTATTCCCTCAGACGGCTGGAGCAGTGACTCCTCAGAGAGATCAGTCCAGTATTTTCTGGATGCGGGTCAGCCTGATGACAGGAAGTACAGTAGTTAGGTCGATGTTTTGCCTTCTGGCGCTCCGGGGATGTGCTCTAACTGAAGCCCGACCCCGTGTCGTGCCTCCATCCTCCCTGGAGTCTCCTCCTGTTCACCTCAGCTGTGAACCTCAGGGCTAAATCCTAACATCTGTGTCTGTCGTCTCCCTGCACCATCACTCCACGCCGAGCTCCTTTCTCTGCCCTGTGCTGACGGCGCCGACCTCCCCGTGGTCTGAAACGCCGCTGTCAGACAGAGGAGTAAACACAGACACTCACCTGGTCCCTCGGGGCTCCCGGGGACCGGGGCAGCGGTGATGTCCCATTTAAGGGGCCGCGGCCTTCGAGGCGAGCATTCCAGGACCGATTACATCACAGCGTAGTAGTGTGGTCTGATAGCAGAGTCCCTCTGAGCTCCTTTAACCCTCTAAATACTCTGTCTGACTTACTGAAATCATTTCTCCCCACATTAAGGACCACCTGTGCCAACACCTTGAGGCCCCTTGGTGCCCGCGGCCCCAGGCTACCTTTGCCTAATGGTACACCTGTCCGCTAGTGTGTGTTTGTCCTTGTGGGACACCGTAGGAGAGAGAGTCAGTGCTAAAGAGGGCGAGTGAGGGAGGGATGGATGAGTGTAAAGCTGATCAAGCAGAGCAGCTGTCACTGCACCTCTGCAGTCACACCGCACACGCTCACTTCATCCCTCTCCAGATTGACCGCCGAGGTCAATTGCCAATTTGCCTCTGCCGATGTCTTTGTCAGGAAACAATATTAATTTTGGCTAATTAGGACCTGCAGCTAACGAGCGCCGCAGATAATGAGTTCATTTATAATCCATAAAACAAGTGTGGCGTGTTAGCGGGAGGAAACGGCAAACAATACGGACACACAAACACAGAAACGCACACGCTGGCATGTCTGCAATGCAGTCCTCCGCTGGTCAGCTCCAGCAGAGATTCTCAGACACTGACCATCCGAACTCCCCCGTCTGCCTTCATCCTCATCTCTCTCTCTCTGCTCCTCTTCCTCCATCTCCACGTAAACATGGATCATTCTCTTCATATCTGGAGGAAGATGCAAACATGGAGGATGAGGAGAGAGCGGAGGAGGAAGGCAGGCGTTTGGGGGAAAGTGTGGATGTGAGAGTGTCGGTGATACACGGGGAGAGATGGAAACAGAGATTGGCAGGGAGGGAGGGAAAGGGGGAGACGGGGGGGATGGGGGATTCACAGCAGATGGACATGAGAGGAAGATGAGAGAGATAGAGATGCACCACTAACTCAGTCTGAAAACAGAAAGTCCAGCTGGTCTAAAATGAGCTGTGCAGGTTCAGGACTATGACCAGGAGCAGGATCAGGACCAGTATTAGGACCAGGATCAGACATTTTATCTCATCAAACTTACTATACCAGTGAAAACCAGAGTACCTGAGGCCACATCTAGTTCTTTATGAAGTAATCACCAGAAACCGTCCTGCTGTAACTCCTCACGAAACACCAGATGAACCCTTTAGGACCCACAGCAACACAGTCTTACATTACAGAGAGGCTGCTTCCACACCAACGTTGTTTGATCCAGATTCCAGACTTTTCAGTTTGATCGGGACCTCCTCTGGACCATGGTCTGGACCAAACTGAAAGGGAGGTGGAGCTGAGCAGTGCTGGTCTGTGTTCTGTAAATACTGACTGTGGGGGGGTTCGGTGTTGAGGCCTTTGCACACTGAGTCTGTTATGTCATACGAATTTTTCCCATTAAAACAGAAAATCAAGCTAACGTTGTTCTAATCACGTTTGCACACTGACGACCAAATTTTCATCCGTCATTATTATTTCGGAACATGTTTGATTTTATGCAAATTTTTCGTATCAGTCCAAATCATTTAGATCAGTGGTTCTCAATCTGGGGCTTGGGACCAGATGGGGTAACAAACACTAAGGGTGTTTTCCCGCCTGAAAGTCCGGACCAAGGTCCGTGTTTTTGTTACATTGGATACATTTGGTCCGGTCTGTTTGGGTTTCACACTGTCATTATTGCAAACGGACTAACAGACTTTACAGGACGAACCTACGTGATATCATCATCAGCTACGTGGTTTGTGTGTCTCTGTAGTTTACACTGATTGGCCATTTGGCCGGCGGGCGTCTGATGTCAACACGTTAAATAACGCGAGTCTTGAATGTTGTAAATAAGGCTGGTCTGAGTTCGTCTTATGAGTTTTATCATTAGACGACAACTTTATCGTCGTCGACAGGAAGGGAGAAGAAATTTTGCGATCCTGCGAGTCTGGAGAGAAGGCATGTGTTGTAAAACTCTTGAAAGTCTTTATGAAATTTTCCGTGCTTGGACAATCTCCATTCAACATAATAACGGACACTTCTGCTCCTCGCGTAACGTAAAGCAGCTACCGTTAGCCCACCTTGTCCAGGCTGCTGGTAAATTTCGGTAGCGTGAGATTGTTGTGGGCTCTTCTGCGGCTCATTTTGTTTAGGTGATGGATTTACTTCGCCGGTAGTCATGTCGAAACTTTCTGTCATTGATATGAAGGTCCAAACCTTTCAAAATAATGCTTTCACACTGGGCATGAACCAGACCGTGGTTCCGTTTGGTCCGGACCGAGACCACCTCTTTCAGTCCGACCGAGGTCCGGCTGTTTGGTGTGGACCACGGTCCAGGGGAGGTTTCACACCTTTCATTTTGGTCCAGACCAAACAGAAAAGTCAGAAAGTCCGGATCAAACGTGGTAGGTGTGAAAGCCCCATAAGACAGGGTCGCCAGACGCCTTTAAAAATGAAGAATATTTCTCTAATTATTTCAGACACTATATTTTAGCCATTTTTATCAAAATAAATGCATCAAATGTGTTGAATGTGAAATAAGTCATTGGTTAGATTTAGTGATAAGTGTCAAACGATTATTGGGTTTTAATGTTGAAAGTATTTATTTGTGCCACTTTTAACCGCTTTTCCTGCCCAATTTGTAGACTATTATTTGACACTTTTTATTAATTTTGTGCAATTTGTGTCTATTTTTGCCTCTTTTTACCCACTTTTTCAAATTTACACAATTTTTCCGTATTTTAACCTCTTTCCATCACTTTTAACACCAACTTTTGTCATTTTTAACAGATTTTTGCCACTTTAAACCAATTTCTGCCACTTCTTAATCCCATTTCTCCACCTTTCCTGCCAGTTTGTTCCACTTTTAACCCATTCTGCCACTTTTTAGCCCATTTCACCAAAATTTTTGCCCATTTTTTCCACTTTTAAACCATTTTTGTCACTTTTAAACCAAGTCTTGCAAATGTCTGCCTTTTCTGCCTCTGTTGACCCATTATTGTCCCATTTAAACCCTTCCCACCACTTTATGCCCATTTCAACTACATTTCACTATTTTTTATGGCGATTTTAAACCAATTTCTCTCTTTTTAATCCCATTTCACCACCTTTTCCATCAATTTCTACCACTTTTGTGCTAATATTGCCACTGTTAACTCTTTTACCATATCGTCTGCCCATTGTGGATCTTTTGCCGCTTTTAAACCATTCCTCCTAAAAACTCATTACACCACTATTTCTGCCATTTCAACCTTTTTTGCCATTTTAACCCATTTTTGCTATTTTTAACCAATTTAAGTTCTCTTTTTATGAAAAGGAGTTTACATTTTTAAGATGGCTGTACACTATGGCATACATGAATAAAGAAAAAACACTTAAATCTTTGGTCAGAGTGGTTATTATTCAGGGGAAAAAAGATTAAACATGATTTTCACATCTTATCCCAATTTGGCCACTATTATTTGCCACTTTTCATCTATTCTGGCCTCTTTTTACTCATTTTTCCACTTAACACCAATTTTGCCATATTCAAACCTGTTTCCATCACTTTTTACTACCAGCCTTTGTAATTTCTAACATTTTTTGCCACTTTAAACCAATTTCTGCCCTTTTTAATCCCTTTTCACCCTCTTTCCCTGCCTGTGGGTTCCACTTTAAGTGCATTCTGCCACTTTTTATTGCATTTCAACAAATTTTCTGCCAATTTCTTCCACTTTCAAGCCCTTTTTGTCACTTTAAAACCATTTGCAACACTTTTTCTGTCTATTTTTGCCACTTCTTAACAAATTCTTGCCAATACCTGCCTATTTTTACCTCTGTTGACCCATTATTGCCACTATTTGCCCCTTTTCATGACTTTTTACGCCCATTTCAACCACATTTCACTATTTTTGCACATTTTTGCCAGTTTAACCCACTTCTGCTCGGTTCTACCTTTTTCCTGCTTCAGTTAACCCAGTTTTTTTTGCCAGTTTGAACCAATTTCTCCCATTTTTTAATCCCATTTCATCCATCTTTTCCTTCCATTTCTTATTGGTGAAGTAGTGTAACATTATTTTCCCTAAAGTGAATATGTAGAGTCTGCATGCTTGGGGATTTTTGGGCCTGAGAGGGTTAAATAAACGGACCATATTGCCATAATGGATTGTTATATCAGGGCTCCACAGTGATGGCTTTCTGATCTGAGGGTAGATCAGGTCAGAGTTCAGGGTTAGACTCTGAGTTTGTTAAACCTGGGCCCCTGGTATCATGACATCCTCAGGTTGAAGTTCACCCCCGTCCTCTCATCACTGTTTGGGCTTTAAGCTCCGCATGTTTCATGTTTTACTTTCAGAGGTCTGAGGAGGAAATCTGACCAGCTATCAGGACTCAGATCTGCAGTCTGACTATGGAATCAGTGTGTTGTGTAGAAGTTGTGTAGATGGAGTGTAAGTTGAGAATGTTTGTTGTGTGTCTTTCTTTGAAGCTGCAGCATCTGCTGCCTCCGATCTCTCTGCTCTTACAAACAGGGTTTTCCTGTCAGATCAGATCAATCACTGCTGCAGAGATTTTTTTTCATTGCCTGAAAAGCAGAAGATAAAAACAGAGCTGAACACGCACATCATGAAATACCTCACTGCTGGAGAACGATCAGCTGTTTTAAAGCTCCTGTGGGCTGTGCTGAGTTTGGCCCCCTGTGGACGAAGCACTACGATTTTACGTCTTTGCTGATCCTGAACATGTGCAGATGTGTATGTATATATGAGGCAGAGGCTGCTATGGGCAAAAAGGTCATTTCTAAAAGAAATATTTTAGTAAAAAATCCAGAATAATCAGAAAATATTGAGTTAAGATTATAGAGTCTTTATTGTTGCAAAACTTTAGAGTGCATGTAAATATTTAGAGAGTATGACCCACTGAATTAGGGCTCAGGTTTTTCATTAGAATGCTTCAGACTGGGACTCTCGATTCTGCTGGTTTGTCAAACTTACTCTCTGATTTTTCTCTGTGGTGTACCAAACTTTCTCAGAGCTCTAGACGTATTTCTGCTCTTGGATTTTTTTGATGAACCAACCAATAGGCGTTCAGAGCGCCGATAAAGTTTCGTACGCCACCGAGAAAAATTTGTCAGTTCCATAAACCAGGGGTTGTCAACCTTTTCAGCCCACGACCCCCAAAGTAAAAATAAAGGTGTCAGAGACCGGGGACCCCCAACTGTACCTGAAGGTGGTTGAACACAATCATGCACGTTCAAGAACAGTCATGTGGAACAAGGTCGCTCATTATCGGGAGGAAATGGGAGAGCTTTCTGGTGCCCAGTCAAACAGGGGGCCAGCAAAATCATGGTCCATAGTAAAGTTCAACTGTGGTATTTTATATTTAACCTCAATAATAACCACTCACTAATCAAAGAAACAATTTTAATCCATTTGTGTAGTAAGTAGCCCTCTTAAAAATGTAAACCCTTTTGTTAAAAACAGAATTAAATTATGTTAAAAATAAAAAAATGGGTTAACAATGGCAAAAAATGGTGGGAAAGGTGGTGAAATTAGATTTTAAAAATAGCAGAAATGGGTTAGAAATGACAAAAATTAGATAAAAGTTGCAAAAACAGGTATATTAAGTGGTAAAAAGGGGATTCAAAAGTGGCTGAAATGGCAGAAATTTGGTGAAATGGGATGCAAATTGATATAAACTGGCAAAATGGGCACACTAAATTGTGAATTAAGTCTTAAAAAGTGGTACTAGAGGTTAATAGATGCAATAATGTGTCAACAGTTGGGGTGTAATGGTACAGAAAAATTTCGGTTCGGTACGTACCTCGGTTTTGAAGTCACGGTTCGGTACGTTTTCGGTACGGTGATTGAAGTGGATAAATACAATTTAATTTAAACTTTTAAATTAAATTGTATTAAAATAAATAGGCTGAATAAATAACATTTAAATTATAAATAATGCTGCGACCTCCCTCCAAAAGTTCTTCAATGATTAAAAATATTAATAAACACATTTTTGAATAACTAGGTTATTTTTATTGATATGTTGACCTATTTATACCCATATTTTAAACACTAAAATTTCCCAACTAACTTGAACGCATCATCACGCAACTGCAAGTTAGCTTGTTAACTATGCTAATTAGCGTCTTTTTTGCTGATTTTTACACAGACTTCAGCACTGGACTACTTTTTTAACCAGTGAGACCTACTACAAAGTTTGGAAGAACTTTTCACAGCCCATCTTGGAGGGTAAAGAGGTTAAAGCCATGTGAAATATGAGGATAACTTTATCCATGACACAGCGGCAGAGTCCCTCTCTCACTCCTCTGAGGCTGATAGTTGAAGGTGAAGTTATGATTGACAGAGCCAGAGCACCAGTCCTATTTTTTTAATACTCACTCAGACGTATGTGTCGTATAACTACGCGCACCAAACCGTGACCGCGCGGGACGAATACAAATACCGTTACACCCCACGTCAACAGAGCCAACAATAGGCAGAGATCTGAAAGATTCAGAAAAAAGGCAGAAAAAAGGGTTTAAACTGATTAAAATGGGTTTTAAGTGTCAAAAATGTGTTAAAGTTGGCAAAATTGGTGGGAAAAAGTGATTAAAATCGGTTAAAATTTGGCAAAATTGGTTTAAAGTTTGCAACAGTGTAATTCAAAAATGTTTTTTTTAAGGCATCTGGAGACCCCTTCTCAGTGTCTTGCGACCCCCAGTGGGGTCCCGACCCCCAGGGAACCCCTGCCATAACCAAGCAGAATCAACATAAATGAGAGGGGAATGGTTTGAAGACAAGAGCGGGAAATTTTAACTAAAGATCTGAGAGCAAGCAGACATTTAGAGCACAAAGAAAATCTAAGAATAAGGAGGAGTTTGGAGCACAAAGACAGGTTTTAATCAAAGAGAAAAATCTGAGCCCTAAATCAACAAGTTATGATCTCTAAAAGTATCAGAATTTTGCAACAATAATGACTCCAAATAAACCCCACTAATAATAAACATACTTTAAATAACATGACCAGACTTATTAATGAAGAGCATTTAACTCAGTAAGTAATGGTGTTTAATAATCGTGATCTCGTTAACCACCAGATTGTGATTGTGATTTTCTTCCTGAGGGAGCAGCTCTACCCCCTGGTGTCTGTTGTTTGTCTGAAGAGGAAACCATAATTAATACTCCCTGAACCAGATTAACTCATACGGAAACTCCTTCACATGTTGGAAGATAAATACGGAGGAACAGAAGATTAAATCACTCCTGAAACTCAGAGACACGCCGCTCCTCTCTCCTTCTTCACGGCGTCGTTGTGCGACCGAGGAAGCGCCATCTTCATGTTTCTCATGGCTGTATATGTCCGAGAAAGAGCCAGTACTCCACATGTTAGCTTTAATGACGGCGGGGGCTGGAGGTCACCTTTCTGTCTGCACACGCTCATTCCCGACCTCCGCCCGGCGTCAACGTCTACATCCTCAGGCTGACGGAAACAACACCATGACTATATTTCAGAAACACGCGGGCCAAATGATCCACATGTAAACGGAGCGGGAGGGGAGCGGCCTTTTGTTTCCGTCACCGTGTTTATGTGTGTGTGGCAGCACGGCGAAGGTGGCATGTTCCATTACCTGGCTGTGATTTAGCTCCGTCCCAGGTAATAGACCGCCCCGCTGAGGTCAGCACAGGGCCAGAGAGAGAGAGAGGAAGTCTGAGGGTCTCCATAGAGTTAAAATATGGAATTCATGTGGGAAGAGCATGGAAACAGATTATTTAGATGTTAAAGTTGATATTCTATTTGGACAGAAGTATTTGACTGCCTCATGATTCTACCACCCGAACTGTCATGACAGTGGATTTAGATACATGTAGTTTAATATGGAGTTGGCCCCCTTTTGCAGCTATAACAGCCTCCGCTCTCTTAGAAAGCTTTCCATAAGATTTTGGAGTGTTTCTCGATAGGGTTGAGGTCAGGGTTCTGTAAGGACCAGTCTAGTTCTTCCTCACTGAACTCATCAAACCTTTATAGTCCTTCTTTGTGCACTGAGGCACAGTCATGTTGGAGTAGAAAAGGGTCTTCCATGAACTGTTGCCACACAGTTAGAGGTATAGCTTTGGTTTCAATGGGTTTCTATGGCCGAGCAATGGCATGTATCATCAAGTCTAATGTCAAGCATCAGGTGGATTTGTGTAAAGCACACCGACGCTGGACTGTGGAGTAACCAATCAGTCCGATCCATCAGTCCATCTCTGTGTCGATGCAGTCCATCCTCAATGCTGGTGTGGTCAATGTTCCTGTTGGTGCGGTCCATCTCTGTGTTGATATGGTCCATCTCCTTGTTGGTATGGTCCGTGTTTCTGTTGGTGTGGTTTGTCTCTGTGTTGGTTCAGTCCATCTCCTTGTTGGCCCCTCTCCGTCTTTGTGTGCTTTCCTTCTGACAGAACGACTCGGCCGTCACTCCAGCAGCCTCAGCAGCTCACAGCCACCTGTCCGCTCCGATCAGCCCCCGGCGATGCTCTGTCCGGCCTCAGAAGGCAGGACGGAGCGTGACGGCGGGATGACAAAAAGAGAGAGCGTTGAAGAACAGAGAGAGGGTGACGGCATGGAGAAGAAGAGAGGGAAAGAAAGAGATGTTCGTGTGCGATGGCAGGATGAACGGAGCTGCGTGTGAATGTGCAGTGACAGCTTGGCTTCCTACTGTCCAATAACGTCGCTCGGCGTCCCCCTGTTCTCTCTCTGTGATTGGTTAGTCACAGCCCTGTCACTCAGCGTTTCCATCACGTCAACATTAAGAAGACGATCCTGGATGTCCACTCATGAGCCCCGTCCTCTTCTGGATCTCTGAGAGTATGTGGGACCGAAATATGAGTCAGATCCAGGAGACGGCCTTAGAAATAATCCACGGACAAATTACCTGATGAGTCACATGGTCAAAAGATAGGCGCTCGCTTCCTGAAGTTTGTGCATATTTACTGAGACCAGATTTATCCTTTAAACCTAGAGATGTTCAGTGATGACTCCAGAGTCAGTAAAGCCTTCATCAAAGTCTAAAACAAAGGCTCAGGAGTGGAGCTGACCATGCATTAATCAGATATTGTTTTTATTGATGTATTTATATGCAGCCTCAACTACATTAACAAATACTCTTCTGCAAACCTGCATTAATTTGCACCTTTGCTATCAGAACACAAAGAGTTTGGTTTGCACCAGTCCAAGAACTTTATATGGAGTCATTATTGTTGCAACACTTGTTTTAATCTTCTAATATCTTGTCTCATTGATTTTAGGCTCAGATTTATCTTCAAACTTTTCATTTAAACCTGCCTTTGTGCTGCAAACTGCCTCCTTGTTCTCCTCTCATTCAGGTCGATTCTCCTTGTTTGTCAAACTGACTCTCTGATTTTTCCCTGTGGCGTACGAAACTTTCTCTGAGCTCTAAACATATTACTGTATTTAGATTTTTTATGAACCAACCAATAGGAAACAGGTAGAGGATTGACCAATCACGTTAGCTCTTTCTGCTGTTGCTGAGCAGAGAAAATCATCAGTTCTTTACAGATGGTATCACACACCAGCAGATAACTCCAGATGAGGGTCAAGTAGTGATTTGTTCATAGAGGCCATGTTTACAGCTGTTTATGGTTATGCCAAGTGTTCAAATAGTGGAAATAAAAACATTCCTACTTTTTCAACTACTTTTGTGTCTGGATGAGCGGGGTCACCAACACTCCTGGTCTGTTTCCAGAAAGCAGTCTGGTTTGGTTCAGTCCAGTTCTGTTATGGTTTAGCTCTTAAACTCTGATCTTACCCGTGCTCCCCCAGCTGATGTCGGTTCTGTCTCTCTAATTGTGATGGGAAATCCATCTCTTTTTAGAGATCTAGCTCTTTTAGCTCAGTTGGTTGTTTGGCTCTGAAACGGCTCTTTATTTGGTACCAGTGTGGCTTTTTTTAATGTGCATTAAATATCGACAAAGGATGGAGGGAAGGAAACTGGCAGTCAAACAGGAGCTAGCTACAGTGACTCACAATAAAGAGCCAATTAGTAGAAAAGGCTCGTTCATGAAAGGCTCATCATTACTTGGTCGTATACTCCAGACTAGGGCTGAATGATTTGTGAAAATAATCTAAGTGCAATTTTGTCCTGACATATTGCAACTGCGATTTAACCCTTTAAGCGCCAAAGTCGCAAAATTGCGACAAGCAAGATTACTGAATTAAACAGGCTCTAACTGCAAATATGGGCCCTAATATTGTCACCACTTTACACCAGGAGATGGTGGACACGAGTAACTTCAATCCCAGAAGCATTTTGGGGGGGGGGGGGGGGGTTCTATTGAAAGCTTTGGAGAGAGCGAGGGTTTGAAGACGCACGCCCGGTCGAGAAGACAAGGAAGTGGTAGAAGAGGTTGTAGTTGGAGTGTAAAAGAGAGAAAGAGAGCGAACTGTAGCAAGAATACTCACAATGCTGGGAGGAATAGGGGAATATTCACCCCTGTGACGATGACGTTCAGTCATCCAGTGAGACCGAGTCTACCGGTGCTTCGGAGCCACAGTGACTCTCTGTACGCCATAGGAGTCCACAAGCAGCACATACCGAAGCCAATGCTTTTCCTCATCGGGGCTGGGGTGGGAGTAATCGGCGAATGCCGATGAGGGGACGTGTTGGGGGTTTCAGGGGTGGTCAATAAAGATAAACGTTTATGGCAGTAATCTTGGAATTAGAGTGTAAACTGATGGGGATCTCTCTGTGATCTTCCCGAGACGAGATTTCGATGGACCAGACTGATGAGGTCATCACAATAGGATCTCCTGACTGGTTCATCCGTGCTGCTGGCAAAGTGGAACAGACCGCCCCCACAAGATGAACAGAGATGAATAAATACACTACTAAATGCGGCGAGGGATAAGTCCACCATTATGAAAGCCATTTAGTAACACAGTAATTAAACACCAAACAGATACGTCCTGCTCTGTCCTTTGTTGCTGCTGGTTTTCTTCCCCCTCTCTCTCCAAACTATCAGGGTCAGACTCGGGGTCTAACACGTACAGACATATATCAACATTCGCATAGCAACATAGCCACATTGGAGGGGGCGGGCACAAAACATTGAGTCCTGCCGCTGGTCAGCCTCCGGAAAATCGGCCAATCAGAGGAAAGCAAGTCAGTGGGGGGGCAGCAGTGAAAACAAAGCACGGGGGTATCAGAGAGATGGTGTAACGCCTTGAAAAAAAGGCATAATGCCCCACTTTAAAGAGGCTCAACTGTCCTCTTAGCCCAGTACTAGACTCCTCCAGACTCTGGTCCCACTTCATCTGGATAGACAGTACTAGGAGGACTGAGTATTAGTGATACTGATCAGCTTCTCTCCAGGTAAATCAGTTAAACTGTGGTAAAAATCACTGATAAGCAAAATGTAGAGATCATACTCTAGTATGTAGAAATGTTCTGATGATTGCAGCGTTCAGATCTATTTAGAGCTTTAAATTCTAACTTTCCTGTTTACATTCATTCTTAAGGGCTGACCCCCACTTCCTGACCCCCAACAGACATTCAGAAGGGCGTCTTCCAGGATGAACTCCTCTGAAGGCATTCATCCGACTGACTTGAAAACTGGTCGTCTGCTAGAAGAGACCTTTGTGAATCAAATTTATTCAACTTGTGTATGAAACTCAAAGTGTGTGGCTCCGACAGATCATGAAATTTGGCTAACCATGCTGATAGCCACATTAGCATTGTTAGCTGTGTTTATGAGTTGTGGCGGGCTGACTGATGTGAGGATGGCGTTTGTGAAGGCTCTCTTTGTCAGATGGTTGAAACATGAGTGGCATCACACTGACTCATCAGCTGATTGTGTGACTTCAGCTCACCGCTCCTCGTCTACAGGCGATTCATCAAATATTCATTCAGATCTCAAAGATCAGGATTCTCTCCACCTGTGTGGACCAAGAACTGTCTTTTTCTCCTCTTTACTCCCCTGTCGTTTCCCTGGTATTCGATCGGGAGATGCACGTTAATCCGGTCGACCATAAACCTCAGTGATCTATAACTCAGAACATGGCTGCAGAGATTGTGTTGGTGACAGCGGGTGTCGGCCTGAATGAACGAGCTCTGTGCCGCTGTCAGCCTCGTAATAAACCCGGTTTGGCCGGTGGACGTGTCCTCTCTCAGCCTCCAGCCCCTCTCACCTCTGTCCTACACGGGCCGGTCCCATCGATCCAGCAGGGATTGATGTCCTCCACGGGGCTGATTTAGAGCTCACAGGGGCCCACAGCGGCCCCCTCGCTCTCCTAAAAGACGGAGCTGAGTAAAACATGCGGCTGCTGTAAGTCCTGCTATTTTCCTCCTCTCCTCTCTCAGCCTCTTGGTCGCTGTCAGGCGGCGTGTTTTATGCAGTGAGCGTTTCCAGAAGCTCACGCTTCGTCTTGATGTGAAAGTGCTGCTCTAACTGTGGAGAACTCTGATGAATGAGAGGACAAATCCAATTTTACCTGCATTTTCCTTTTCCCATTCTGCTTTACCTCCTCTCCTCAGATGATGGTGAATAATTCTGCATCACTTCAGAGCATTAACATCTCTATTACACCATCATGGATGATGGTAGACAAACCAGCACACTGCAGCAACCCACCTGATTTCAGAACTCTTGCACAAAGTTACATGAGGGGGCTTTATTTTTGAAAACTGTTGCATTTTTTTACAAGAATCATCACTGATGAATCTGCAAAATATCAAGACTTTATGAGCATGCCCAGAAGAGTCCAATAAAATACAGAAAAAGATTAGAACTGAAATGTGGTCAAAGTTTTTGTACAATACAGACGCTATAGAGGAGTTTGAAGATTTTGGGGGTTTGAGGATATGATTGAATTAGCTAAAATTCACAGACCAGTTTGACTTGGTCAGTAAAGCAGACGTCCATGTAAAGAGGCTAGAGTCCTTGTTCCTCTGGTCCCTGGATCCAGTCCAGATCCTGGACCTGTTTGGTGAATGTCTTCCCTGATTTCATCCATCCTTCTATGTGTTTCCTTTTTTTTCAGCTGCTTTAGCAGATAAAGGAAAATGGACAGAAATCACAATCACTTAGCCTGACACGCCAGATGGATGTGTTTCACACACCCTAACCTTCGATATACACCGTTTCGGAAAAGGCAGGGGATTTGAAAAAAACACTCGGAGTGTGATTGGATGAATGTTCTGCCTGTCACAGCTTTACAGGCCAATCAGAGCAACAAAACACGTGACGTAGCCGCTACCGAGGAGTAAACTCCATAGAGAACTGCATAACACAAACCATGGTGACTGTAGACATGTTAGTACTCGACTTTTATCGTTTTTGGAAAGAAAATAACTCACTGCTATTCTTTGTTCTTCTTTTAATGAAGAAATGTCGTCAAGTCCTGATAAAACTGGCGCTTTAGCAACATACCGCTGATCTCTTCCGCCATAATTGCACCGGCCTCTTGTTGCTCGCTTACGTGACAACTCTGTCGTGCCAAAAGTACTGCCCCTTGACGCTGATTGGTCCTGTCACTTTCTAACCGGGCCCAAATGGTTCAGACGGGAGCTTTACAAGATGGATTCGCCAGTGAGAAACACGGAAACGGGCAAATCCATCTGCTTTGCAAGGTTTAAGAGTCACTCTAATGACTAAACAGTCACAGAGTTACAGAAAGTAGAACTTTGAGTTAACAAACACCTCAGCATGTACTGTCACCTACTGCTTTCTCAAACACAATTAAAAAAGCTCACTGTGGTAGAAGCAGAGGTGTCAAGTAACGAAGTACAAATACTTCGTTACCTTACTTAAGTAGAAATTTTGGGTATCTGTACTTTACTGGAGTAATTAATTTTCAGCCGACTTTTTACTTCTACTCCTTACATTTTAAAAATAGCCCCGTTACTCCTATTTTATTTCATCTTGTTTTCATTCTGGTTTGTCATCATTAAAAAAATGCACAAAAAAAAACCCAAAAAGCCTATCCAAATTGTTGCAATTACAAAAGTTTTTGGTATGCACGTTTATTTCCTTTATGTGCATTGGAACAACTCAAAAAAATCAGAGGAAAAAAGACAAAATTGACATAATAAATAGACATAATAAATAATAAATAGATTGACATAATGAAAGAACACAGTACCTACAGTCAAACATAGTGGAGGTTCAAGGATGTTTTGGGGTTGTTTTGCTGCCTCTGGCACTGGGTCCCTTGACTGTGTGCAAGGAATCATGAAATCTGGAGACTATCAAAACATTTTGGGCTGCAATGTAGGGCCTAGTCAGAAAGCTGGGTCTGTGTCAGAGGTCATGGGTGTTCCAGCAGGAAAATGACCCCAAACATACCTCAAAAAGCACCAAGAAATGGTTGGAGACAAAGCTGGAGAGTTCTGAAGTGGCCAGCAATGAGTCTGGATCTACATCCCATTGAACACCTATGAAGAGATCTTAAAACTGCTGTTGCAGGAAGCACCCTTCAAATCTGAGAGACCTGGAGCAGTTTGCAAAAGAAGAGTGGTCCAAAATTCCAGTTGAGAGGAGTAAGACGCTTGTTGATGGTTATAGGAAGTGATTGGTTTCAGTTATTTTTGTCCAAGGGTGTGCAACCAAATATTAAGTTGAGGGTGCCAACAATTTTGTCTGGCCCATTGTTTGAGTTTTGTGTAAAATTATGTAAATGTTGTATTTTTTCTTTGGATTTTTTGTGTTGTTCCAATGAACATAAAGGAAATAAACACATGCATACCAAAATCATTTATAATTGCAACAATTTCTGGGAGAAATGGTGTAATTTCTGGAAAAAATCCAGGGGTGCCAATACTTTCATCCATGACTGTATACTTCTACCTCACCTTGTTTTTATATTTGCCCTAGAAATAATACCTATAAGAGCTTGTACATAATAAATAGGGTTTTTTTTTTTTTTTTAGTGTTATAATATTTTGTATATATGCTGAATTCCTGTACATTGAGAGTAAAGCTCACCAGGGTCAGATTCCTTATTTCATAAACGCACTTGGCCAATAACGCTGATACTGAGCCTTTTAAATACACCAGAAGGGACTGGTGGATGACTGTGTCCCTGTTTGGAAATCTACACTTCAACATGTCCGATTTTAACTCAGTCACTGTTTCACAAATGAACCAGTCTGGCCAGCAGCAGTGGTGTCAGTCTCTGGTTGTGTATTTGTTGTGTAGTGGTTGTGTATTTGTTGTGTATTTGTTGCGTTTCTGATGCTGACAGTCGTCCAAACACAATCAGAGTGTTTTCTTTCCTCCATCTTGTTTTTATGGCTGCTGTCTAATTGAGCTCCCTGAGGTGAAGACGTTACCGCGGCTGTGCGTGGCTGCATTCATCCTCTAGGGAATAAACTATCTGCATGCCCCCTCTATTAAACCATTAAAGATGGCCTCTAACACAGACAGAGCTCTCTGTATGGTAATAAAGGTCCGAGCTCTGCGTTTGTAGCCTCAGCGTTATTATCATTCAGGTAGAAGTGTTTCCTTTATCACGCCGTTTATCCCCCAGGAGAACTTAAAGAAACACGCACGCTCTGCAGAGGTTCATTTGGTGTGAGCGTGCTCAGTGGAGGTCTCTGAAGACAAACACTTAAACCCTTTAAGACATCACAGATGACATTTCATTTATTTTTTGTTTATGAAGATGAAGTGAAGCTGTTTTACTCTGACTGAAGGAGTTTATCAGAGCTGTCCTCACAGATGTCCTTTAAACTTTGTTAGTTAAAGCCAACAGTACAGAGATCAACGGTGTTGCTCCAGAGTTAAAACCCCGTTCATTCTTTCATTAGGAGCCATATTGTTAGAAATGTCCAAGTCAGCCTCGTCTACAGGAGCATATACCATCAGTTAGTGTGAAACACCGGCACATGCTCCTGTAGAAGATAAACGTGTGCAAGATGTCAACCTCTCAGCCAAAATACTACAGTACCCACAATCCTAGAGTGTCATAGCCATGTCTCTGATTGGTCAGGCCTCAGATTGGGTAACCACACCTGTAAACTAAGACTGTTGAGTCCAACAAACCCTCCCACTTAGCCCTGCCAATACATTTGGGTGTCCTGGTGTCCTGGTTCCTGTTGTATGTAGGGGTAGGCTGAAGGTCTGGACTACATGGACCCCAAACAGAGATTTTCAGAGAAACACGACAAAGTGAGGGTTATGGGGTATCTCCAAGAATGCTGTGGGAATCATCTGCAAGATATTAGAATCACATGAAATGACATTAAAATTTAGGATCAAAAAACTAATTTTAATATTAAATAAAGAGATTTCCTGTATTTTAAAACAGCAATACAAGCTTTTGTTTCTTTAAACTCTCCCATGATGCCATTTTTGCCAAGTCTCTTTTTTAACTGTCATCATGAACTCTGACCTAAACTGAGTCAGTGAGGCCTGCAGGTCTTTAGATGTTGTTCTGGGTTTTTCTGGGACCTCCTGGATGAGTCGTCCATGCGCTCTTGGAGTCATTTTGGTAGACCGGCCACTCATGGGAAGGTTCACCACTGTTTTCCCCATTTGTGGACAATGGCTCTAAGCGTTGTTGGAGTTCCAAACAAATGGGAAGGCTCACCACTGTTGATTATACTAACAGTCTTTTCCTTGTGTTGACTGTCCTTTGTTGGCAATTTTTGGAAAAGTGGGCGTAACTGGTGATGAGCGAGGGAACACTCCTCGCCAGTTCCGCCCACTTTTGTAAAAATTGCCAACTACAGCCTACTTTTTGGCTAAAATTGAGAGAAAAATGACCAACCATCCCCTGCTTCACCAAAATTCCATCCTCTACCTTTGAAGATGATGATGCAAGCTTTCAAAACATTCCATCCTTGCCTTTCAAAATGATGTCATCAAAGTTTATAAAATTCTATCCTTACCTCTAACGATGGTGTCACCAAATCTTGGAAACATTCCATGTTTGCCTCTGAAGATGATGTCATCAAAGCTTATGCAACATTCCACCCATACATTTGAGGATCTTTAGATGTTGTTCTGGGTTCTTCTGGGACCTCCTGGATGAGTCGTCCATGCGCTCTTGGAGTCAGTTTGGTAGACCGGCCACTCCTGGGAAGGTTCACCACTGTTCACAGTTTTCCCCATTTGTGGATAATGGCTCTCAGCATGGTTTGCTGGAGTTCCAAAACCTTAGAAATGGCAATTTGTTTAATAAATGAAGATTTTTTGTAAAGGTCCATGGGGACGTTCACCACTAACCCTTCATGTAAGAAGAACCGGCGCATCTCGCCATATAACAGGAAGTTAGATCTAAGTGGGTGTTGTTGGTCTGAGCCCAGGTGTGTGGTCTCATGGTCTCTGGTGTTGTTGTTTGGAGGATTATAATATTAAAAACCATCTTAAACTGTCCTCATGTCTGTTCTCTCCCACGGTTTTTAAAATCTTGAAGATTTAAAAATCTTCTGATGTGCCGCCAGCCTTAACGAGACGTTTACTCATGTTCCTCTTGTTCTCTTTATCTCATCCCTGTGTGTGTAGGTCTAGGGTGTATTTTAGTGTGTATTCAGTGTGTATTTTAGTGTGTATTTAGTGAGTATTTTAGTGTGTGTTTAGTGTGTATTCAGTGTGTATTTTAGTGTGTATTTAGTGAGTATTTTAGTGTGTGTTTAGTGTGTATTCAGTGTGTATTTTAGTGTGTGTCCCTGGTTGCGGCATCAATAACGGTGATGGGAGCAGAGCTGGAGACAAATAGAGCCTGCAGTCTGGCTTTAAGTGACTCCTGTGTTTCTACAGAGAGAGAGAGAGAGAGTCCTTGGGTTTGTGTATTAATCCAACAGATTTATGACTAAATCTGTCACGGCTGAGAGGAGAACACCCTCCGCTCTCTTTAGCCATCGGTGAGAGAAATACACACCAAACACATCCACAGTAACACTTCCTAAAAGTACAAACACATTTAGGATGTATGAACAGGTTTCTAGTGAACACGGTTTAAACATGTAGAAACACGAAGACAAACACTAAAACCCCACACTCTCAGCGGCTGTGTTGTTGACAGCAGAATAATGAACGTCTCCTGAAGGCCGTTGGCGTAAACGTGGAGATCTCAGAGGATCAGAGACGCCGTTTCTTTGTTTGCTGGTCTTTTGTTCTAATGAGTCGATGCGGCCTCGTATACGTGGATCATATATGTGTGAGTGAGGGGGCCTTAAATAGAAACCACAGGCTTTAGTTCGTGTGATTCTTAAACATCAAACAGGAGGAGAAAATCATCACTGTGTGTTTAACCACGCAGATGTTTAGGTTTCTCTTTATCGCTCTAAAGGTGAATAAAATCATCTAAAATAGTCCAGCTGTGCTTTCTAACCTGAATGATGTGGAGATGACATTTTCATTGAGTCTAACTTTTTAAACATGGATGAATAAATGCAGATAAAAATATAAATTATCAAGTACTCTAGTCCAACCTTTGAAAATGTAGATTTTTGGGACCAAAACAAAAAAAGAAAACCATCTTTAATGTAAAAGTGAAAAAGACTCGTATAAAGTAATGTCAATTAAATAAAAGTCTGCTGCATTCCTGCTACCCTCTACCTTAAGCCTTCCAGGGCCGGCTGCTGAGAAGCATCCCCACAGCATGATGCTGGCACCACCGTGCTCCACAGCGGGGATGGTGTGTTTGTGGTGATGTCAGTGTTTGGCATCTTGTCTGAAGGTCAAAAAGCTCCATTCTGGTCCGTAGCTTTCTTCCTCTTGACCATGGAGTCTCCCACAGTCCTTCTGGTGAACTCTAGTCCACATTGAATCTGAGTTTTCTTCAACAGTGTCTTTCTCTTTGCCACTCTCCCATAAAGCTCTGACTGGTGAAGAACCCGGCCAACAGTTGTTGTCTGCAGAGTCTCTCCATCTCAGCTGCTGAAGCTTGGACCTCCTTCAGAGTAGTCAGAGGTGTCTTGGTGGCCTCTCTCACTAGTCTCCTTCTTGCACGCTCACTCAGTTTGTGAGGACGGTCTGATCTAGGCAGATTTACACATGTGACATATTCCTTCGTTTCTTCATGATGGATTTGACTGAACTCTGGGGGATGCTCAGAGCCTTGGGAATGCTTTTGTCTTATACTTCTCAGTAACCTTTATTCTGAGCTGCTTGGAGTGTCCTTATGTGGTCATGGTGTGGGCTCCTTTTTCATTAATTCCTGCATCGGTGCAGTGTGGTGTGGAGGCGACCAGCCTGTGGCACTGCAGAGGTGTTAAAGTACAGCCCCACTGATGCATCATGTTCCACCCTCCTTTATAGCTTACCTGTCTTTTTGACTTTGTAAAATTGATTCATGGAAATAAAACACTGGTTTACCATCTAGATCAGATTGCCAATGGGACGTGTTCATGGGGGCCGTACCGTTACAACATCCAGGTTGATCTACAACAGTGGTTCTCAACACGGGGGCCGGGACCCCCATGGGGGTCGCGAGACACTTAGGAGTCACCAGATGCCTTCGAAAAATGAAGAAAATTTTTTCAGTGATTTTTCCCACCCAAGCTATTTGCTGCTTTTAATAAATACCTGTACTATTTGGGCCCGTGTTTGCCTTTTTTTTTTTACCCACTTTACATCAATTTTGCCAGATTCTAACCAATTTTCAACTCCTTTTTCCCCCATTTCTTGCCAATTTTAACACATTTTTGCCACTTTAAACCCATTTTTGTCAACTTTAAACCCTTTCTATCACTTTTTTCTGCCAATTTTGCCACTTCTAATCCAAGTCTTTTCCCACTTTCAAATCTCATTTCCCCACAGTTCCTACACATTTTTGCCACTTTCAACCTATTTCTGCCACTTTTTAATTCTTTTTTGCCACTTCTTGTACAAATTTTGTCACTTAAACAATTTTTTTTTGCAATTTTTTGCTTATTTTTTGCCAGCACCTTTTTTTTTCTTTTTTTTTTTACTTTTTTGAATTCTGTTTTTAAGAAGATGGATCAACATTTGTAAGATGGCTATATACAGTGCTTACCAAATTTATTAGACCACCACCCAAAGTAAGGTTTATGCCACAGCTGCCCTAAATTAACAGCATTGGTAATTACCAAAATCATTTTTGATGTTTCTGCAATGGTTAATACACCAATATGTACAAGCTCTTTAACCCAGGTGATATTTTTAATGCTAAAATAGAATTATTATTGTTATCCATGAATTTTCAAATTTACTGATTTACACAAAAAATGAAAAAATAGTAAAGCACATTAATATTTCTTGATTAAAATGTCAAATTATAGTTATTTACTGTCATTCCTGAACAGAGGAATGAGTTTTAGTGCTTGAATGTTATGCTTGATTCATTTCTGACTTTTCAGAGAAGCCCAGTGAGCCGGCTCAAATTTGGGTGAATTCAGTTTGAAATTCCTCATTCCTGTTCAAAATGGTAAAACATGTAGAGCTGACTGAAAATGAAAGAGTCCGCATTAAAGCACTTCATGATGCTGGATGGTCTCTGAGACAGATATGACAGGTGGTCTAATACATTTGTTAAGAACTGTATACTATGGCACAAATGACATAAAAATACGGGCGGCCTTGTCTGCTCATGACTATTCTTGATTGTGCACGGTTGTGTTCAGCCACCTTCAGGTACTGTCGGGGTCCCAAGTCTCTGGCACCTTTATTTTGGGGGGTCGTGGGCTTAAAAGGTTGAGAATCCCTGCTCTAAAAGCAGTCTGTATGGTCGTGTCTGCTGTCGTGGTCGGCGTGCACGCTTGTTTCTGAACGAACACTGAGGATGAAGAGAGGGAGAGGAGGGAGTCCTTCATCACCGCTGTCAGAGCTGTGAGGGTGTTAATGTGCTCTGTATCATTCAGAACAGTAATACTGGCATCACTTCCTCCTAAATAGCATCATTCATCAGAGAAAGGACCGGTGTCAGACTGTTTCTGATAACTAGAACCTCTCCATAGACGCCGTGGTTCATTATACACAGATACACAACTACAGAGACACTGTGACCCTCAGCATTTGTCCTCATCAGTTAAAACCTGAGCCACTCTCTCAGGACTCATTTACACCAGCAGGTCTGGACTGCACTCTGTTATATCATCTACAAGTCCAATTCCAAAAAAGTTGGGACGCTGTGTAAAATCCTTTTATCCTTTATCCCACTTTGTCCCTTTTCAAATTTTTTGCCACTTTTTGCCCAATTATGATGCCTTTAGCCGTTAAATAACACTTATTTCTATTTTTTTGCCACTTTTATCCCGTTTTTGCCCTTTTTCACAATTTTTTGCCCATTTAAGCATCCTTTTACCATTAAATACCACTTGTTTCCTATTTTCTTGCCCAATTTTGCCACTCTTGACTGCTTTTTTCCCATGTTAGTCACTTTCACTCGTTTTTTTGCCACATTTTTGACACTTTTGGAGCACTTTTTTTTGCCATCTGTAGCTCATTTTTTCACTTCTTTCTTCTACTCTCTGAACCTTTCACTTTTTCTCCCTATTTTTCACCCATTTTTGCTGCTTTATGACCATTTTAACCACCTTTAACTTCATTTTATTGCTACTTTATGCCGTTGTAGCCACTTTTCACCCATTTAAACTACTTTTTGCCATGAAACACCCTTTTTTGTCTTGTTTGTAGCCACTTTTATTCCATTTTTGCCCCTTTTTGCCCATTTAAGCTACTTTTGCCATTAAATACCACTTGTTTCCTATTTTCTTGCCCAATTTTGCCACTCTTGACTGCTTTTTGCCCATTTTAGTCACTTTTACTCTTTTTTTTTTTTTTGTAAATTTTTGTAAATAAAAACAGAATTCATTGATTGTCGAATCTCATAAACCCATATTTTCTCTTTAGCTGGATCTCCTTTTCTGATGCTCCAACTGTTTTCTATCGGTGAAAGGTCTGGACTGTGGGCAGACCAGTTCAGGACCCGGACTCTTCTCCCGTGAAGCCAGGCTGTTGTGATGGTTGTGGTGTGTCTCGCTGAGATAGTCAAGGCCTTCCCTGACAGACGTTGTCTGGATGGGAGCATATGTGTCTCTAAAACCTCTCTCTACGTTAGAGCTGCCCTCACCATAGGCACTAATGCAACCCCATACCATCAGAGATGCAGGCTTTAGACCCGAGCCAGGAGAGCAAGCTGGATGCTCCCTCTCCTCTTTTGTCCACAGGACACGCCGTCTGTGGTTTCCTCTGACCACAGAACAGTTTTCCACGTCTCCTCAGTCCATGTTAAATGAGCTTTGGTCCAGAGAAGATGCCGATGTTTCTGGGTCCTGGTCACATATGGCTTCTTCTCTCCATGATCCAGCTTTAACTGTCATTTGTGTTTTGGAAAGGTAAAGTCTGCAGACATTACTCAGACACTGGTGGTCACCCCATGCTACCCAGAGGACCAATCACAGGGCTGGAGCTCTGTCTGTTTGGAGTTAAATGTAGAGGAGGTGCATGTTGACTACATGTGTAGATTTGCAGCAGAAACATAAAGCAGCTTTAATTCCTAATGAGGAGGTTTTAGTGATCTCTCTACTCTGAGTTAATCTTCCATCAGAGCTGTTCTCTCCCTCTCTCTCTGTCTCAGATGATTTGTTATCACTCATTTGTTATCGTCACTTCGCTGTGTGTCTCTCCTGGTGGAGCAGAAGATTCTTCAACAGTCGAGAGGAGGGAGCAGAAGGAAAAAAATCTGTTATTATTGATGACTGTGAGCTAAAACGCTTAATTTGCACCGTCTTCAACCAAATTATAACTCATATTGAAAGCAGCTGAATTTGCATAAATCTCATTAGACGCAATGAGAGGGGTTCATAAATCGTTATATTAATTAGTCATTTCTGCCAGCCTTTCATACAAAATGGGCCGTATTAATAAAAGCAGGGCGTGTGAGAGTGTGCAGCTAATTGGTCGTAGTGTTGAGAGTTTGGTTTTCACTCTGACTGAGCTGATTTCACCTTTATCGTCTGACCCAAACATGAGTAAATGTTTATGGAACGTGTGTGATTTATGTTATTACTCTCCCGTCGCTGCACTCTGATTTCACACGTTTGTTTCTGTTTGGGGTGAAAGTTGAAGTTGCAGAAAATCCCAGCATGCTGTGCGTGTCTTCAGCATCGTTAACACCTCTGTAAAAACAGTCACTGTAAATGAAGAGCAATTAGCAGCAGAGTAGGACAGAGTTTTCTTTGTTTGTTCTTTTTTCACACATGATGACACATAACAGATTTAACAGTTTAGTTTTATAGCAGCGATAGTCAACGTGTGGCTCTGGAGCTGCATGTGGTTATTTTTGGCTCTTTTATGTCTTAATTATAAATATTATTCCCCAGAAAACTTAAAAAAAGGGAAACTTTTTTGCCATTTTTCACATTTTTGGCCAATTTTCACCTTTTTAAGATACCTTCTGCCATTAATTACCCCCTTTTTCCCTAGTTTTTGGCCATTTTGAAACTTCTTCTTGCTACTTTTATCCCATTTTTGCCCTTTTCCCCCATTTTTTGCCACTTTTCGCCCAGTTACCTTTTGACATTAATTACCCCTTGTTTCCTTTTTTAGCCTATTTTTGCTACTTCTTTTTGCCATGTTAATCCTGTTTTTGCCCTTTTTCACCATTTTTGCCCAGATAAGCTATCTTTTGTCATTAAATGCCACATGTTGTCTTTTTTTAGCCCATTTTTGCCACTTTAATCCTGCTTTTGCCCTTTTTCACCCCTTTTTTTTTTACCAATTTCAGTTACCTTTTGCCATTTCTTTTTGCCACTTGTTTTTCTTTTTTTTTTTTTTACCCATTTTTGCCACTCTTCACTGCTTTTTGCCATTTTAGTCACTTTTCACTCATTTTTTTTGCCACTTTTGGACCGTTTTTTTGGCACCTGTTACTCTTTTTTTTTCGTCACTTCTACTTTCTGATCCTTTTTTCACTTTTTCTCTCCATTTTTGCCCCTTTTCCCTCATTTTTTTGCCTTTTTACACCCAGTTAGCTACCTTTTGCCATTAAATACTCCTTGTTTCCTTTTTAAGCCCCTTTTGCCATTTCTTTTTTGCCACTTCAATCCTGTTTTCACCCTTTTTCACCATTTTTTTGCCCAGTTAAGCTACCTTTTGCCATTAAATACCACTTGTTTCCTCTTTTTTTGCTTATTTTTTCTACTCTTGACTGCTTTTTGCCCATTTTAGTCACTTTTCAATCCTTTTTTTTTTTTTTTTTTTGCCACTTTTGGACCATTTTTGGCACCTGTATCTCATTTTTTTTGTTACTTCTCACTTCTACTTTTTGATCCTTTTTCCGCTTTTCTCTCCATTTTTGCTGCTTTTTGACATTTTAGCCACCTTTAACTTATTTTCATCGCTACTTTAAGCAGTTTTTGCCACTTTTCACCACTTAGGTTGCGGCTCCTGCAAAGCTATTTTTTCAATAATATGGCTCTTTGGTTGAGCAGGGTTGAGTAACACTGTCTTAATGAGATGACTAACAGAGCTCACTAACAGATTCACTGACCAAAGACGAGAGTCTACGCTCCTCGCCAGGTCCACCCATTTTACAAAAGTTGCCAAATATGGCCGACTATTTGGCAAAAACAGAAGGACACATCCCCAGCTTCAGGCAGATTTTTATTCAGCACCACGGACAGAGCCAAACTTTGTCAATACTGTCTGAACAGTGTCAGACTTTTGCAGGAACATTTTCGTCTGTCTGGGTTTATCTGTGATTTTAGTGACAATGAAGGTTTTTGAATACTTCCGTTTATATCTACAGGATGTACTTCTGAGTCTGCATATATCTAAGGGAGATTTATTTGTTAGTTTCTGTGAAGAGACAGAGAACATAACAGACAATCAGAGCCTCAGTATTGTGTTTGTCTGATAGTACAGTCTGCTCTTCAGCTCTGTACAAAACAGATCTACAGTGCCCTGAAAAAGTGTGTGTGCCCCCTTTCTGATTCCTGATTTTTTTTTTTTTTTTTTTTTTTTAATATTTATCACACTTAAATGTTTCGGCGCATCAAACCAATTTTAATATCTCACAAGCAAATACAAAATGTAGTTTCTAAATCCAAACTTATCTGGCCCTGTGTGAGAAAGTAATCACCCCCTGAACCTAATAACTGTTGTTCCACCCTTGGCAGCAATAACTGAAATCAAGCGTTTGTGGAGGAATTTTGACCCACTCTTCTTCTGTTTTTTTGTAACTCAGTTATATTGGGGGGTTTTCCAGCATGAACTGCCCGTATAATGTCACACCACAGCATCTCAGTTAGATTTAAGTCCGGACTTTGATTAGACCACTGCAAAACCTTTTTTTTTTTTTTTTTTTTTTTGAGCCATTCAGAGGTGGACTTGCTGGTGTGTTTTGGGTCATTGTCCTGCTGTATAATCCAAGAGCACTTGAGCTTGAGGTCATGACCTGATGGCCGGACGTTGGCCTTCAGGATTTTCTGGTAGACAGCAGAATTCATGGTTCCATCAATCACAGCAAGTGGTCCAGGTCCTGAAGCAGCAAAGCATCCCCAGACCATCACACTGCCACCACCATGTTTGACTGTTGGCATGATGTTCTTTTTATCAAATGCTGTTATTTTTACTCCACAACGTTTAACTTTTGTCTCGTCAGTCCACAGAATATTTCTCCAAAAGTCTTGGGGATCATCAGGATGTTTTTTAGCAAATGTGAGACGAGCCTTTGTGTTCTTTTTTGTCAGCAGTGGTTTTGGCCTTGGAACTCTCCCATGATGCCATTTTTACCCAGTGTCTTTCTTATGGTTCAGTCATGAACTCTGACCTTAACTGAGGCCAGTGAGGCCTCTGAACCAATCACCTTCTAAACCAATTATTACCACTTTCCACCTATTATTGCCTCATTTGACCCATTATTGCCTCTATTAACCACTTTTTACCGCTTTTTACAATTTTAACCACATTTCACTTTTTGTTACTACCATTTCTCCCAGTTTAACCCATTTCTGTCCCTTTCTGCCTCAGTTAACCCATTTTACCCAATTTTAATTATGTTTTTTCAGAAGAAGGATTTACATTTCTAAGAGAGCTGTTTACTTTGGCAAAAAGAATACAAAAGAAACAGTTTATTTGATAGGACTGGTTATTATTCAGGTTAAATATAAAACATGGATATCACAGCTTAACTTTAGAATGAACTACAGCAAAACTGCAATTTCAGCTGAAATTGCGTGGGGATGCTGAGATCTGAATTGTGGAAGAACTGCTGCAAATAGCCAAAAGCACAAAAATAGCTGAAAATAACATAAAATTAGCATAAAAATAGCATTAAATAGCGTAAAATGGCATAAAGTAGCTGAAAATGTCATTCAATAGCTCAAAAAAAGGATAAAAATAGCTGAAAGTAGCATTAAAAAAAGCTTAAAATAGCCTAAAAATAGCTGAAAAATAGCTTAAAATAGCTTACTTTGGCCTAAAAGTAGCTGAAAAACGCATTAAATGGCAGAAAAGGCATAACAATAGCCAAAAATAGCTATATTTTAAAAATTATAAGAGCTATAAATGAAAAAAGTCATAGCAGTGGCATGATAAAGAAACTGATATTTTTAAAGTTTAAACGGTGTTGATACGACAAAGTATGAAGGAGGAGATAGCCGGCGTGAGATAAGAATGATAAACAAAATGGCCCATGAAAATATCAATAGTGTGGATGCTCAGCATCCCCTCTAAATATGAATTTGAAGACCTTCATAGGCCCCCAGTTTGGCTGGGCCCCAGAAAGCTCTCCCATTTATCCCCCAGCTTTTTCTGTGTTCAACCACCTTCAGGTACTTTGGCCACTGGCACCTTTATTTAGGGGCTGAAAAGGTTGATAACCACTGTTGTAGAGTATGTTCAGGACTGTGTCTCTGATGTTTTCCTTTAAATAATCAAGCAAAAGGTCACATGACCAATGAATCCCACCTAATTCTTGTCCTAAACGCTGACTTTCTGCCCGGTGTGTCCCTCAGGTTCCTCGGTGGCCCAGCTGAAGGCGACAGACCCCGAGGGCGAGCCGCTGATGTACGGCGTCTCCGGAGAGGAAGCCATGAGGTATTTCTCTGTGAACAAAGACACAGGCGTGGTGTGGCTCCGACAGCAGCTCGACAGGGAGGTACGACACAAAAACACAGACACGCTCCCTAAAAAACCCACACTAAACATGAGAGAAGACAATTTTAAAAATGGTGGTAAATGATGAAAGATGAAAGAGAAATGAAGGAAATATTACAGGACTCAAATATGAGAAATAAAGAGTTAGGGCTGCAGAGTGGCCTCTCTTTGTTTTTACTCTCCTCCTGATGGACGTGTAGAAACGTATTAGACAAAATAGAAAAGCATTCTGATGTTTGACACGGCCGTGTTGAGCCAGTGTATGAGCTGGAGATGAAAACAGACTAGAGACCATGTAGACTGACTCTGGACGGGTCATCAGAGGTAAAACAGATGATAAAGGAGATTTTTGTGTCTTTACCTCATGGAGATTTCTCTGATATTTAAGTAGAGATGCTGCAACTGAGATAATTAGGTCAGAAATCATTATTTAGAATTATTTAGCTGCTGATAAATGCTTTTTATGATGTTTTTTGGTCTGAGACTCCCACTATGCCAACATTCTCTCTCATATTTGACCAGGAAAACAGTCACAGACTCCACAACAATATATAATTTTTACTGATAATTTTCTTTTCTTGGATTGTTGTGTGCTTTTTCTATCTTGAAATCACTGTGAACTATGTTAACTGTGCTCTCTTTATCACTGTGGCGTACGAAACTTTCTCTGAGCTCTCGGTGTTTTTGCTCTTGCATTTTTGATGAACCAGCCAATAGGAAACAGGAAGAGGATGGACCAATCACATTAGCTCTGCCCGCTGTTGCTGTGCTGTTCTCCAGGAGACTTAGCTTTGATCTCACTAAGACAGTCCAACATTCTGTCACACACACACATACTTTAAAAGTCTTCAGAGCTGAAAATCATCATCAAACTTCTACAGTAATAATTAAAAATCTGTAAAAGATGCCAAAACAGTGAATCCAGCTCAAAAACTATGTTTTTGATAGATTTATAATACTATTTCATTTTAACAACCAAAGTTTGATGATAAATTTTAGACTTTTATGATGTAAATATTCACCGAAATGCAGGATATTTCCTGGAGGACCCCCGGACCCTCCTTTCCTCATATATTTACCTCCGCCAAGGAGGTTATGTGATCGGGTGGGTTTGTTGGTTTGTTAGATGTTAGCAACATAACTCAAAAAGTCATGGACGGATTTTGATGAAATTTTCAGGAAATATCAGAAATGGCATAAGGAAGAACTGATTAGATTTTGGGACTGATCCGGATCACCGTCTTGATCCAGGAATTTTTTAAAGGATTATGTACTATTGGGAGATAGTGCTAATGGCGGAGGTCTGTGCTGTTACCACTTTACACCAGGAGATGGCGGACATGAGTAACTTCAATCCCAGCAGCATTTTTGGGTGTGCTTCTACTCAATGTTTTTAGAGTTTATAGAGTTTGAAAGACACACGCCCAGTCGAGGAGACAAGTCGGAGCATAACAGAGGGAAAGACAGCAAATTGTAGCAAGAATACTGACAATGCTGGGAGGAATAGAGGAATATTCACCCTCTGCCATGACTTCCAGTTGTACGGTGAGACCATGGGTGCTTCCTCCATGACAGTCCACACGTAGCAAAGCCAATGCGAATGCCGTGGTGGGGGGCACATGGGGACAGATTGTAACATTTTTCAAACCTGAGAGGATCGTATTTCTCCTGAGTGGGCGTGGCTTCAGCTCATTTAACAGACACGCCCTCACCATCCTGGAGCAGATTTTACTGCCTCATTTTTCATGATTTTGAAGATCAATTTCATAAACTTAAAGATGTTTATTTGACGGATATTTTATTTTAGGGGTTCATAACACAGCGACCTGTCATAGAACAAACCTAAATGCAGATTCATTTTCACTTTACAGGGTCTTTAAGTAAATCTTGTTCTGGTGTGAAACACTAGTCAGAGTCTTTAAATCTCATGGTTACCAGGCTGCCTTCTTAAAAATGTGACCAGCCCACTTTGAATTTGGCAGCTCTCCCTGGCTAATGTGTTTTTCTCCTTTTTAAAAATTTAAATCAGCTCAGCACATCTGATGAAAATATGATTAATCAGGTTACAGTTTATTAATCAAAAAGAGGCTTTGAATAAATCAAAGTTTGGCGTTAATGACCAAAAACAAGTTTATTAAAATTTAGAAAATTTAATCCTGGTCTGGCTTACCAAGAAATCCCACATCTTTCATTTTCGTTGTGCAAAAAGTGGCATTTTTTTGTTTGTTTGTTTGTTTTAAAAAGGTCTTAAAAAGCCTTAAATTTGGTGTTTAAAAGTGCATATCTACAGAGCCCCTTAAGGGACATAGGAGAAAAAAAAAAAAAATATATATATATATATATTTATTTATCTTTATTTATTTATTTATTTTTTTAAACAGTTATGCTCACAAAAGTAGATTGGAATCATGCCATAATATGTACGGTGATTGAGGGTTTTTGTAAATGTGATGATCCTCTGCTGAGTTATTATGGTGGAAAGGCCGAATCTGTGAGTGTCTTCATAACTTTACTGAAGTTCGAAATTGGCCTAAAATTTATAGAAATTCAATCCATGCTTAGTCTCAGGCATGCTTTTCGTCTCAGAGGAAGGCATTGGAAGGCAATTTGGGTAAAAGGGGAATCTTTTGTCATAACACTCGGACATGGTGTACCTGGTCAAATTCATAAGCACCAGTTTACAACCAGTAATCTTTCAGACAGCTGCACGGGTATGGATGAGTGTGTGCCAACTGTTGTGTAGGCATTAAGCCATTTGATCTTCCTTAAAAAGCCAACAATGCCCCCTTTGATAAATATTCCATATGGCCTCAGTTTATCGTATGAATCCAAGTGCCAGATGAAGTGAGCTCCTTTTGCAAAGTAGTTCAGTCTACTTGAGCGGCTCGCTTGTCTTAATGAATGCCGTCCTGAATCCATCTCTTTCAACCCCATTTGTACGTTTTCTTTACTTGTGCGTAATATTAGCTCTCTGCATTTGGCACACACCCATCTGTACTGTGTAGCTGTCCAGATGATTACAACCGGTTACTGATGAATTCGACCAGGTACGCCAGATGAGAGTAAGTTTTACGATGAAAGAGTCCCCTTTCACCGTAAATGCCTTCAAATGCCTTTCTCTGAGACGAAAAGCATGCCTGCGACTAAGCATGGATTGAATTTCTTGAAATTTTTGACTAATTCTGAAGTAAAATTCAATGAATCTCCCCCACAGAGATCTCGCAAAACTTTTGCGAGATCTCGCAAACTGTAAAACAAACAAAAAAAAAAAATTTCTCCCATTTTATATTTATTTCTCCTATGTCCCGCAAGGGGCTCTGTATGTATCAGCCCTTGTACACCAAAAATAAAGTCTCTAGGAGGAAGTGATTTGGAGTTGTAGGGCTGGGAAGTCGGCTGAGATGATGTGTGTGTATTTGATAAAATGTTGGGACTGTCTTAGTGAGATCAAAGCCATTGTCTCCTGGAGAACTGCATAGCAACAATGGGCAGAGCTAACCTGATTGGTCCATCCTTGGTCTGTTTCCTATTGGTTGGTTCATCCGAACATCCAAAAGCAGAAACATGTTTAAAGATTAGAGAAAGTTTTGTACGCCACAGAGAAAAATCAGAGTGTCAGTTTAACTAAAGCAGAACTAAAGATTTGAGAGCAAGCTCAAGAAGTCTTGCCCTCAAAACATTGAAATACATTCAAGCTTTGCCACAGTAATGACTCCATACAAACAAAGCCCACTTTTCTCCTCACCTCTATGATGTTTTGTTGTCAATGCACACCGACAAACGTCTGTTAAACCAGCTGGGACAGGTAAAGTCTGTTTTAGAAATCAATGTTTGAATCTGTAAAATAATTTAAAAAATACAATCGGTGTTACAGTTCAACCAGTTACCATGTAAACTGGTGACTTTAAGCTGAGTGTGTTCATGTCCAAAGTTATGAGTTTTTCATGAGGTCAAACCTGAGGAGGATATTTGGACCAAAAACACTGAAGAGACATTAATGAGGACTCTATTCTGCAGCGCCCACATCTCCAGTCACCAGTTGGCTTAAAGGCACCAGTTAACATGGTCACTAATTAAAGCAATACACCGGGAGAGCTGTGTCCATGCACAAAGGACAATGTTAAAGGTGGTGTGATTTTACTCCTGATCATCAGTCTGATCTGATCGGATGTTTCTGTTGATTATTGGTGATAATGTTATGGTAGTCCTGATCACAGATGTAACATGATATTGACCTTCTCAGGTGTTTGTAGTTGACATCATAGCTTACATCTGGTAGTCCTGAGCTCCTGCAGTAATAAATGTCATGTACAGGTGAGTATATTTACAGTTAGGGTCATAGCCTGATGCATTCAAGGTGGAACAACCTTGGAGCCTGGTCTGATGGATCGCCTGGCCCAGGTGTTCTCAATCCATGATGATGACACAGGCGTGGAGCTGTGTCTGCGTCCACCTGAAACACAGAGAGAAGAATGAGCAAGAGGCAGCAGGGCCATCACATAATGGTGACAATAGTAATAATAATAACAGGTCCAGGCTGAGAGGAGGCTGAATCACCCTTTAGTGAAAGTTGTTTGCTTCATAAACACAATTTCATTTCAGTCCAGACTTTTACTTTGGCTGAAAGCTTTATTTAAAGCGCTGGTTTGGACATTGACAAACGTCTCCATTGGGGAGATAATTAGCATTTAAAGAAAGGTAATACATCACAGTAGATCTACGTGTTTTAATAATCAGCCTTTTTCAAATTATCATAATATTTGTCATTCCTAAAGCATCATGGGAATGTCCTCCATCCTCAGTTCTCTCCTGACGTTTGTCCTTGTCTCTTTCAGGCCAAATCTGAGATGCAGGTGGAGTTCTACGTGAGCGACATCCAGGAGGTAAGACAGCGATGGGTCACATGACAACATGTCAGCTGGAGGGTTGTCAGCGTTTGAGGCTCTTCAATGCCAAACATTTAAAACCTTCAGATCTATCATTCTTATCGAATTTAGAGCGGGACAGTTAGTGAATCTTTACAAAAATCTGCATCTATTTCCTAAGACAAGAGTTTGATGTTCACTTGGATGTGTCGCAGCAGTGAAGTTTTAAAAGCTCAGTTTGATAACTATAGTGAGGATGCAGCTCGGTAAACATGGCAACCGTCTCCTTGCTACTACAGAGAGGGAGAAGAGAGTGCTTACTGAGCATGTGCAGTACTTCTACAAGTACAGTGTTGAATAATAAAAATGTAAATACACCGGCTCATCTACAACAAATACATAGGAGAGGGACGACACCTTCAAAAACTTATTTTTTCTTATGAAAGTTCATTTCTGCCATTTAAAAATGAAAAAATATGAGCCTTAGGTAATCCAAAAACAATTAAAATTAATAATATTAATGATAATAGTGATGATAATAATAAAAATAATAACATCTAAGGCACAATTGTGATAGTAAATGTCATAATTATGAGTTAAGTCAACATTATGACAAAAAAAGTAAATATTTTAAAAAGTAAGCCATGATTATATGATAAGAAATCCAAATGATGAGATTGAAAATTATAATTTATATAAGGTCCTTTAAAAAGAGCTTACTATCTGATAATTTTGACTTTTTATTTCATAGTTGTGGCTCACTTTTTCATATTTTTATTTGAAGGATTTCTTGAAAATGATTATATAACTTTTATTTTTCCTTCTTTGAATGGCAGAGATGGGCCTCCATTTTCTCAACCTCTTTAGGTTTGGGTCGCTCTATGACAAAAATAATTCACAGGAAAAAGTGTGTTGGATAATTTTGGTCTTAACCATGTTCTAGAAGGTCCCGTGTTGCGTAGAACCTTCAGAGATATTTTATATTGTTAAAAATAAGCACTTCTTGAGTTGAAGGGACGTCAGTGTATTTTACTGCAAACTGATTTTAATTTAAAAAAAAAAAAAAAGAAATACAAAATTGAAAAACCAAGAAGCAGGCCGTTTCCCAATTAAGGCCCATTTATGCTCAACGTTAAATATGAATCCGGATACTGATGGAGCCTTTTGTCCTTGCTCCGCGTTCATTTCGTCCGTAATTCTGCAGGTTTCCATAAAGCTTACGGATACAGGCCAAATGGAGCAGTACCACCGGAAACCGTGGGGGTAGTGTTGCTGTCACTACCCGATACGTAGCTCTAGAGAGACACGAAGAAGAAATGACAATGGCGGAACTTTTTGAGCAAAAGTTGTGCGATTTGGCCTCCTACAACGCTGCCTCTGTTTTTGTCTTTTATGCAAGAGGTACATTATCAATACCTGCTCCACAGTCGCCATGTTTGTTTTTGAGTTTGTTGTTGTCATAAACTTTTGACTCTGGGCTGCCCCCCCCGGTGGATGTATTGGTTAACATCCATGCCAACGTAAAGACGCATGGAAGTATGAGAGCAGTGACGGTAACATTGTTTGAAAAGGACGTATACATTTTCGTACGTAAAGGGAGTATAAACAAAACGTGAAAACCTGCCCTTGGTTCCAAGGTTATGATAGTTAACTTAACAACTTAAAATAAAATGTAAAAATCATTTTAGTTAATTGAAACTAAATACAAACTAAGCTTTAAAAAAAACTAAAACTAACTAAAACTAAATTCTGTGCTTAGAAAACTAACTAAAAGTAAATAAAAATTAAAGATTAAATCTCCTTAGTTTTTAGTCTTTGACAGCAGCATAATGACTGAGATGTATACCCGAGCCTTGAGAGGATAAAATCCCCTGATTTGATTGGAGAAGCCTTCACACAATGTTCATTTTGGGTCTTAAGTTGTATACAAACATCATAATTGAATAAATGAAATAGAAAGCTCTGTTCATAACTTTCATGGACAGAATTTTAAGGCGCAGCCAGGGTGTAGAGGATCAGGTCTCTGCTTTTCGTGGATGATGTGGTTCTGTTGGCTTCATCAGGCTGTGACCTACAGCTCTCACTGGAACGGTTCGCCACTGAATGTGAAGCAGCTGGGATGAGAATCAGCACCTCCAAATCTGAGGCCATGGTCCTCAGTCAAAAAAGGGTGGAATGCCCCAGGTTGGGAATGAGATCCTGCCCCAAGTGGAGGAGTTCAAGTATCTCGAGGTCTTGTTCATGAGTAAGGGAAGAATGGAGCGGGAGATTTACAGGCGGATTGGTGCGGTGCGGCAGTGATGCGGTCTCTGTATCGGTCTATCATGGTGAAGAAAGAGCTGAGTCGAAAGGCGAAGCTCTCGATTTACCGGTCAATCTACGTTCCTACCCTCACCCTCAGATACAGGCAGCTGAAATGAGTTTCCTCCGCAGGGTGTCTGGGCTCTCCCTTAGAGATAGGGTGAGAAGCTCGGCCATCCGGGAGAGACTCCGGGTAAAGCCGCTGCTCCTCCGTGTTGAGATGAGCCAGATGAGAAGGCTCTGGCATCTGGTCCAGATGACCCCTGGACGCCTCCTGGTGGCAGGTCCTACTGGGAGGAGGCCCCGGGGAAGACCCAGGGCATGCTGGAGAGACTATGTCACTCGGCTGGCCTGGGAACACCTCGGGATCCCCCGGGAAGAGCTGGACCAAGTTGCCTGGGATAGGGAAGTCTGGGCTTCCCTGCTTAGGCTGCTGTCCCCGTCCCCTGAATTTCGAAAAAACCCTATAATATCGCTTAAAAGTTTTTATGCTTTCATGAGGATGTTTTTCAGGCGTTTCGATATAGAAATATTTCGCAAAAGTGAAATGGAAACACTTTTTCTGCATTTACAAGTCACGGGACATGATGTATGGTGTCACATGACTGGTCACTCCAAGACAACGTGGCGCAGTACGTGTGGACAGAAGAAGAGCCGAGACTTTTCTTAACATCATACTTCTACCCTTATTCGTGGCTTTTGCCATACATACGGACTTTACCTCTGAACTATCATCCGTTGCCTTCGTCTTTTGTTCAAAAATATCAAGGCAACCGTTGTCGATGTAACCAAAACCGTACCAACACGCCACAGGTTTAGAGCGTCAAGCTTCCCTGCAGCAGATTCACGCAAGATGAGATTTTACGAGAATTGCAAGGCCTACGCCCAAAACTCCTTTCAATCGAAACGCATTCAAAGCGCAATTGTATTTAATCGAAATTTAAGAAATATCACTTTTATTTTGCGAAAAGCTGTAACGGAAACCCAGCTAGTGATGTAACATTCTTTTTCCTTTATGTGTTGACCTGATGCAGGTTCTGTGAAAAGGATGTTATATAATCAGTGAAATGTTCTCTGGTCTTCCTTTTTTTAATCCAATCCCAAAAACAAGGAGATAAACTAACCAATTTTTCTTATTTTGTATTCGTTCTTTTTTTTTTTTTTTTTTTTTTTCCCATTTCCAGTTTAATTGGAACAGTCTGACCTGAGGGCAGGGTTTTTCTTCCATTATGGCTTTTTGTTTACACAAGAACAGCATTTTTTTTGTTAAACATGTTTTGTTTTCATATTTTAAACTTTATTTTGGTTTTGGATTTCTCATTTCCAAATTCAAACTGTATTGGCGGTAAAGTAGGGTAACCGTTCTCTGCTCTCTGTCTACGATGCTGAAACACGCTGGTCTTGGATTGTTCGCTGCTACTGCCCAGAACTAAACCCTTCCCTGCCGTCTGTTCAGTTTTACTCTATTTTTTGTTGTGTGCCTGAATTGCTCTCTGCTTTTTCCACCTTATCAAATATATGGAGGTGTTCTTAAACATTTTCTACCTTTGATTTCATTGATCGTATACAGATTATACACTGTGTTCCACATTATTATGCAAATGACATTTTTCTCGTATTTTCCTAAATATTAATGCAAATGACAGTCAGAATATTTTTCCAGTCATCAGCCGTTAGAGCATAATTCAAATGTTTTTGAACAAACTTCATAATGATAACTGTTATTTTTTTAATAAAAACCCTAAAAATTCACTGTTCCACATTATTATGCAAAACAGAGTTTAAAAAGATTTTATAGGTTGTAAAGAACTGAAAATGGTCATTTGTTGAATCTGCAGCATTAGGAGGTCATATTTACTGAAATCAAAGCTATTTCAATCTAAAACATCTTAACAGGACAAGTTCCATGTTAACATAGGAGCCCTTCTTTGATATCACCTTCACTATTCTTGCATCCATTGAACTTGTGAGTTTTTGGAGAGTTTCTGCTTGAATTTCTTTGCAGGATGTCAGAATATCCTCCCAGAGCTGCTGTTTTGATGTGAACTGCCTCCCACCCTCATAGATCTTTAGCTTGAGGATGCTCCAGAGGTTCTCAGTAGGATTGAGGTCAGGGGAGGATGGGGACCACACCATGAGTTTCTCTCCTTTTATGCCCATAGCAGCCAATGACACAGAGGGATTCGTTGCAGCATGAGATGGAGCACTGACCTGCATGAAGATAATTTTTCTACAGAAGGCACGGTTCTTCTTTTTGCACCATGGACGAAAGTGGTAATTCAGAAACTCTATATACTTTGCCAAGGTCATTTTCACACCTTCAGGGACATGACTCCGCCCCCACCTTGCTGACATCACAGCCTTGTTGGGACATGGTGACCATCCACCAACCATCCAGGGTTGCACGGCACTCATCAGTCAACAAGACTGTTTGAAAATGAGTCTTCATGCATTTCTGGGCCCACTGCAACCGTTTCTGCTTGTGAGCATTGGTTAGGGGGAGCTGATTAGTAGGTTTATGCATGACTGCAAGCCTCTGGAGGATCCTACACCTTGAGGTTGGTGGGACTCCAGAGGCACCAGCAGCTTCAAATACCTGTTTGCTGCTTTGTAATGGCATTTTAGCATCTGCTCTCTTAATCTGATGAATTTGTCCATCAGAAACCTTCCTCATTATGCCTTTATCTGCAGGAACCCGTCTGTGCTCTGATAAGCCACAAATTTCTTCACAGTACGATGATCACGATTAATTTTTCCTGGAATATCTAGTGTTTTCATTCCTTGTCCAAGACATTGCACTATTTGAGGCTTTTCAGCAGCAGAGATCGTTTTTCTTTCCCGTATTGCTGAAACTCGTGGCCTGCTTAATAATGTGGAAAAGTGCATTTTGAGGTTTTTATTTAAAAAAAATAATAATAGTTGTCATTATGAAGTTTGTTCAAAAACATTTGAATTATGCTCTAACGGCTGATGACTTGAAAAATATCCTGTCATTTGCATTAATATTTAGGAAAATAAGAGAAAATTGTCAGTGTATGTGGTTTTAAGTCACGTGGTGCTGAAGCAAATCACTCCACCGTCAGGCTCTCTGAGTGAGGCCTTTAACATGTCCAGGTGTGTTTGGGACCGTCTGACTCAGGTGTTTTCTCCTTCAGGTGGTCAAAGACACGGTGAACATCCAGATAGGAGACGTCAACGATAATGCGCCCATCTTTCACGGACAGCCGTACACCGTCCACATCCCAGAGGTAGGAATGACTTGCCATTTATGAAACGACCTCTGACCCCAGTCTGAATAGCTCAGTGGTTTCTAGACATTTTCAGCCACTCCTCACATTTCCTCGTCTTTTTTTTAGTGATGTCTGGGGTAGAGGCATTAGCACTATGTTTACCTGTAGCTTTTATTCTAGTCTTCCTCACGGAAAAAATGTAGTCAATGAACATTTTAGTCACAGTTTTAGTGGCTTAGATAAAGAATGAATCACATCAGTTTAAAACTTGTCTGAGAAATGGTTTGTGGAGACATTGTGAACTTAGCTGGTGTATTGTTGTGTACGGTTTAGGGAGGCTGTAAAAATAATCATATTGGTCTGTGCGTCCCTGACTGTTGGAAGGAAAAAACAGCCCAAACCAGGCCTTGAAGCATCCAGTGGCCAGCTTCAGAGTCAGCCTTACCGGTCTGAGAGCTGGGATTGGTAGCTCAGTAAAGAACAAACTTTAATGTTGATTAAACTAAAGTCATTGTCGTTTCTGAGGCCTCCAGCAAGGCCTCTGAATTTCCTTCCTTCGAGCAACGATATGCATTATTGAAGAAGTTATGCAGCAGCAGCCTTCCACCTGTACTCCACCATCAGGTCATATATTCTCATGGCTCTATCTGGTCATTATTTGGTTTTTCTATCTTGCTGGTTTGTTGGGGGATTGTTTGTATGATCTGCTGTTTTATGAGCATCAAACCAAAGAGCTGTTTCCTCACAAACATGTATGAAAATGTGTTTTTAGACCTGTTTATGAGCATAAGAAAGGAGAGGACTCATGCATCAGCTCCAGTGTTCCACTATCTGAGCAGCTCAGGCTGCATGTGGCCCGTATCCAGCCCTCCGCTGTGCTTTCTGTCTCTGCTGTCCTGGAAATAGCTTCATTTTGTGCACTTGTGATCCTGAGCGATTTGAGGAGTCGTCCTCCAGCTCATGTTTAGAGAGTGTTTGCAGAGACGCCTTTATGGGAGAGAAAAACACTCGCCGCAGCGAAGACCTCAATCTGTTTTCTCACGTCTCCGTCCTCTCACTCAATCTGCCACCTCCTTCTTCTCTGCGTCTCCTCTCCTCTTTGCCCTCTCTTCATCTAATCCTTGATAGAAGTAATTGCCAGAGTGGAGAGGAGGACTTCAAACAGGCTCAGACACTCACATATATATATATTTATCTATCTGTTGTGTTGGTATTGAGCACATACCCCTCTCTGAGTCTTCACCAAATCTTCAAAGCTGCTGCCTTTTTCTCCTCTCGATCCTTAAAGTCGGCCAAATAAACAGTGAAAGGACTGCTTTTGGACCACACAGCAGGGGGGCTAGGGCTGGGACTCACTCAGAGTTCACATCCATATCGCCTGCAAAACAACAGGCTTCAGTTTAGGCTGCAGAGAGATGGTAAATAGCGCTGTGTTCAACCATCAGTCTCTCACTGTTACATCCATAAAACCACTTGATGCATCAATACAAGGGCTGAGTGCTGTTTCAGAGAGTTTTGGAGGAGATAAGATGACCAATTTTAGTGATGGGCAGTGATTTTTACATATGGCTTACAGTGAAGAACTCTAGATGGGCACAGAAAATTATTTCTGCATAAAGAAATGCTAGAAAATCTGTCCCTTTTTAGAGATCTGTATCATTTGTCTCAGCTCAGTACTAAGAGCTGTTCTCTTCTTCTCCTGGCTGGCTCGCCAAATAGACATTGACAGGGGGGATTTACCCCCACAGCTCCTCATTTGGTTCTAGTTTGACTTTTTAGATATGGATTAAATAATGACAAAAATAGAAGAGAGAAAACTGTCTCTCAATGAGGAGGCAGCTCCTGTCTTTCATGTAAAAGAGCCAGCCTTTCAATCCCCTGGCTGGCTCACCAAAAAGATCACAGTTGATCCGGCTTGTAGCACAGACTCATTCATAAACAACACATCATTACTCTGTCTCATACACAAATATACCAACCTTCCTTTATTTGTGTTAACTGTCCTTTGTTGGCAACTTTTGGCACTTCACAGATTGATGAACCTCTGCCCATCTTTACTTCTGAGTGATTCTGCTTTTCTAAAATTCTCTTTTTATACCCAGTCATGTCACTAACCTGTTGTCAATTAATCTAATTAATGTCAAAATGCTCCCTCAGCTGTTTTTCATTAATAATGCTTAATTTCCAGTCTTTTGTTGCCCTGTCCCTGCTATTTTGAGATGAGACACTGAACCTTAGATTGTTCTCACTACTGTTTGAGAGGGATAAGAATGCTTACAGATGGGAAAAGGCCACTTGCTACACAGCAGGTTTTTTTGCACACTCAGATTTTAACAGGAAAGAGAATTTACTGATTTGAGTCTTGTCCCTCTTAAGTCACTTACTCCAACCTCTTTGTGCCTGGGTTTGCGTCTGGATTGTGCACCAGTGAGATAGAAAATTGTTGATGGACATGCCTCAAATCGTTGTGCACCATGCACTTCAGTGCTCTGTCAGAATAGGACCTGTAGTCCCATCATGCTTCACTTCATCAGATTCTTACCTAGTGATGGACATTAGTGATGGTCTGCTCAGTCAGTTAGCAACTTAGTAGCCCTCTCCACCGTCTCCGCCTTATCTTGTTGTCTCACATCTCTTGTCACCTGCATTTTTATGGCCTCATTACCCACCTGACCCACACTGACCAGCGGCAGGCAAACAAACACGCCGTGACATCCGTCCATCACGCCGCCGTTCTCTGAGGTTAGAGCTCCATCAGATGGAGACGGAGCTGCTGAAGGTGGAGGCAGTGACGGATGTGAGGGATGATGGAGAGACAAAAGAGTGGCACAATGAGATTTAAAACATGCAAAGTAATGAAGACGCAGCCAGACTGAAGGAAACTAAAGCATCATTGAAATAAAGAATAGCGAAAGAGCCGAGGCCTGATGCTGAGCGGTGAGTGAGGACGGCGAGCGGGGGAGAGAAGGGGAGTGTGTGTAAATGTCGTTTTAATTTGTAGAGCCATAAAGAGGGTGAGGAGAAGCAGGTGGGCCGCTAGCATCCCTCTGTCAGTGCTAATGAGGCGGCCAGATTTACAGCAGACACAGTCAGCAGCAGAGGTACAACGACACGAGCAGAACTGAAAATAATATTTAGACTGAGCAGCAGATGGGACACAACACAAATGCACTTTACTGGAGATGATGGAGAGAGCCCAAAACATACCGAGAGAGGGGATATTTCCTCTGAGCAACAGGTAGGAGTGAGGAAGGGATAATGGACGGAAAGACGGTTATTATCAGGAAAACATGGACCACACTTTGGCTGCACATCAGGGTTCTGGTAGTATGCTGATTTTGGAATATGTCAAATTTTTCCTGGTTTTGTCTAGCTGGTATTGAAGCACCATCTCTGTTCCATCCTCTCATATCTGACTGGATTCCTCGGATAACAGTGATGATGCTCATAACGCCAACTTCAGACCGCCGCTGTATTACAGCACAAACATGGATTAGATGTACTGGCAAACAGGCCAACAGGCAGGAGGCTCCAGGTGATAAATATCCAGTGTTTATCTGTTTACTGTCTCTCAGGTGTGTCAGCCAGGTGAGTAAATCCCTCCTCAGCCTCTATTTTCTCCGAGCCGTATCTCAGCGTCCCTCTCTAACCTGCAGTAAGCTCTGATGAACTACAGCTGCTGTTTGCAGCGAGCCGCTCCAGGTGAAAGCCTGCAGGTCAAAGTCAGACTTCTGATGCAGGAAAAAGCCCTGAAGTCTGCTTCCACAAATAAAAGTTTCTGTCTGTCTGACAAGTTTTTAAGAGAATTCCTCAAGGAGCAGAAGGAGCAGGAGTGTCATCAGGAATATGAGAGTCTGAGGCAGTGGTTCCAGCCGTTTCTCTTCAGACCCCCCCCCCCCGACTCGTATCATAGACCGTAGAAAATACTGGACCAGGACAGAGTGACATCAGCTGCCCAACAAACCAGAACAGACGACAGTTAAAAAAGATCATCCATATGCCAACGATCTTTTTCTAATGTTGACTGTCATTAGTTGCTGACTGTGGTCTACTGTTTGGCAAAAAGGTTGAGGAAAAAGCCCCCAACATCCCCAGCTTCACAACACTCTGTCCTCTGCCTTTGAAGATGTTGTCATCCTTTATTGCCTATTGCAGATTCCATCATTGCCTTTGAAGTTGATGTAATCCTTTCATTTCTAAAACACATTCCATCCTTACCTTTAAAGATGTCATGCTTTAAAGCCAATAAAAAATCCATTTCTTGCCTTTGACGATGATTTCATCCTTTTAAGTTTATTAAACATTTCAGCCTTGCCTTTTAAGATGTCATTATTTAAGGTATGTCAACCATTCCGTTCTTTTATTTAAAGATGATTTTATCCTTTAAAGTTTATTAAATATTTCAACCCTGCCTATGAAGATGTCATCGTTTAAAGCCAGAAACAAATTCCATCCTTGCTTTTTAAGTTAACATAAACCTTTCAATTCTATTGAAAAATCCATTCTTGCCCTTGAAGATGTCATCCTTTAAACCCTATAAAACATTCCATCCTTGTCTTTTAAGTTAATGCTATCTTTTCATTTTTAGAGAAAATTCAAGGATTATGTCAATCTTTTAAGATTATAAAACATTTCATTCCTGCCTTTTAAGTTGATGCAATCCTTTCAATTCTATAACACATTCCATTCTTTCCTTTGAAGATTATTTTATCCTTTAAAGCCTATTAAACATTCCATCCTTGTCTTTTAAGTTAATGCTATCCTTTCATTTTTAGAGAAAATTCAAGGATTATGTCAATCTTTTAAGATTATAAAACATTTCATTCCTGCCTTTTAAGCTGATGCAATCCTTTCAATTCTATAACACATTCCATTCTTTCCTTTGAAGATTATTTTATCCTTTAAAGCCTATTAAATATAGCAGCTATGCCTTTGAAGATGTCTTCCCTTAAAAATGATAAATTATTTCATTGTTGCCTTCGAGGATCATTTTATCCTTTCGAGCTTATTAACATTATACCCTTTTAAGACTATAAAACATTTCATTCTTGCCTTTAAAGATGATACAATCCTTTCAATTTTATAACACATTCCATTCTTGCCGTTTAAGTTAATGTCCATCTTTGAAGCCTATAAAAACATCCCATCCTTGCCTTTGAAGAGATCATCCTTTAAAGCCTATTAAACATACCATTCTTGCCTTTGATGATGATTCTATCCTTTAAAGCCTATTACACATTTCAAACCTGCCTTTGAAGATGTAATCATTTAAAGCCAGAAACAAATTTAACATTTCCTTTAAATGTAAATATCAACCTTGTATTAAATATTCCATTCTTGCCTTTAAAGATGATGTCAATCATGTTTATAAAAAAATTCAATCTTGCCTTTTAAAGATGTCATCCTTTAAAGCCTATAAAACATTCCATCCTTGCCTTCTGAGTTAAAGCTTTCCTTTCAATTTTATAGAGCATCCCATTTTTGTCTTTGAAGTTAATTTCAGTCTTTTAAGATTATAAAAAACATTCCATCCCTGCCTTTTAAGTTGATGCAATCCTTTCAATTCTATTACACATTCCATTCTTTTTTTTTTTTTTAAGATGATTTCATCCTTTAAAGCTCATTAAACAATTAAAGCTTAAAGATGACACCCTTTAAAGACTTTAAACATTTTGTTCTTGGCTTTAAAGATGATGTCATCCTTTAAAATACAAAAATACATTCCATCCTTGCCTTTGATGATTTTTTTTTTTTTTGAAGTATATAAACCATTGTTTCTTGCCTTTTAAGATCATGTCACTAAAGCTAATAAAACATTTAGTTCTTACCTTTGAGGATGATGTCACCACAGCTTATAAAGCATTCCATCCTTCCCTTTTGTAAGCAGGCCAGTTTAGGCCCCGCCCTCTTTCAACAGCCATGCTGTTGTAACTTGTTTGCATTTTTACTGATATTTATGTCTGATTTTACAATTTAAAGCCAAACATTTTAAAGAACCATGCCTGCTTTTTGGCCAAGTTCCCAACAGTAAACCCTGGCTCTTTTTCCGGTGTTTGATATTGTTGATCAATTATGACATTTATGATTTAAATAATGATGTGTTTAGGGATCTCAGAGGTACGACAGCAGTCCCACAGAGGACAAAAATTAGACCCGGCTCCGTTTCAGGCTCAATCTTTTGGCTCCGCTGTGGTCCAAACACTCGGAGCTGAAAGCCTGACAGCGTTCCCCGCTCTGAACACACTCGCCACTGCTCTCACATTGAGGATAATATTGTCGGAGTGTGTTTGAGAGCTCCATTACGCCGTGAATGAGCTGTTTAGTGCTTGATGTGGGCTCTGGCACAAACACAGACACACCTGCTGTCTGATGTGCCCTCTGTCGCCGCCATCGCCGCTGCTACAGCACACCGGCTTGTTCCTCGCCTTTCTTCTTTCTCTTTGTTCACTTCTGAAAGCAGAAATTCATCCCTCATCTTTAATCGCCTCCTGAATCTCTGCAGGTCACACGCTCCAAAGGTAATTTGTTTACCAGGTAACAAACAAACATTTTTGCTTTAAAGCAGCCGCTCGCCGTTTGGTCGCCGTTTGGATGACTAATATCTCTGCAGCTTCAAGGTTTCTCTGGGAACTTTGAAGGAAGGATGTCAAAATCTACAATACCTCGGTACTTTATGATAGCAGGAGTTTTAAAGAGTTCAGTCTAACAATAATGCCACAGAAATACATTAAAAACATCCATTTCACAGGAAGGGTGTGTTTGAGGGGAAGAAATCAAAAAGTAAACGGCACTTTTCACCAAAAGAGCAACAGAAGTGTTTAAATTGCACAAAGAAGTTGGCGATATTTGAGAGAGTAATAGGCCCTGTCGTAATTGCACAGATATGTTGGCATGTGTAAGGAAAGGGAATGCAGTGTCTACATTGCACAAAGATGACGATATTTGGGGATGTTAGATGGACTTCTAAATTGCATTAGTAAGTTGGCAATATTTGGGGTGGGAGAGCAATGTTCTGGTCAATATTGCACCAGAACATTGGCAATATTTAAGGAAGATAGTGTTGTCTAAATTGCACCAGAACATGTTAATGTCAGGGAGTGGTAGCAATGTCTGGACTGAACAGAAAAGCTGGAAGTGTTTGAGGAGGGAGAGTTATGTTATTTCTATTAGGCACAAATATGTTGGCAATTTTTGATGGAGGGGCAGCTGACAAAATTGTACAAATATGTTGGCAATATTTAAGGAAGGGAGAGAATGTTCTAAAATGCACACTTAATTTGGCAATATTTAAGCAAATGATTTGTAAATCGCACAAATATGTTGACGGAGCTAATATTCCTGAAAATTGTCAAAACACCAGTTTAATACATTTGTGTTTATTTTTTTTAAGCTTTGCGCATTATTCAAACATTCAAGTGTCTTTTTTATTTTTCTAACAAAAATCCAAATCCTCTTGCTCAAGTATTTATTTTTCATCATTAAAATGAGAATATTAAGACAGCTGATCATCCTCTTCAATATAGCAGTTGAAATTAAAATTGTCTCTGCGAGCCAAAATCACAATACGATTTTTTTTTTCTTATTTGTTTTATCCCTAGTTTAACCTATCTAATATTGTGCTTCTTATAATATTGGATCATTTCTTGCTTATGTTTGTCAAACAACACATAAAATAGGGAACCTAAATAATCACATATTGAATTGCAATATTACAGGAAAAAATTGCAATTACATTATTTCCACAAATCATTCAGCCCTAATTTTGAGGTTGCATGGCACTGTCTAAACTGGACAAAGAAGTTGACGATGATTCAGGAAGGGAGAGCTCTAATTTGAGCAAATGTTTACGCTGTTTAGGCAAGGGACACAACTGTCAATGTTACACAAATAAGTTGGCAATATTTGGGGTGAGGGAGCATAGTCCAAACTGCACCGCTACTGTTGCAGTATTTGGTTGAGGATAATTATTGGTGAGTTTGGACAAATATATTGGCAATGTTTGTTGGTTTAAAGAAGTTGGTGTTGTTTTGGGGTGAAAGAACAGCTTTTACATTGCACAAAAATGTTCCCAAGATTAAGGAGAGGAAAAGAACTGGCTAAATTTATGAAAACATTGGCAATGATGGGGGATGTTAGCACTTCCTACCTTGTGCAAAACAGTTGACAGTATTTGGCATTGTTCTGAATAAATATGTCTGAGTTGCAGCATCTTGATTGCACAGGAAAGTTGGCAATATTTGGCATTGTTCTAAATAACTATGAGTTGCAGCATCTTAATTGCACAGAAAAGTTGTCAGTATTTGGCATTGTTCTAAATAACTATGTCTGAGTTGCAGCATCTTGATTAAACAGAAAAGTTGGCAATATCTGGCATTGTTCTAAATAACTATGTCTGAGTTGCAGCATCTTGATTGCACAGGAAAGTTGGCAATATTTGGCATTGTTCTAAATAACCATTGCTGAGTTGCAGCATCTTGATTGCACAGGAATATTGGCAATATTTGGCATTGTTCTAAATAACTATGTCTGAGTTGCAGCATCTTGATTGCACAGGAAAGTTGACAATATCTGGCATTGTTCTAAATAACTATGTCTGAGTTGCAGAACCTTGATTGCACAGGAAGTTGGCAATATTTGTTCTAAATAACTATTGCTGAGTTGCAGCATCTTGATTGCACAGGAAAGTTGGCAATATTTGTTCCAAATAACTACGTCTGATTTGCAGCATCTTGATTGCACAGGAAAGTTGGCGATATTTGGTGGCATTACTGTGCATACCTCTATCCAGTGCTTCCCTCTTGTCCATAGATTACTTATGTTTGATTCTAAAAGAAGAAATTCCCAGTACTGGGAGTCTTCTGTTTTAGTGGCTGTGGTTTCAAACATTGATCAATCACTGCTATTGATATCACTAGAACGATTTTACTAGGATGATATAAATGTTTATAATTCAGCCATTGTGACAGCCCTACTTTAAAAATGACTTGTTATAAATGTTGCTGATTTCAGTAAATTCATTGGACAAATTGATGGTTACAGCAGTCAACAAACTGACACATTCCTGTGAAGCACCCGCAGGCTCGGCCTGTCTCTTAGAGTTGGATTTATCCCCTAATGATTTCAGTATCGTCTCTCCTGTGCTGTAATTGAATCTGCTGGTTTGTGAGCCGAGTGCCGGCTGGTTGACAGGCCTCACAGAGAATTCTGCCTGACACTAAGACCCTGAGCCCGAGGGAGGGATGGAGGGATTTAAGGAGAAAGAGAGAAAAAATGGATCAAGTGAGAAGGTTAAATGGGAAGCAGTCAATATTTTACTCACCTCAGGCTCCGTTCGTAACTTTCTCCTTCATACATTTGTCTGTTGGTGCCCAAATTTGTGCTAAAAGTTCTCAAATAAGGACCTCTTTCTAAAATCATGCTGCAAAAATCTGTGACTTCAACAGCTGATTAAAGGTGATCTGACACCCAGTAGAAATATAGGTGGGTATTTTTGAAAACAGAGATTTTCCCCCTCTGTTTTTCAGAATGAATCCTGCCAAAAACACCATTAACCACATGAAAACACACTGTCACATGTTGTAAAGAGCACGCCGTGTCAGCAGAGCTTCACTGTATCAGAGCAGCTCACTGACAACCAGCAAACATGTCTATGACCCGTCAACATTCCTCTCCTTTCCTCTGCTATAACCATTTCATTTTTAAAGATGCCCCACAGACCATCTGGGTCTGGTCTAAGCAGCCAAAGGCAGGAGCTTGTGTCTTTGGAGTGATGTCCGGAATCATCGTCAAGGCAAGGACAAGATGTTTTGACTTTTTAGGATGATGTCATCTTCAAAGGCAAGGATAGAATGTTTTACACACTTAAAAGGATGAAAGTGTCTTCAAAGGCAGAGGATGGAATGGTTTATGGACTAAAAATGATAACATCATCCTCATCAGATGCAGATGACATCAGGATGGAATGTTTTCTTGACTTTAAAGGAAGACATGATCTTGAAACGCAGAGGAGGAAATGTTTTATTGACTTTATAGGATGTCATCTTGAAAGGCAGAGGTGGGAATGTTTTATTGACTTAATAGGATGTCATCTTGAAAGGCAGAGGTGGGAATGTTTTATTGACTTTATAGGAATATGTCATCTTGAAAGGCAGAGGATGAAATGTTTTATTGACTTTATAGGATGACGTTATCTTCAATGGCAAGGATGGAAATTTTCCTGAAGTTTCAAGAATTACATCATCTTCAAAACCAAGGATGGACTGTTTTATAAATTTTTTAGGATGATGTCATCTTCAAAGGCACAGGAGGAAATGTTTTATTGACTTTATAGGATGACGTTATCTTCAAAGGCAAGGATGGAAATTTTCCTAAAGTTTCAAGAATTAAATCATCTTCAAAGGCAAGGATGGCATGTTTAATACACTTAAAAGGATGACATCATCTTCAAAGACAAGGATGAAATGTTTCATAAACTTTAAAGGATGACGTCATCTTCAAAGGCAACAGATGTAAAGTTTTATAGACATAACAGGATGATACCAGCCAAGGAAAGGTCAGAATGTTTTATAGGCTTTGAAGGAAAACGTGATCTTTAAAGACAAGGGTGGAATTTTGTTACTATCTTTGTGTGGTATCAAAATTAGTTTAATGATCTGAAACATTTAAGTGTGATTAATATGCAAAAAATAAGAAATCAGGAGGGGGGACAGATACTTTATGTATAATCTGTTTTTTTGAACCTGTTGAATATGTTATTGAAAATCTGGCACTGAACTGTAAATGCTGCATCTGGAAAAGACAAAACACAGTTTGAAGGACATTTATTACAATGAGGGAAGTTTAACTTACGTATGACACAAATGCTGAGTCTTACTGAAACAGCCTGATGTCTGAGGAATATTCTAGTAATGAAAGGAGTTCCAATGAGGGTGAAAAAAGTGTTAGAATGTGGCTGGTTTAAACATTACGCCCAGTGATTTAAATAGTCCCAACTTTTTTGAAAATCACTGACTATCTCTGAATGTTTAAATGAAATAAATATGAAAAGTTATTCCAGTCATGTCCTAATTTAGCTGAATGATTTCATGTTTGAATGATGTGAACCAGGTAAATGTTGTGGAAGAAGTGAGCTACAAATGGGCCGTGGCTGATTCATATCAGATAAATGAATGACCAGGTTTCTCTGCAGGTAAACATCAGATACAACCAGTATGATCAGATCTGGGATAAGGATTATAACTGGGATGCTGATGTTTTGTAGATGCACTGACTGGAGGCTCCATGAATGAGAGTGGAGGGGCGACTGTTGGACATCCTCTCCATTATTGAAACAGCCCCTGGTTTTAGCTGCTCTTTGTTTAAATGTTGTGATCACACAGCTCCATATTTCCCCTCTCTGTATCTCACTGATGGGCTGGATGGTTTCTGCCAGTGTTGGTGTAATTTTGCAGGTTTTCTCTACAGCCCTTTGTATCCAAACGGAGCGAGTGCACTCATTCACTTCCTCCAGTGATGATTCATTTGCCGACTTCAGGAGGCTCTGTGCTCTCTTTACTGAGCTGTCAGGGAGGATGTCCCGCCCGTAGAACTATTTTTCTGAGCATCCTTTCCAGTCGAGGGGTTAACGCTTCAAAACAGCGGCCGGCATCACGCAGCCTGCCACTCATGAAGGTAAATCACCTCCTCTTCCTCTTTATCTCTCTGTCATTTACTTTATCCGCTGAGCATGAAGAGCACCTTGATTTGCGCAGGGATGGGCGCAGATTTGTCTGTCAAAAAAGCGGCTCGTGTTTGTGAGTGACCATCAGAAAGTGTTCAGAGAGAGAGAGAGAGAGAGAGTGGGAACAGAGGGCTCGAAAATGTATGTGGTAAGATGCATCAGTGTGTTTTTATCAGTGAGGTTCTGTAGTTTGGGCTGCTGGTTAGAGAAGACACCAGCTCCTCTAAAAGGCCAAACCGCTCCTGGAAAAACCGGAATAAACTGACAATAGATGAGGAATCTCAGGCCTCATAATCATTGGCATAAGCCCCCTAATTATTCTGCTGAATTCCCCAGACGGCTACAAAGTCTGGATTATGGAGGCATTAGTGTCGCAAAACTCCAAAGTGTATTTTCATGTTCTGAGATCATGACTTATTGATTCTGGTGTCAGATTTTTCTTCAGTCTTTCCGTTCAAAAACTCTTCCTTATTCTTAGATTCTCTCGGTGCTCTATTCGTCTGCTTGAGCTCAAATCTTTAGGTTGATTCTCTGATTTTTCTCTGTGGAGTACCAAACTTTCTCTGAGCTCTATTTCTGCTAATAGATTTTTTTTTTTTATGAACCAACCAATAGGAAACAGGTAGAGGATGGACCAATCAGGTTAGCTCTGCCCGTTGTTGCCGTGCTGTTCTCCAGGAGACATTTGCTTTGATCTCACTAAGAGTCCCAACATTCTCTCACATACACACACAGTGAAAGTCAGAGAACTAAACCTCATCATCAAACTTTAACAGGAATTATTGAAAATCTGTCAAAGATAGTTCAATGATTTGTCTCCTCTTTAAAGCCTAAATAAAGTCTGTAGGAACTGAGTTTGAGTTACAGAGCTTGGAAGACGCCTGAGATGATGTGTGCATATGTAATAGAAAGTTGGGTCTCTCTCGACTGAATCTTGAATATGATTGATCCATCCTCTGCCTAGCTCTAAAGTGGGGTTTGACTGTGTCATAGTTCTCATTCTGAGTGACACTCGGGTCTTTGTATGATTTTTGGCTCTCAAACTTCTACAAGGGGTGGGTGTGTGTGTGTGTGTGTGGGGGGGTGTGTGTGTGTGTGTGTGTGTGTGTGATAGAATGTTGGGACTCTCTTCATTAGATCAAAGGAAATGTCAACTGCGACATTAAAGAGTTCCACCTGAGGTTCATCTATCCTGGAATTTGAAGAAATGTCTTGACATCACATTTCTCTATAACATCTAGTCTATGACATCAAGTCTTTATGGTGTCACATGTCTCCATGACATCATGTCTTTATGACATAACATTTCTTTATGATGTAACACATCTCTATGACATCATGTCTTTGACACCATGTCTTTGACACCATGTCTTTATGACATCACGTCTCGATTCCATCATGTCTCTATGACATAACATTTATTTATGACTTAACATTTCTCTATGACATAACATTTCTCTATGACATAACATTTCTCTATGACATTATATTTCTCTATTACTTAACATTTCTCTATGACATAATATTTCTCTATTACTTAACATTTCTCTATGACATTATATTTCTCTATTACTTAACATTTCTCTATGACATAACATTTCTCTATGACATAACATTTCTCTATGACTTAACATTTCTCTATGACATAACATTTCTCTATGACTTAACATTTCTCTATGACATCACGTCTCCATGACATCATGTTTTTATAACATAACATTTCTCTACGACTTAACATTTCTTTATGACATAACATTTCTCTATTACTTAACATTTCTCTATGACATAACATTTCTCTGACATAACATTTCTCTATGACTTAACATTTCTCTATGACATAACATTTCTCTATGACTTAATATTTCTCTATGATATAACATTTCTTTATGATATAACATTTCTCTATGACATAATATTTCTCTATGACATCACATTTCTCTATGACATAATATTTCTCTATGACATAACATTTCTTTATGATATAACATTTCTCTATGACATAATATTTCTCTATGACATAACATTTCTCTATGACATAACATTTCTCTATGACATAACATTTCTCTATGACATAACATTTCTCTATAACATAACATTTCTCTATGACATAATATTTCTCTATGACATCACATTTCTCTATGACATAATATTTCTCTATGACATAACATTTCTCTATGACATAACATTTCTCTATGACATAACATTTCTCTATAACATAACATTTCTCTATGACATAATATTTCTCTATGACATCACATTTCTCTATGACATAATATTTCTCTATGACATAACATTTCTTTATGATATAACATTTCTCTATGACATAATATTTCTCTATGACATAACATTTCTCTATGACATAACATTTCTCTATGACATAATATTTCTCTATGACATAATATTTCTCTATGACATAATATTTCTCTATGACATAACATTTCTCTATAACATAACATTTCTCTATGACATCATATGTCTCCATGACATCACACGTCTTTGATGCCTTTATGATGTGTTTACATGTGTCTAGCTCGACAGTCCCTCTCCTTTGTCCTGACCTTTTCACCCCTGGTGTTACACCCAGAGACAGTTGGCTGGTTTTTAGGCCACTGGGACATCCACAGCAGGACCAGGGGCTCGTCCAACACTAGTACTCACCCAGACGATATCTTAGGCTGTGTACTCGCCACATCCAGCCCTTACTCTGGCCTAAAGGTGTGGACTTTATTTTTCAACAGATGATTTTCCTTTTGCCCCTGGTATTATGTAAGGACATCCAGAGCAAGACGGGGATTGTGACGATCCTCCCTCCAGTGTACCTTCAGGCAGCTTACTCTCTCCATCCCCGCCTTACTTCAGCCTCGTTTGTGGTCCAACCAAGCCTAAAAGTTATGCACAGTTCTGCATATTCCAAATAACCTTCCAGCTAAATAAATATATACAGTATTTTGTCACCCAGCCCTAGTCAGAGCCGAGGAAAGACTGAATGAGGGTTGAGATTGAAGGGGGAGAGAGAGCGGCTTGCACTCCCAAAAGCCATTAAAGTTTGATTCTCCCACTCCTCACTCTTTGAATAAATCAACCTGTCGTTCCTGCTCTCCCTTTCTTTCAAGTGTATGAGCCCCCCCTCCTTCTCGCCCTGCCTGTGGCGCTCTCCCTCCCTCCAACACTCAGAATTCAGACGAGGTTTTGCTAACATGGAGCACAGTTGTGCATCCTGTCAGTCTCTGTGTGCTTCGTCTCGTGTGATTTCATGTTTTTAGGAACAATTCTGGTCAGAAAGAAGAAGAATTCAACGTGAGAGAGGGAGAGTAGTTCATCTCCAAATGCTGCCTTCAGCCTCAGTAGGGATCTGTGTGGCATTATGCAAATTCCTCTTGGTTTTCTCTTCTTCATGTCTTGGTCTGTTCCTCCTCCTCCTCCTCCTCTGTTCCTCCTCTCACTGCTCCTCCGACCGCGGCTGGATTTTCTTTAATAGAGCTTTATAGCCTTTCCAATTTGCTCAAATCTGTTTTGGCTGTCACTTCCACTATCGAGGTGGCAGGGAGAGAAGCATTAAAGAAAAATGATGCATTATAGAGAAGTATGGGAGAAGGTTACCTGCAGTCCTTCTCTTCTCTTTGGCATTTTCTATTTGCAGTCCACTTTTAGAAAGAAGTGCAGCCTTTTGGAAGCTGAAAAGGCAACTGAAAATGCTCAAATGCAGCCTGAAATTGGGATCAGATACCTGCAATTAGAGCAGCCTGTGCATGAGAATAAACAGCATTTATTTGCACCACCTAGAATCGACACAGAGTCAGGTTTAAGCAGTGACTTCGGTGCACAACCGCTCCCTTTGGTTGTGTGGTCGTGAAGATGCCAGCAGCATTTTGGATGCCTGAAACAATCCCCAAAAAAGACATGCAAAGGTGCTTATTTTGGAGAAATATGAACCCTTTAGGATCGGTGCAGCACCAGGAAGAAGGACCATGTACTTGTTCTTTAGTAGTGAACCTCGGCTCCTGGTCACAACCCTGAAATTGCAGTTAAGTTGCCCCACAAAGGCTGACCCTGGTCGCCTTGGGGAGCCGGAGGTTGCACAGGCCTATACAGCTGGGCTCGTGGCCACTCTTGGAACACCAGATGCCTCCCGAGATCCTGAATCTCTCTGGGTGGACTTCAACTGTGTTTTTTTAATCCACCAAGAAGAAGAAAGAAGAAGAGTCAACCACTTTGATCAAATAGAACCAGACTCCTTGGGGTCAAGTGGGCCAGGGTCCCAAACCGGCCTCGTCTAATCCCTGTATCAGAGTCATGGTGAGGTCTCGTTGCTTTATTTGTGCCTACAGGAAGTCAGACCTTAACAGCAGACTGTCTGACTGCTTCTGCTTTCTCTGGTTGTTATTTAAAGGTTTTTTTTTTCCCCTTCTTTGTTCTTAATTTACACTCCAGATCAGGGTTTTAACAGATCCATGTTCCAGCAGACAGACGTGATGACAACCGTCTGAATTCATTAAGCTGACAAACAGATGTTTAAGCTCGGTCTTTGTCAAACCTGGGCTGTTTCCAGGTTGTCATTATCCTCAGTCTCATGTTGTCTAACAGTGTCTGCCTCAGCTCTAAATATAAATATTCATGACATGATTGATTACCAAACACATTAAGACTTGTTCAGACCAGGGACATCCTCATTAGACCGGCGTCTGGGGGGAACATCAGCAGACAACTGTGTCAGACAGGTTTAGAGGTTTTATTGGGCAGGAGGAGACCCCAGGGCCCAAACAGGACCACCTAGAGGGATTATATAACCCATCAGGCCTCAGAATCACCCAGGAGGAGCAGGGAAACATAGAAAAGGAGGGGAATCTCTCTGGTCTAATTTTAAGCAGAGATGGATGATAGAGGGATGGATGGATGCTTAATGGATGGATGGATGATTGGATGGATGATGGATGGATGGATGGATGGATGCTTAATGGATGGATGCTTAATGGATGGATGGATGATGGATGGATGGATGAATGGATGATGGATGGATGCTTAATGGATGGATGGATGATTAGATGAATGGATGGATGATGGATGGATGGATGGATGGATGGATGCTTAATGGATGGATGGATGATTAGATGGATGGATGGATGATGGATGGATGGATGGATGGATGATTAGATGGATGGATGGATGATGGATGGATGGATGGATGATGGATGGATGGATGCTTAATGGATGGATGGATGATGGATGGATGGATGCATGGATCTTTGATGGATGTTTGCTGGTTTCTAACCACAGGACTACTCTGATGGTGTTTACTTGTCATACCAGTGTTGTCGTTGGTTCTAGGATTTTGCCGTCAGTCTCATTAAAAATTAAAGGATCCTCCTGCTGGTCTCACCAGCCTGTCAAACACTCTGTAGGACTTTCAAAGTCCAGGCTGCTGTTCTGAACTTGTCTCCATCTCTACCTCAGGCTCTGCAAACACAGGCAGCATGGATGGAGAGGATGACCAGGTCATTTATTGATGCATTCGTACCTCTCAGAGGGGAAACTCTGCTCTTTAGACACTCCACTTTGAGACACTCTGAGGCTCCGAGTTCAGAGTGTCACACATGCAGAATTTCCCCGTTTATCTAGCAGTTTAACTGCTGCTTTTATGGAGATGAGTCCTCTGAATTCAGGCTCTACAGAGGCCTTGGTTTAAATAGCAGCTTCAGCTTTATGTTCTGACTGAGGAGTTGGAAAGTCATTCTCTATAAGGTCCATCACCTGCAGCCGGGCTGTAAACTCTCTGCAGTTCTCCCTGTAGGATTTCCTGACCGAATCTTTGAGCAGACAGCTCGGCTACGGACATGTAAGCAGGAATCCTCCGGTACACGAGAAGATTCAGACTTGACTCTCTGCCGTCCTGTGAATCCTACTGTGCAGGTAAAACTGACGGCAGCTATCTAACTCAGATTCAGTCATATTTGAGATTAATGTGGATGTTTCAGTGCAGATCTTCTCCACATTTCCTCTCCTCTCCTCCTCTAAAGTGAGTCGGTCTGTTTTCTTTCAGTCAGATGAACATCGCCGTCACCATCGGTCTCCAACGTCCTCGCCATCCCAGTTAAACCTTTTCTTTCTCTCTCACGGCCTCCTTTGTGGCTCCTCCCCCCGCCGTGTCCCCGTCTTCACAGCTTTGATGTTTAATTGAGTCGTGCTCTCGATGGCTCCTCTCCTCCTTCCTCTCCTCTGCGGCCCTCCTCCAGGGGCCCCGGCATTTAGAAAAGGTGGGTTAAAGGGGAGAGGAGAGGAAATACGCCGTGGTTCATCACAGAGATTAGAGCGGGAGAGGAGCTCTGAACACATCTGATTATGAGAAGAGCGAGCGGCTAAAAGCCTTGCATACAAACGTGAGGCGGCGCCGCTGAGCGGATCAATACACCTCGATTATGACATTCTGATTCATGAGACATGGAGACGGTGAAAGTCAGCGACACAGAAAATCTCAGACCCTCCTCCTGATGAGAGAGCGGCGAGTCTCATCAACGAGACGCCGTTTGAGCTGACATTGTGCTAAGATGACGAGGAGACTGAGGAGTGAACGGGGGAAGTAACGGCTGGTTTGTGGCTCCACAAAGGTCGTCAGACAGCTTTAAACATTCAGAGACGTCGTTGTTACCACAGCAACGACAATAGAAGTCCTAAATACAAAACAATGGGCAATTTATTGCTTTTGATAGTCATAAGCTGCGGAAAAGCTCCATACTGGCGCCTAAATTTAGCAAACACGTTGGCAATATTTGCACTGTTGAAGGAACTAGCGATGAGCAAGAGCTTTCCTTTTGCCATTTTTTTTTGTGCAATTGAGACACTCCACTCACTGTGCAATATGCTGCCATCGCACATGTGCAATTTGCATTGCCAACCTTCCACCAAATGTGCAATTTTGAAAGTTTTTCTTTTCCTCAAACATAAACCCCCACATTGCCAATGAATCTGTGCAATTCAGGACAGAGCTTTCCTTGTATAAAACATTACTAACTTACTTGTGCAGTTTAGATTTGCAATAAGTTGTGCAATTTCGACAATACTTTCACTGCCCACTAATGTTGCCAACTTAATGTAGCATTTTTCACCAAGCTGTCATTTAGCTAAACATTGCCAACACATTTGTGTAAAAAAGTGAGTGATTCCTTTCTCAAAAGAGTGTCGACTAAATTGTGCAATCTAGACAGTGACTCCTTTACTTTAATATTGTGCAATTTAGATCTCTCCCTCATCCCCTGAATTGCAGACCAATGTGTTCTAGTAAGACAGAACTTTAACTGCAAAATATTGCCAACTTAATTGAGCAACTTTCACAAAGCTGTCCTTCTTTCAAACATTGCCACCATATTTATGTGAAAAGCGACGGATCCACCAAAAATATTTCTTACTTTTTCAATGTTTCCTACTTTTCAATTCAATAGTGCTCTAACATTGACAACCTTTTGGTGCAATGAAGATGGTGCTCTCCCTCCTCAAACATTGCCATCTTAAGTTTTGTAATCTAGACCGTGCTCTCCATAATCCAACCGTGCAGACTAATTTTGTTCATTTTAGACACAAATTATGATCCCCTCCCCTGAAATAATTGCTGACTTATTTTAGCAAACCCAACAGTGCTGCCACTCCCCCCAAACATCACCAACTTACTAAAAAAATATTGCCCATCCACAAAACATTACAAACTTTCTTGTGCAGTTTAGACAGTCATCTCTCTATCTTAAATATTTCCAACTTTTTGTGCAGTTTAGGTGTGTTCTCATCTCCAAAAAAATGCCAACTAATGTGTGCAATTTAGATGTTGCTTCTACTTTCTTTAATATTGCAAAAATTTTAACCAAGCTGTTCTTCACCCTAATGTTGCCAACACATTTGTGCAAATCAGAGAATAATTCCTTACTCTTCTAATATAGGAAACTAATTTGTGCAATTGAGACAGTGCTCTCAATCCGGATATTGCCAACTTAACCACGCAACTTTAACCATGGTGTCCTTAAGCTGAACATTGCCAACAGATTTGTGCAAGTTAGTGACTGATCCCCTCACTGAAAAAAATGCCTATTTTAGCAAATTTAACAGTGCTGCCACTCCCCCCAAACATCACCAACTTACTAAGAAAATATTGCCCATCCACAAAACATTCCAACTTTTTTGTGCAGTTTAGACAGTCATCTCCCTGTCTTAAATTTTGCCAACTTTGTTGTTGCTGCCAACACATTTGTGCAAATCAGAGAATAATTCCCTGCTCTTTTAATGTTGGAAGCTAATTTGTGCAACTGAGACGATGCTCTCAATCCCCAGATATCCAACAGTGCTGCCATTCCCCCCAAACATCACCAACTTACTAAGAGAGTATTGCCTTTTCACAAAACATTACCAACTTTTTTGTGCAATTATGTTGCTCTTCCTCCCCCAAAACTGATGGTTAACTAAGACAGTGCTTTCACTCCCCAAAATATTACCAACATGTTTGTTACAAACGTATTTGTGCAATTTCAAAAAAACATTGACAACTTACTTGTGCAACTAAGAAAGTATGTTGCATCCCCCAAAGACTGCCGTATTTTTCTAAATAAGGCCGGGGTAACCCTTTATTCCACCAACATACTTGTGCAATTTTTACATTGATACTTCACCCCAAATTGAACGTAGTTGTGCAACTGGGCAGTGCTTTCCTTTCCCCAAACGTTGCCAATAGAATTGTGCAGTTAAGACAGTCAGGGTTTAATTATAGGATTTTTCTATGGCTTTATTCCTCTCCTCATCACTGGTCTTATTTTACTGCTGTATTATTTTGGTTTGATTTTTGATTCTATAAATGATAAAAACAGTCGATTCTATCATATTTGAAACGTATGGTTCCAAAATGATCAACCATTTCTCCATCTTTAGCTAAAACAGAGAAAAAACTCCCCACCTGAGGTGATTTGCATGTTGTTTTCCCTCCTTAGTCATTAGCGCATCATCACACAGAGAGCATCCATTGCAGGCTAAACGTTGCCAACGTGGGTTGTATTCTGGGTTCCTGTCCATGCAGCAGTTTCCCCTCCTGGTGCGTGCTGCAGAGCTACATGAAGAGATTACAAACACAGCACTGTGATGCTGTTCTCTCTCTGCTTGTGTTTCTGAGAATGTCACATCCAGTCTACCTCACTTCACTAAAGGTTTATTTTTCTACCTGTGAGTTTACAGTTATGACATGAAAATACTTTCTATTTACTTTGACTCTGCAGGGGAGTCTGGTGACCTTTGGCCTCTGGGGAGAGAGGATTTTTAACAATTACCTCATTCTAAATTTATTTACTTTGAATGTGACACTGTATAAAAAGCATATCATTCATTTTTGAGGGTTTCTCTTCGTCACTCAGCTCTTTGGGTCATTAATGCAGTTTTTCAATGATGTTTTCATTTTTTAAGAAAAAAAAACACCTGGCCTTACATAAAAAAGTCATTGCCCCTAAACCTAAAACTGGTTGTTCCACCCTTGGCAGCATTGCTCCATTACCCGTGTGCTTAAGCTGGAGATCATGAACTGATGGTCGGACAGTCTTGACTGTTGCTCTGATGTTCTTTTGATAAAATGCTGGGTCAGTTTTTCTCCAGATGGAATCTTTTCCCAAAAGTCTTGGGGATCATCAGGATGTTTTTAGTCAAATGTGACACAAGCCTTTGTGTTCTTTTTTTTTGTCAGCAGTGGTTTTAGTCTAGGAACTCTCCCATAATGCCTTGTTTGCCCAGTCTCTTTCTGATTGTTGAGTCATGAACTCTGACCTTAACTGAATTGGTAAGGCCTGCAGGTCTTGAGATGTTGTTCTGGGTTCTTTTGGGACCTCCTGGATGAGTCATCCATGCGCTTTTGGATTCATTTTTGGTAGAATGGCCACTCCTGGGAAGGTTCACCACTGTTCATAGTTTTCCCCATTTGTGGATAATGGCTCTCAGCATGGTTGGCTGGAGTCCCTAAACCTTAGAAAAGGCTGGCCATTCCTGGGAAGGTTCACCACTTTTGTGTGCACCACCTATCTTTCCCTTAAGTAGACTGTTCTTTGTTGGCAACTTTTGGAAAAGAGGGTGGAAGTGGTGAGGAGCGAGGGATACCCTGGCCCCTTGCCAGTTATAAGACTTTCCATCCTTGCCTTTGAGATGATGTCATCAAAGCTTATAGAACATTTCATCCTTGCCTTTTAAATGATGCTATCAAAGCTTTCAAAACATTCCAACCTCTCTTTTAACAAGTCATCAAGACTTGTATAACATTCCATGCTTGCATTTTAAATGATGTCATCAGAGCTTACAAAACATTCCATCCTTGCCTTTTCAGTGATGTCATCAAAGCATAGAAATATTCCATTCTTGCCTATCAGGTGATGTCATCAAATATTACAACACATTCCATCCTTGCCTTTTATAAATGATGTCCTCAAAGCTTAAAAAAATATTCCAATCTCTCTTTTAAATTATGTCCTCAAGACTTGTATAACATTTCAGTCTTACATTTTAAATGGTGTCATCAGAGCTTACAGAACATTCAGTCCTTGCCTTTAAAAGGATCTTATCAAAGCTTACAAATATTTCATCCTTAATTTTTGAATGTCATCATAGCTTACAAAACGTTTCATCCTTGCCTATTAAATGATATCATCAAATCTCACAAAACATTCTGTCTTTGCTTTTCAAATGTCTTCAATTCTTACATAACATTCTATCCTGTTTTTTAAATGATGTGATCAAGACTTGTAAAACATTCCAGCCTCTCTTTTAAATGATGTCAACAAGATTTTTAAACATTTCGTCCTTACAGTAGAAATGATGTCATCAGAGCTTACAAAACATTACGTCCTTGCCTTTTAAATATCATCAAAGCTTACAAAACACCCTATCCTCGCTTTTATATTATGTCATCAAGACTTATAAAACATTCTATCCTTGCCTTTTAAATTATGTCATTGAATCTTATCATTCTTATTCCACCCTTGCTTTTAAATATCTTCACTTCTTACATAACATTCTATCCTCTCTTTGAAATGATGTCATCAAGATTTTTAAACAGTTCATCCTTACAGTTTAAATCATGTCATTAGAGCTTACAGAACATTCCATCCTTGCCTTTTAAACGATGTCACCAAAGCTTATAAAACCTTCCTTCCATAGCTTTGAGGATCTTTAGATGTTGGTCTGGGTTCTTCTGGGACCTCCTGGATGAGTCGTTCCTGCTCTCTTGGAGTCTTTCTGGTGGGCCGGCCACTCTTGGGAAGGTTCATCACTCTTTACAGTTTTCTCTATTTGTGGATAATGGCTCTCAGCGTGGTTAGCGGGAGTCCCAAAGCCTTAAAAATGTCTTTTTTTACTGATAGATGTCAGTGACTGTTTCTTTGTTGGTGCCATAATGAGCTGCAGCAAAACTATCTGGGTCTATAAATATATATGGGCTCTGTTTATTCTGTATTTGGGCAAATAAGAATCTGTGTTCCGGACCGAGGAGGTAAAGAGTGAAGCGTTTTAGCAGCAGGTGAAATGTTTCCTGTGCTGCAGCCTCATCAGCAGGTCGTATTATTGACTCTCCATCTGAACAGATGGTCAGTGAAGACTTAATGCACTAAAGTGAGATTTCCTGAAGAGCTAGAGTAAAAGTACAGGCAGGTTTGTGGGGGGGTGAAGTTTTATATTTTTATTCTAATTAGCAAAAATTAAACCAGCCAATCAGCACGCTCCCTTCGTCTTCCTCTCCTGTGTTTACAGTTACTGAGAAAACATCTCTGCATATTAATACTCCCCTCATGTTTCATGTTAATAAACCAGAGAACACACCTGCTGCTCACATTAGAGCCCTCAGCAGATGGAGGCTTTTACACGCCGTGCACGCACACACGCACGCGCAAACACATGCACGCAAACATGCACGCTATGGAGACGCACGCACGCACGCGTCCAGAGGAATAAAGCGTGATTTTACAGCAGACATCGAGGGTCACAGAGCAGCAGCAGCAGCAGCAGCAGCAGCCTGGATTTCTCTCCTCTGATGTTTCTTCAAATGTCTCCACTCGGTGAATTATGCATCAGCTGGGAAGCCCAAGGATCTGTTCTGGTGTCGGTCTGTGAGCGAAACAGTGTGGAGAGACACCAGAGACTCTGAGACTCCTGGAAGTCGGGTCCAGCTGCCCTCTCAGAGCCCTCGCCCCAGGCTGCGGGGAGACAGAAATGTTGTAGAGCGCTGAGAGCCTGCAGGAGAACGCTGCACGCTTTCACAATGAAGAAAACGCACACAGAGACAGAGACGGCTTTAAAACAAGCGGGGGTAGGAGGAGAGAGAGGAATCAGCGCAAGACAGTTAGAGAGAGAGGTGGGAGAGAGCAGTGAGTTTCTGGTGAAGTTGGAGAGATGTTCTCAGCAGACAGTGGAGCTGCAGACTTCAGCCTGTCAGTCAGTCCATCCAAACACGTTACATAAGAGAGGTGCAGGTCAGATTCTGAGTGGACAAGGGTGCTTTCTTTATGCAACTGTTTCATTTCAACAGCCCAAAATGATGGCAGACATGTCCAAAAAGTTCTCTAGACTCAGCTCAAAGATGCAGAATGCTCCAAAAATATGCTGAGAGCATAACATGGTAAACTCAAGCCAGCGTCTCCGTTGTAACCAATCCAGCATGGCTGTCATTGGCTGGGGTGGCACCGCCCATTTTCGCCACTTTCTGCCAATGTTGCCACTTTTATTCTGTTTTTGCCTTTTATCACCAGTTTTTGCTTCTTTTATCCTTCTTTTTGCACATTGCAACCCCCCCTTTTACATTTTTTTGCCACTTTTCACCCATTTAAGCTTCCTTTTTGCCTTTAATGCCCCCCCCCCCATTTTTTGCCACGTTTTTGCTGCTTTCTGCCCATTATTGCCACTCCTCACTCCTTTTTTGTCACTTCTCATCCATTTCTGCCACATTTGCTTCCCATTTTTGTCACTTTTCACTCAGTTTTTGCCATCTCAGGACTTTTTCCCCACTTATCAACCATTTTTGCTGATTTTTTTTTTTTTTTTTTTGGCCTTTTTTTTCTCTTTTTTGCCACTTTTAATACATTTTGCAGCTTTTATCCCATTTTTGCCACTTAATTTTGCCACTTTCTGCCAACTTTGTGTTTTTTATCCTGCTTTTTGCAATTAGCAGTTTTTCTCCCCTTCCTTTTGCCTTTAATGCCCCCCCCCATCTATTGTCATGTTTTTGCTGCTTTTTGCCCATTATTGCCACTCCTCACTCCTTTTTTTGTCACTTCTCGTCCATTTCTGCAACATTTGAGTCCCATTTGTGTCACTTCATCCAATTTTTGTCATCTTATGCCTATTTCACCCCTTATCCTCATTTTTGCCAGATTTTTTGCCTTTTTTTCTCTTTTTTTGCCACTTTTAATAGATTTTGCAGCTTTCAGCCCATTTTTGCCACTTCATTTTATCACATTCTGCCAATGTTGCCACTTTTATTCTATTTTTGCCCTTTTTCACCAGTTTTTTTCTTTTATTCTGCATTTTGCACATTGCACCCCCCAACCATATTTTTTGAGACTTTCGACCATTTAAGCTACCTTTTGCCTTTAATGCCCATTTTTTCCCTTTTTTTTGCCACTCTTTGCTGCTTTATGCTCATTTTAGTCACTCTTCACTTGTTGTTTTGCCTCGTTTTTGCTGCCTATTGCCTGTTTCTGCCACTTTTTCTCCCAATTTTCGTCTCTTTTCACCCATTTTTTCTGCCATTTATGCCTATTTCCCTCCGTATCACCCATTTTTGCCAATTTTCGGCCTTTTTTGCGGCATTTAATCCATTTTTGCCCATTTTTTCTGCCACTCTCTGCCGATTTTGCCTCTTTTATCCTGCTTTTTGTGATTTGCATTTTTCTCCCCTTTCCATTTTTTGACACTTTCACCCATTTAAGCTTCCTTTTGCCTTTAATGCCACCACCCCCCACCACCATTTCTGCCATGTTTTCGCTGCTTTTTGCCCATTATTGCCACATTTAACTCATTTTTTTGTCACGTCTCATCCATTTCTACCACATTTTATTCCCATTTTTGTCACATTTCACCCAATTTTTGTCATCTTATGCCTTTTTCCCCCCTTATCAACATTTTTGGCATTTACTTTTGCCTTTTTTCTCAGGTTTTGCCACCTTCAATAGATTTTGTGGCTTTTAGCCCATTTTTGCCACTTCATTTTACCACTTCTCGCCACTTTTCACCCATTTAAGCTGCCTTTTGCCTTTCCACTTTTTCCCCTTTTTTGCTGCTTTTTGCCCATTTTAGTCACTCTTTACTCATTTTATTGCCAGTTTTTGCCACTTTTTCTCTTTAATTTTTGTCCCTTTCACCCATTATTTGCCATTCATGCCTTTTTCCCGCCTTATCACCCATTTTTGCCAATTTTCTGGCCCTGTTTTACTGCCTTTAATCTGCCATTTTGCCAATTGTTTCTGCTACTTTCTGCCAATTTTGCCTCTTTTATCCTGCATTTTGCAATTAGCAGTTCCATTTTTTTTTTCTACTTTTCACCCATTTAAGCTACCTTTTGCCTTTAATGCAGCTTTTTTCCCCAAACACACCCATTGGCAGTTTGCTTGGTCAGCAAGTGGTCCGGGGTATTTAACGCTCAACCAACTCCAGGTAACTCAGCTCATATGGACAATAAGTACAAATATCTTCAGTCTTATCTGGCATGATCTTACATCTCTATGGCAACGCTTCCTTATCTTCCAGACTCCTGGGTCACATGCTAACTTTGACAGGCCTAATATATTTATTCCACAGTCAACTGTCAGCGATAATAGAAAGTGGAAGAGTTTAGGAACAACAGCAACTTATCCACAAAGTACAAGACTACGTAAATTCCCAGAGCAAGGTCAACAACTGCTAAGGATCATGGGTAAAAGTCTCCAGGTCCCTGCTGATTCCATAGCTGAAGAGTTGTGAACTTTCACTGGTATTAATGCAAACACTAAAACTGCAGCAGAAGCTTCATGAATGGGTTTCCATGGCAACAGCTGCATGCAAACCTCACATCACCAAGTCCAAGGGGACCAACTCCATATTAAAGTGTGGATCTGATTATTACAGTCCCTGCCGGTGGAATAGTCAGGCGGCCAAATACTTTCGTCCATATAGTGTACATGTGTATATGTGAACTTCATCATTGATCAGCTGTTGTCTGGAGTCCCCTCTGTAATTACTGAAGAATAATATCTGATGTTTTAAATGTCTGAGAGAACCCGCCAGTGCTCGCCATGGTAACCTTGTTTCAGAGTGATGTCAGAGTAAAATGGCATCTGTTTGGAGACGCTGAATGCAGTCTAAGCAGGTCTGAAGCAGAATAAAGAAAAGCATGCACGGGATTAGAGACCTTTTTTTATTCGTCCTGGATTCCTTTGATGGGATATTTTGGGGATTCCTCACGCTTGGCTCATAGACAGCAGAGTGAGGAGAAACCTAAACTCATTTTCATCAAGCCGACAGGAGGAAGCAGACCTGTGGGTGCTTCAGATACCAGTAATACATACTGGTTTCATCAGCTGGTCTATAGCGGCCGATATACAAAAAACATCAGGAGGTCAATAGCATGGTTTCTGCACAGTACGTCCCCAAAACTGTAGTTGTAAATATTCATATTTATTATGAATTATTCAACAAAAATAAACAATCTGGGACCCCTGATAACCCCAGAGAATGGACCCTGATAAACCCAGAGAATGGGCCCTGATAATCCCAGAGAATAGACCCTGATAAACCCAGAGAATGGGCCCTGATAATCCCAGAGAATAGACCCTGATAACCCCAGAGAATGGACCCTGATAATCCCAGAGAATGGGCCCTGATAAACCCAGAGAATGGGCCCTGATAACCCCAGAGAATAGACCCTGATAAACCCAGAGAATGGGCCCTGATAACCCCAGAGAATGGACCCTGATAACCCCAGAGAATGGACCCTGATAATCCCAGAGAATGGGCACTGATAAACCAAGAGAATGGGCCCTGATAAACCCAGAGAATGGACCCTGATAAACCCAGAGAATGGGCCCTGATAAACCCAGAGAGTGGACCCTGATAAACCCAGAGAATGGACCCTGATAAACCCAGAGAATGGACCCTGATATCCCAGAGAATGGACCCTGATAAACCCAGAGAACAGGCCCTGATAAACCCAGAGAATGGGCCCTGATAAACCCAGAGAATGGACCCTGATAAACCCAGAGAATGGACCCTGATAAACCCAGAGAACAGGCCCTGATAAACCCAGAGAATGGGCCCTGATAAACCCAGAGAATGGACCCTGATAAACCCAGAGAATGGACCCTGATAAACCCAGAGAATGGACCCTGATAAACCCAGAGAATGGGCCCTGATAAACCCAGAGAATGGGCCCTGATAAACCCAGAGAATGGACCCTGATAAACCCAGAGAATGGACCCTGATAAACCCAGAGAATGGGCCCTGATAATCCCAGAGAATAGACCCTGATAACCCCAGAGAATGGACCCTGATAATCCCAGAGAATGGGCCCTGATAAACCCAGAGAATGGGCCCTGATAACCCCAGAGAATAGACCCTGATAAACCCAGAGAATGGGCCCTGATAAACCCAGAGAATGGGCCCTGATAAACCCAGAGAATGGACCCTGATAAACCCAGAGAATGGACCCTGATAAACCCAGAGAATGGACCCTGATAAACCCAGAGAATGGACCCTGATAAACCCAGAGAATGGACCCTGATAAACCCAGAGAATGGACCCTGATAAACCCCTTATGAGCGTCCCTCGGTCCAGATGGGCGTCCTGCAGACATTCCTCTCTCTCAGTCTCTGCTCATTCCTTCTCTGTTGCCTTGCCGTGTGGAGTCTTCTCGTGTCGTTCCTGTCTAGGTGATTGCTCTCATTATGAAAAACATGGAGAAACAGAAACAGTGAAGGATGTAGAACAGGATGTTAACAGTCTCTGGATGCTGCGGGTCGATCTCGCCTCGGCCTTGCCGTCCTCTGACACTCACACAGAGACACACTGAAGCATCGCCTCGGCTGGTCCCCGGCTCCCTCATGTCTTTAAAAGAAAGTGTGGTCTGATTAAAGTCACAGTTTTATGGGGAAATGTGGGAAATATGACTAAATAAATAAATAAAGTCAGAGTGTCTTTCCCCTCCAGGCAGCAGCCGTTTATATGATAATCAGCTCCACTCTAATTTGCATTTAATTCTATTTTAAAAAATGACTTCTTAAAAAAAGAGGAGAAGTGGAGAAGAACAGCGGGATTTATGTATGAGGAGAGATCCTGCAGGAGCAAAAGCAAACAGGCTTTCTTATCGTTTTCCTCTCAGTGTTTTTCTTTATTCTCTCTGCTTCGTTATGAGAACACGCATGAGCGTGTTATTCATGCATGCATGTTCTTCATACATGCATGCATGCAGCAGGTCATCCTGCAGGGTTAGGCCTGCTCTGTCCTACAGCGGAGTGGTATGAAGGGTGACTTCAGGCTGCAGGAGCTCCAAACTAATAGAATCATTTCTTTAAATGCAAAGAACAAGAGTGCATCCTTTAATTCAGACATAGACGGTGTGAGGGGTCGGCTAACACGGCTGCAGCCTGGAATCTTTCTGGTTGGTTAAAAGTGTCTCTGCTGAAAATTAGAATCAAGAATCAAGAAATAAACTGATGATGATAAACCAATAGACTCTTATAATCAGCAAATACTCGGACCTTTAATTTAATAACTTCTTGAAAAAATGTTCACATATGAAAATTAACTTTAACACTGCATCAGATAACATTTTCTGCATTTCCCTTAATAAATCTGCACATTAATTTTATTTTATTTTTTAAATCTGTACTTCCAATTGCAAACTTTTACTCTATTTCTACCCATATTATGTCAATTTAACACATATTCCACAGATGCTCTAGTCGGTCTATTTTACCAACAACAAGTTTTTTAAAGTTTGACGTGAGAAATCCAAGATCAAGAAAAAAACTGTTTCCACAATAACTGCTTAAAAATGGGAAAATAAACCTGTTCTTGGCTCTCTCAGGTAGTTCCTAATAAACCTTAAACCAAACCTTCAAAAAGCAAAAAAGCAAATAAAACTTTTTTCTGTTTCTCTTTTTTTGGTTTCAAAATAAATTATTTTGAGGAATAATTCATTTTTCATCTATTTTTCATGTTCTGATTAAAAAAGATCAAATAACAGAATGCTGGTGATGTAACATTCTTTTTTCCTCTATGTGTGAGCTGCTGCAGGTGTTAGAAGAATGTTACATCACCAGTTCTTTGATCCTGCCTTTTTGACCAGAGCATGAAAGAAAAATATTCATTTTTTTGGAAATTAAAAAAAAAAGTTAAATGAGAAATGGACCCAAAATCTGTTTTTTTTTTTTTTTCTTTTTTTAGTTTTTATTGGGTTTTTTTTTTTGTTTGTTTGTTTGTTTGTTTGTTTGTTTGTTTGTTTTTAATACAAACCATCTGAAAAGGCCATGGAGGTCGGAACACTGGCAACGTAACATTCTTTTTTCCTTTATGTGTGAGCTGCTGCAGGTGTTAGAAGAATGTTACATCACAAGTTCTTTGATCTTACCTTTTTGACCTCAGCATGAAATAAAATGTATTCATTTTTTTTCTGGAAATGAAAAAAAAGTTAAATGAGAAATAGAACCAAAAAACTGTTGTTTTTCTTTTTGTTGTTGTTGTTGTTGTTTGTTTTGTTTTGTTTTGTTTTTTAATTTATTAATTTATTTATTTTTTTATATGAACCATCTGAAATGGCCACAGAGGTCAGTGCATTTTAAGGCTAATGGAGTTTTAATTTTAGGAGAATTAAAACCAAAATAGTTAAAAAAAAAAAAAAAATAGAAAATCAAAATGCAGAAAAACCTGCCCTTTGCCCTTTCTGGTAGTCAATCAAAAGAAAACAAACAAACAAAAAGAAAACAACCTTGTTTTTGTTCCTCTGTTTTCCAGAGAGATATTCAAAAATGAAAACCAGTTTTCTATCATCCTGCTGTTTTTGTGTTCTGATCAAAAAGGAAAGATCAAAGTACAGAACACTGGTGATGTAACATTCTTTTCTTCACAAAACCTGCAGCATGTCACATATAGGATAAAAGAATGTTACATCACCAGCGTTCCATTCTTTCATCTTCTTTTTCAATAAGAACAAAAAAACTGTTGTTCATGAATTCATTTCTTTTGGAAACAAAAAACAAAAATAAAAATGTCGTTTTCAGTTTTTTGTTTATTGATTTCTAATTTGATAAAAATTAAAATCAGATCCTTTCTAGATTTTGGATTCCTCATTTCAGTTTAAAAGTCTGTCAGCTGTAAAAACACTGGCCTGAAATGTCAAGTTTAGTTAATACACCGTAGGACGAGATGCTAACCCTAACCCTTTTAATGAACAGAATCCTTAATTCAAAATCAGAAGTAAGCAGCAGAGGTGGACAGAGCCATCCAGTGTTAATTTTGGCAGCTATTTTTTATTTTAGTTTTAGTCTTCAAATGAAATGCGTTTTAGTTTTAGTCACATTTTAGTCATGTCTATCCTTTTCAGTTTTAGTCTAGTTTTAGTCCATAAAAAGTCCTCACATTTAAGCCTTTGCTTTTAGTCCAAGCATTTATTTCTTGCCTAAATCTGGTACCAAATCATGGTAGTGTGTTCTCTGCACCCTGCCAAACCTGGGGTCCCTGCTTTCTACAGCTGAGAGGCAGAATAGGAACAGCTACATTGTTCTTTGACAGATTTACCCACAGTGGAGAAATATCACAGATTCTGAATGTCCGATGAAAACTACATTACATTTCAGTCTAGTTTTAGTCATCTTGACAAAAACTAAATTTACTTTTTGTCAATTTTGGTCATCACAGATCTACTTTTGTTAATCTTAGTCTAGTTTTTGTCATGGAAAAAAAGGCTGTTGACAAACATTTTTAGTCATAGTTTTAGTCAAAATTAACACTGGAGCCAGGGTTGCTAGCAAACATGGTGCCAGGATGTTACAGGGAGGGGTTCCTGGTTCTAATTTATATGAAACATGACTGGAAAGCTTAAGTTTATAAAGTGATAAAAACACTATTTTTGTGAGTATTAAAAATGTAAACAATATAAATAAAAAAAACTCTGTTTAGATTATAAAGGTGTAAATTCAAATTAAAAACTAGATTTTTCAGATTAAGGCTGAAAATGATCAGGAAATTAAACTTGATGTTCTGGGATTAAAAAGTCATAAAAAACTATAATTTAATTTATATTAAGGATAAAGGAATATACTCACAAAAATGTTTAGATTAAAAAAGCGTACATTTTGGTGAAAGAAATATTTACATATTTTAGTAATGTGCTGAATTTTTTAATTGTTAAAATATAAATCTAGAAATAATAACTCAAATTTTTGTGTGTTCAAAATTGAAGTTTTATAACGAATGCTACTTTGTTTTTTTTCAATGTGTTCTCATTTGAAGACAAACTACTCTTACAAACTTTGAGTTGTATTTCTCTTAAATTTATGGTTGATTTTATACATTTATTTCATGGCTCCTATACAGCGTTGCAGAAGCGAGCTATGAAGGCAAAACTGTTTTTGTATGGGAGTGTAAATGTGTTTATTTCTGCTCTAAAGTTTGACATTTTTAACATTTTAAACATAACAGTTCTATGGGGATCGATCACTGCAGGAGACAGCCTCTAGTGGACAGGGGAGGAACTGCAGGTTTCTGCTCTTCTCTTTGTTTCTTCTTCTTCTTCCAGATTTATTTTTTTGTTTTTGTTTTTTTGTGCCTTTATTTATTAGAGAAGGTGAGGAATAGAGAATAAGGCAGGGAAGAAACACGGAGCCACAGGACAGACCTGAACCTACCTGAAGACACGGGGGCCCATTAGGGAGGGGGGCTGTCAGCCCCCCAGCATTGGCTCGTCTTTGTGGTGCCATTTTTCAGCCATAAAGGTTTTTGCTGGGGTAAAAGTGGAGGAACACATCACATAATGGAAACGTGCGTTCACTCAGACATAAATTTACGGCGTGTCCTTGCTCTCTGAAACGCCTCGTCTCTCTGCGTGGAATCGTTTTGTTCGGCTGAGTGGCTCTCCTAAAAACCGTCCATCTCTCACCGAGGCTGCAGAGTGGACAGAGAGCGAGGCAGATAAAGAGCCAATAGAAGGAGCTGATTACGGGAGACGTCTGTACACAAACATGCCCGTCATTGTGTTTCATTGTGTTTATTGTGTTTTATTGTGTTTATTGTGCTCTCCTCACCAGTTAAACATTCATTGTGTATGAGGTCAGGTGAATTTCTCAGAGAGGCTAAGTGGTGTGAGAAAAGGGAACAGGAATGAATGCGCCTGCAGAGCAAACAAACACGGTTAAACATCCAGATGGAGCAGAAATAGATTTTCTGACAGAAACAATCTTAATCCAATCAGAGCCGGAGACTCCGACGTCCACACATCAGGATGTAAATAGGAACAACCTAACGGGCTCTCATATTCTCTGCTGCAACAGTGGACGTTTAATTTCTCCTCATTTAAGGTGCACACCTGTCTTTGTCTCCCTGTGCCGTAGCCGTCAGAGTCGATTTAAACCACGTCAGATTTGGAGCTGCTGTTCATTCTTGATCTTGTTTTTAAGGAAATGTTGGAAATCCTCCTCTTCCTGTCAAACTTCCACTTTTTAGCTGAATAGTAAACTTCTTCCTAACTTGATGACTCAGGCGTCGCCGCGTTTACACAGCGAGCGTCTCGTTGCTCGCTCAATGAGTCGTGTATGAAGAGCAGTAGGGGGCGGCACACCTGGACGCTTCCTACCTGCAGGTAAACGGCTGATAGGACACCTGAACACAGACCGCATGGTGTCACTCTGTCTGTCTGTGGGCTCAACGCTGAGGACGGATAAATATGGTAATAATCACACATCAGCAGACGGCACGCTGGGTCTCCCACAGAGACTCTGAGCTCCACAAACGTCTCAGCGCTCTGCAGACGGCGGCTTTAACTCCGCTGAAACATCTTTACGAGGAAGCCTCCATCCTCCTCCTCAAACTGAGGCTCCTCTGTGGTACAAACAGCAGATCTGCTGCTGGGAAACATGGACTTTAGAGGAACCTCCGTCACACCAGTGTCTAAGTGGAATCAGAAAATCAGAGATCGAGTTTATGAGTGTGATGTCTCATTAGTTAGAGCAGGGTTCTCAACCTTTTCAGCCCACAACCCCAAAAATAAAGGTGCCAGAGACCTGGGACCCCCACTGTACCTGAAGATGGCGTAACACAGCCATGCACATTTAAGAATAGTCATGTGCAGACAAGGCCGTCCATTAGGGGGGATAATGGGAGAGCTTTCTGGGGCCCCACCAAACTGGGGGCCAGCAAAATCATGGTCCATTGTAAAGTTCAACTGTGGTATTTTATATTTGAAAATAAAATGGGTTAATAATGGCAAAAATGGAAGTTGAAAGTAGATGAAAGTTTCAGAAAGTAACCAAAAAATGGCAAAAATGGGCATATAAAGTGGTAAAAGGGAATTCAAAAGTGGCTGAAATGACGTTAAAGTGACAAAAATAGGTGGAAATTTTGTGAAATGGTAAGAAAATTGATATTAACTGGAAACAAAAAGGTTAGCATAGGCAGAAATAGTCAGAAACTGGCAAAAGTTTGCATATCAAATAGTAAAATGTGGCTTTCAAAGTTGTAAAAGGGGTTAATAGCGGTAATTATGTGTCAACAGAGCCAACAATAGGCAGAGAGTTTCAAGATTTGGTTTAGAAGTGGCAAAAACAGGCAGAAAAAAATTGGTAATTGACCAATCATTGACTTCTGTTTTTCTTTACATTTTAGACGGTGACCCAACTTTTTTGGAACTAGGGTTGTAAATTCTGCAGTCAGGAGGCTCTCAACCAAAACTGTAACAAAGGACATGACTACCTCTGCTACGTACTTCTTGTTTTGAATTGAGAAAAGCTCTGTAAAGTTTGTTTAGTTAACCACTGTTTTGGTTTCATGGATGAACTTCTCACCATGAGGGAGAAAAGCTGTTAAAAGTGGCCTTCCTCTCTGCTCTGCAAGTAGCGTGAAATATCGACCAGGAAGGGGACTAAAAAAACCTGTGGATCTGTCGTTGGGTTTTGTCTGGGTACCAGCTCCTCTGCTCTTCCTGCTCCTGGTGATCATGTGATCATTTCTGCAGACAAGCAGCAGGAAGATGATTGCAATGTGCAACACAGGCGACTTTTCTTTTGCAGAAGGTAGTCATGAAGCACGATAAAACATCTTTGATGGCTGCACGTCCATGTGATGGCATGCACATTCACAGAGCAATATTCACTGGTTCATTCTGGTCACGCTAACCTCTCACAGCGGGTCAGATAGACCCTCAGACCAGCAGGAACCATCCTAGAGCTTCTCCATGTCTAGTCTCTGCTGAACCAGGGAGCTGAGACATCCTAACACCACCTCTGCAGCTTTCTCTACATGATATTTAGTGCTGCTCAGTGTCATACTCCATGTATAATCTTAGTTTCACTCTTCTTTATCGTCTCTGTGTAATGAAACACTGTAAACACAGAGCTCAGCTCTCTCTGTCTACCGAGGATCTTTCTGCTGCACGCTCACAGTTCTTCAGCTCCCTCTGAAACGGATCATAAATCATTTTGGTCTAATTTTGCTCATTTGCTGTTGGAGGCGTGCAGATGAAGGACACTTAGTCTTGTTTCAATATCAGTGAATTATTGATAAGCTAATTTCAGAAGTGAAATATGGCCGCGTGTGTCACCTCCATGATTAATTGAAGCGTTCTGGTGATTCACCTGCTTCAGCATCTCTGCCAAACTGCACACGCTCAGATCATTAGCAGAGCCTGACCTGACCTCTTCAAACACCGAGTTCAGATCCATCCAGAAGTTTCTGTTTCATCTATTTAAGCAGGTATTAATGACTGTGGAGAGATGAACCTGAGCCAGGGTTTATCTTTGGTACAGGTCTCTAAAATCTGCAGGAGAAGCAAATTTACATCATCAAAATGGGCAATACATTGATACTTCTCAGTTCCATGCTTTAAGACGATACAATGTTGCTCACTTTAATCATTGAGAAGCTTCAAAAAGACAGCATCTGTGTTTCTGTCTCAGCTGTTAGTGAAAAGGTCCTGAACTCTGACTAAAGCAGAGGAATAAAGTCTGGTGTGTTTTAGCGCCCACTGAAGGTCATTGACTGAAACTGTTCTTCATAAAACATCCCGCCTGTTAGGGCTGCATTAAAACATTTATGACGTGAGAAGCAGAAGAATCACACCAGCCAATGAGGCTCAGTACCGTTACAGGATTCTTTACAAATCTGACTCTGCTAGAGTCTACAGCCTGTTGTTTGATAAATGTTAGTATGAGACCAGGACCACAGAACTGTCTGGGCCCCTGATAAACCCAAAGAGTGGCCCCTGATAAACCCAGAGAATGGACCCTGATAAACCCAGAGAATGGACCCTGATAAACCCAGAGAATGGACCCTGATAAACCCAGAGAATGGACCCTGATAAACCCAGAGAATGGACCCTGATAAACCCAGAGAATGGCCCCTGATAAACCCAGAGAGTGGCCCCTGATAAACCCAGAGAATGGACCCTGATAAACCCAGAGAATGGACCCTGATAAACCCAGAGAGTGGCCCCTGATAAACCCAGAGAGTGGCCCCTGATAAACCCAGAGAATGGCCCCTGATAAACCCAGAGAGTGGCCCCTGATAAACCCAGAGAGTGGCCCCTGATAAACCCAGAGAATGGGCCCTAATAAAAACCCAGAGAGTGGCCCCTGATAAACCCAGAGAATGGACCCTGATAAACCCAGAGAGTGGCCCCTGATAAACCCAGAGAGTGGCCCCTGATAAACCCAGAGAGTGGCCCCTGATAAACCCAGAGAATGGACCCTGATAAACCCAGAGAGTGGCCCCTGATAAACCCAGAGAATGGACCCTGATAAACCCAGAGAGTGGCCCCTGATAAACCCAGAGAGTGGCCCCTGATAAACCCAGAGAATGGACCCTGATAAACCCAGAATATGGACCCTGATAAACCCAGAGAGTGGCCCCTGATAAACCCAGAGAATGGACCCTGATAAACCCAGAGAATGGACCCTGATAAACCCAGAGAGTGGCCCTTGATAAACCCAGAGAATGGCCCCTGATAAACCCAGAGAATGGCCCCTGATAAACCCAGAGAGTGGCCCTTGATAAACCCAGAGAATGGCCCCTGATAAACCCAGAGAATGGCCCCTGATAAACCCAGAGAGTGGCCCCTGATAAACCCAGAGAGTGGCCCCTGATAAACCCAGAGAATGGCCCCTGATAAACCCAGAGAGTGGCCCCTGATAAACCCAGAGAATGGCCCCTGATAAACCCAGAGAGTGGCCCCTGATAAACCCAGAGAGTGGCCCCTGATAAACCCAGAGAGTGGCCCCTGATAAACCCAGAGAGTGGCCCCTGATAAACCCAGAGAGTGGACCCTGATAAACCCAGAGAGTGGCCCCTGATAAACCCAGAGAATGGCCCCTGATAAACCCAGAGAGTGGCCCCTGATAAACCCAGAGAGTGGCCCCTGATAAACCCAGAGAATGGACCCTGATAAACCCAGAGAGTGGCCCCTGATAAACCCAGGGAATGGACCCTGATAAACCCAGGGAATGGACCCTGATAAACCCAGAGAGTGGCCCCTGATAAACCCAGAGAATGGCCCCTGATAAACCCAGGGAATGGACCCTGATAAACCCAGGGAATGGACCCTGATAAACCCAGAGAGTGGCCCCTGATAAACCCAGGGAATGGACCCTCCCCACCTATGATTTTTCGATGTTGATTGAAGCTTTTATTGGATTGGATGTTCCAGTTGTCATGACCTTTTTTCTGCCCTTTTTGCCATTTTACCACTACTAACCCAACCCGCCTCATCAACCTATTTTTTTTTTTTTTTTTTTTGCCATTTTTTCCATCTATTTTTTTCTACTTTATTACTTTCACCATTTCTGGCCCATTCTTTAACCCCTTTTTCACCATTTTGCCACCCATTTTTACCACTTTTTAACTACTCTTCATCACTTTAACCACCAATTTTTGCCTCTTTTCAACAGCTTTTCACCCATTTTTGCCACATTATAACTGCTTTTCATCCTTTCTGACCCACTTTTCAACCCTTTTTCCCCAGTTTTGCCACTTTTGAACCACTTTTCCCAATTTCCTACCCATTTTTGCCATTTTTTAAATAACTTTTAACCATTTCCCACACATTTTCCCCCCTTTTAAGCCCTTGTTTACTCATTTTTGCCGCTATTATCACATTTGTACCTCTTTAATGCCATTTTTGCCTCTCTGTAACTGTTTTATAACACTTTCTGTTGGTCTTTTTTTGCCACTTTTAATCCATTTTATCAATGTTTACCTTTTTGTTTCTTTTTGCAACTATTTCATTATTATTCTTTTTAAATTATTTTAGTTCCTGCTACCTTTTTTTCTGGCATCCTTACATTTGTGCGCCTCATAGCTTAGCTCTGAAGTCTAACATTACGCTCTAAATAATTCAGTTCAGTGGGCCCATCTGCGTTTTTAACATCACCAATGTTGTTCTACAGCATGAATAAAAACTTTTCATGTTTTGTGACTTTGATTAGAGTGGTTATTATTCAGGTTAAAAATGACTATGGTTATCACAGATTAACTTCACAGTAGATCATGATTTGGCTGACCCTCATGGACCCTGAATTTGGGCTTGGACCCAGAAAGCTCTCCTCTTCATCCTCCCCTTATGGGCGGCCTTGGATATGACTCCTTCTCCCTAATGTTGGTTCAGGTCTCTGGTATCTGATGGGGATTTCAGACAGACTTCAAATGCAGGTTAGTCACAGAAATGAGAAACATGGCAGTTTTGGATTACATCCAACAACATAGAAGGAGCAGCCTGACGTGTTTCAGGTCACATGACTAACAGCACATACGATTCAGGATGCAACGAATTTGGTGACAAAATATATTGACATCTGATTTAATGCTGCATGCATGCTTGTTTTAATGCTGAGCGTGCACATCTCATTGTTTTGCAGCGTGATAATGTTAAGGCGTGATTCGATGTTACGCTGATGACTCCACTCCCTCCTAATCTGACCACGATGTTATCAGACATCATAGGATCAGAACCTGAAACGTGCCCGTGTAAAGACTCATTGTTAACATCTGATTCTTCTCTGACCTCTTAATTATTCCGCTCCTTTCTCTCCTCGTTTGCGGCTCATTCTTTCACATCAGGTCACAGAGCCGCCGGCGGCGGTGTGATAAGACGCCCCATGTGGGAGTATTGATGGAGGGACGGGGATGTGGAGGCAGGCGGTGAAAGGCTGAGCGGCTACAATCACAGGCCTGCTGGGCAGGAAGTGGAGCGCAGACAGGCGGGGCGGAGCTGAAGCCTGGCGAGCGGTGTGGGTGTAATCACGGCTCTATTGTGGCGAACAGCTGGGACTCTGGAGCTGACAGCGGCAGGGGGCCGGGGCCCCGCGCTGCCCCTGCAAATCACCATGTCTTTAACATTTCTGACAAAATAAGAGCAGAACATTGTACTCTGAAGTCTGTGGGTTTGTCATGAACTTTACCAGGTAGAACAAAAAGTCAACATCACTTCAGAGAGCAGAAATAACATGCCAAAGAGCGACCAATTATCACCAATCATTAGGGAGAAGGGCAGGAACATGGAGAGGGGGGAACAAGACTGTCCACCCTCCAGAATTCTGTTCATATATATTTATATCACATTTAAATGTTTAAGATCATCAAATGAATTTGATATTAGACTCTGAAATACAAAAGTCAGTTTTTAAATGATGATTTCATTTATTAAGGTAAAAAATCCATCCAAACCTACCTGGCCCTCTGTGGAAAGTCTTCGCCCATTAAACCTGATAACTGGTTGTTTCTGTGGGGGAATGTTGTCCCTCTCTTCTTTGCAGAATTGTACTAATTCAGCCACGTTCAAGGGTTTTCCAGAATAAACCGCCTGTTTAAGGTCATGCCACAGCATCTCAATCAGATTTAAGTCTGGACTTTGACTAGACCACTCCAGAACCTTCATTTAGTTTTTAGTCCATTCAGAGGTGGACTTGCTGGTGTGTTTGGGATTGTTTTCCTGCTCCATAACCCAAGTGTGCTTGAGCTTGAGGTCATGAATGAATGGAATGAGCCAGACAAACAGAATGGAATGAGCCAGACAAAATCATGCAAAATGGAACAAGTGAGACAGAATCAGATAGACAGGATGAAATTAGCCAGCCAGAATCATACAGAATGGAATGAGTCAGACAAAAAGAATGAAATGAATCATACTGACAAAATAGAATTAGTCTGACAAACAGAATGGAATGTTAAAAACTTAAATAACAAAAAAAAAAACAGAATGGAATGAGACAGAATCAGATGGAATGGAAGGAGCCAGACAGACCTATACAGAATGGAATGAGTCAGACAAACAGAATGGAATGAATCATACTTACAGAAAGGAATGTCAAACAAACAAATGAAATGAATCATACTAACAAAATGGAATGAGCCAGACAGACAAAATGAAATGAGCCAGACAGAATCAGACAGACAAAATAGAATGAGCAAAACAGAAGGGAATGGAATGAGTCCAACAGACAATGGGATGAGTCAGACAGAATCGTACAGAATGGAATGAGACAGATGGAACAGAATGATTCAGACAGACAGACAGAATGGAATGAATCATATCTATAAAATGGAAAGAGACTGACAAAAGGAATAAAATGAGTCAGACAGAATGGAATGAGTCCAGCAGCCAAAATGGAACGAGTGAGACAGAAAGAAAGATATGAGCCAGACAGAGATAATGGAATGATGCAGACAGAATGAAATGAAATGAGTCCAACAGACAGAATGGAATGAGTCAGCTAGACGGAATAGATTGATTTAGACTGACAGAATGGAATTAGTCCAACAGACAAAATGGAATGATACTGACAGAACTGAACGGAATGAGTCAGGCAGAATGGAATGAATCACTTTTGGTGTGATCACACTGACTTTTGTATTTCAGGTTATTTTTGTAATTTTAACACTAGCTGTAAAAAACCCATCAGAAATATTTTTTCACCTCATCATTCCAGGTAACCTTGATACCTGGACAGCGTCCCTCTCTCCCCTGTCTTCAGTGACTCTCCTGTGGGTCTCAGACATAGATCAGAGTTTTCTGAAGGTTATTTCAGGTCCTGAAATAATAACCTTCAGGAGCTGAATGAAGGCAGGGTTTGATATTTAAAGAAAAGGTAATGAATGCGTGTGAATTGCTCTGAAAGGATGAATAATACCCAGCTCTAATGGATCTGTGTTTGTCTCCTCGCTCTTCTTTAAAACAGAATTATGGCTTAAATGGATCTGATGGAGTCTGATTTACATCTCCTCAGAGAGCTCTTAGCTGAGTCTCAGTGACATGGTACTAATGTAAAATGTTTATCATTACCTTATAAACCTCTGATATCCAGGCTAATAATGAGGATCGTTTTAGAGAAGTCGGGATGTTTAGACGTTAAAATTTCTCACATCTTTACTCCTCTCTCTGCTTTTAGTCGTGCCGTTCTTCTTCCCCCATTTCAGGAGTTTGTTTGGCTGATTTGCATAATTTTTTTGAACAAATCACTCTCTAATTTGGGGCTTTTAGCTGGTGCACCTGAAGAGTGTAATTTTCCATCACACTGTGGAGTGAGCTGAGTGGATTTGGCTTCAGTCCCTCCATCAGCAGAGACACGAACACATGAATTTAACAGAGCTGTTGTTGGACCCAGCGCCGTTTTACTCCCTAAAGGGGGGCGGCCAGCTCTAACATCCAGAATCCATTACAGCGCCGGCTCTCCGTGGACCGCCGGAAGCCCGCGGCCCATCCCGCCGTCCCCGTGAGAGGCCGGTCCACGTCGTCCTGAGGTTTTGACTCTCTGGAGCCACAGGAGACGAGAGCGGCGAGCTGAGAGAGGAGCAGACCAGCGTGGCGTGGAGTTCAAAGACAGCAGAGACTCCCCTCTTCATCTCTCACGGCTGTTAGAGAGCAGACTCACTTTCTCTGAGCCTTCGCCGTCTCACTCTTTACTCATCGTTTGTCTCAGGGCGTTTTCACATCAGGCACCGTGCCCGAGTGTGACTCCTCCTCCTCTCTGTCTGCTTTAACATCATTAACAAACCTGCTGCTGTCTGATAGAGCAGGGGCGCTCCCCTCAGAGAGGGTGGATGGTTTTATTTAGACTCATGAGCAGAGATAAGTTCAGCCGTCCAATGATAAAGCACCGTTCATTTATCTTATCTGATTTCACCTCCTTCTCTCGCTGTTTATTCCACAGTAAGTGTAGGTTTATTTTTCTCTTCTTAGATTCCTCCGTGTAATCGCAGCTCGCTGTTAAAGTTACACAGTGCTGAAAGCAGCTTACTGGAGCACTCTGTGGAAATGGGATGGATGCCATCGTCCCTGTTGAAGGTCCTTGTTTTCCTTTTGCATAACATCATCTGCAAAGATTTGTAATTCAGGGGACACAGAAACCTGCAGACACTATCTCTTGGTGTTTTTGACCCTAAAACTGTCGTTTGCTGTCTCTCCTCTTAGAATCGTCCATCACCATCTTCTTGCTTTCCTCAGTCTTTAACAGTTGTGTTTCATTGATGATGCATGTGAGTTGGATTGGTAGCATTGGTGCTAGCATCCTGGCTAACAGTAACTCAGTATTGAGGTGGAGTGTTTGAAGCTGCTATTGGATGCTATTGTTAGAAATATTTATTCATATTACTTTTTAACTTGTTTCACTACTTTTATCCATTCATTATCGCCACGTATTTTTGCCCCTTTTCATCCAGTTTTGCATCTTTTTTTTTGTACTCCTTTTTGACCTTTTTTGCCCATTTCATCAACTTTTTGCCCGTTCTGCATCTTTTGGCAACACTTTGCCAACTTTGACACAACTTTTTTGTCCCTTTTTTCCTACTTATATCCCATTTGCCAATTTATGCCATTTGTTTCTGTTTGTCGCCCATTTTGTATAGTTTCTGTGTAGTTTTTATAGTATTTGGTCCATTTTTGCCACTTACACTTTTTACCACCTTTCCCCATGTATGCCCATTTTTTGCCACTTTTCACCCAATTCTTGCCATTTTTTGCCAATTTTTTTTTTATCCCTTTCAACCAATTTTGCTGCTATTTTATATCCTAATTTGACTTTTTGTCCATATTTTTTATTTGCCATTTTCTGCCCATTTTTCATCTTTTTTGCAACTCTTTTCCCATTGTGACACCACTTTTTGCTGCTTTTTTGTGCAAGGTTTTTGCCCATATTTGCCACTTTTTTGTTGCCTTTATCCCATTTTTGCCACCTCTCCCCCCATTTTCTGCCTTGTTTACCCATTTAGGCTGTTTTTCTTTGTTTTGCCCATTTTTACTTTGTTTTTGCCTATTTTTTTTTGTCAATTTTTGCCACTTTTGCAACTCATTTGTGTTACTTTTTCCCATGTATGCCACTTTTGCCACATCTTGCCACTTGTTTTCCATTTATGATCATCCTTTAACTAGTTTGACTAATTTTTTGCCCCTTTTCACACAATTTTGCTGCTTTTTTATTACCCAATTTCACTTTTTGTCTATATTTTATGCCAGTTTTTGCACACTTTATTCACATTTTGCAAGTTTTGCACCTTTTTGCAACTCTTTGCCCATTGTGACGCTACTTTTTGCTTCTTAACTTCTTTGCTGCCCTTTTCCCATTTTGCAAGGTTTTTTGCCAATAATTGCCACTTTTTTGTTGCCTTTATCCCATTTTCTGCCTTGTTTACCCATTTAGGCCATTTGTCTTTGTTTTGCCCATTTTAATTTTGTTTTTGCCAATTTTTTTGTCAATTTTTTCCACATTTGCAACTCATTTTTGCTACTTTTTTCCCATTTATGCCACTTCTACCACTTTTTGCCAATTTTAATCCATTTTACCACACTTTTCACTGTTTTGACCCTTTTTTTTAACACTTTTCATCCAGTTTTTGCCCTTTTTACCCTTTTCACACAATTTTGCTGCTTATTTGTTTCCCAATTGGACTTTTTTGTTCTTTTTTTTTTTGCCATTTTTGCAGATTTCATTCCCTTTTTGCCCATTTTGCGTCTTTTTGCAACCCTTTGCCCATTTTGACACCCGTTTTTTTGCTGCTTCTTGGCCATTTTTATAACTTCTGTGCTGCCCTTTTCCCATTTTGCAAGTTTTTGCCCATATTTGCCACTTCAGTGTTGTCTTATGCTCTTTTTTGCCACCTCTTACCCATTTTTGCCCAGCAATTTTTTTCACCCATTTTTGCATTGTTTGTGCTGGGTTTTTTCCATTTTTGCAACTTCTTTTTTTATTATTTTTTTTCCATGTATGCCACTTTTGCCCCTTTTAACCCATTTATGCCATCTATTTCACTATTTTTACCCATTCCTGCCACTTTTCCACCCAGTTTTTGGCCTCTTTTCACAATTATTCTCTTCTTTTCCCAAAAAGTCTTGGTGTCTTCTACTTAATGCATTCTGACATTTGTGCACTGTATGGCCTAGCATTGAAGTCTGACATTACTGTACTTATTATATATTGTGCCCATCCACACTGAGACTATCACTAATAAAAGGAAATTCTGTTTTAAGAAAAGGAGTTTAAATTTTGAAAAAAGTTATATTGTACTATAGCATAAATAAATTAAATTCGTTTATGTTGCTTTGACCGCAGTGTCCCCAGGACCCCCACTTTGTTTGGACCTGGGAAAACAGCCCCCCCCCCCCCCCAGAGGGGGAATAACTGGCTTCTTTTTAGCTGAAGGCTGGTGTGTGAACTAGCTGTAAAGCCATACACATGTTCACTGAATCCCAGCTTGCTGTCATAGTTACACAGTGCTGAAAGCAGGAAACCAGGGCACTCTGTGGAAATGGGGCAGATGTTGACAGATGGGATAGATGCTTAGTAAAGAGTTTTATAGTTCAGTATAATCAAAGGGGCAAACATTTCTGCTGAACCAAACCTGACCATGACCTCTGTGAACTGATGCACCTCCCAGCTGAGGCATCCAAAGTGAATTAAGGTCACAATGTTCTGAATTTTCAGTTTTTAAAACACCAAAGAGCTCTAGTCTTTCTTTGAACCTCTGTTCGGTGTCCTCTTCGCTCTCTCTCTCCGTCGGCAGCAGCTCTCCGTTGAATTTGAGGGTGATTCCTGCAGAGCTCCTCAGATAAGAAACAGCGGGAACCCTCCTCATCCCTCTCTCACTGTCTCACCATTCCTCTTTCTGCTTCCACAGAAAATAGTCCCATTTATTCTGGAGCTGCGTTCAGGCGTATGTGTGCAGAGCTGTGACCAACAGATTGACTTCTGCTCTTTGTGAGGATCAGCACTGACACTTACTGAGCTTATAAAGCAGCCTTCAGTGGTTCCCACTTTAACAGGCCCATCCCATGCTTGTTGGTGGTGGTTTATTGTGGGGTATTTTATAGAGGGGTAATTGGACGGCGTTATAGGATAATAAAAACAGAGGGATTCACTGCTGAGCACACTGCGCCTGGTCGACCACGCTGACTTAATCGGCATCACACGGGTCCAATCAATGAGCCGATGGAGAGGCCATGGAGACGATTAGAGGAACAAAAGGCCAACGGAGGCGGAGTGTGTGACGGCTGTTTGCTGTCTGATACACTCAATTTACCGTCTTCACCCGGCGGCCATTTACCTCTGACATCACACTCAGGGTAGAAGTGCAAAGGAATCAGGTCTGGGACAATTTAAACTACAGTGTGAACACAGTCAGTCTGACCCTATCTGGATAATTTTGCTCATATATGACCCACATCTGATCTTTTTCTAACAGTGCAAACATCAACACCACACTGAATCTGACATTTTCATTTCAGAGTCAGGCCGCTTTCATATGTGGCTCTAAATCAGATGTATTGAAGTCTATTAACGACTTTAAAGGGTGACATCATCGACAGCAGAGGAAGGAAGGTTTGTAAACTTTGACAACATCATCTTTGAGTCTCTTAACAACTTTAAAGGCTGACATCATGAAAGTCAGAGGACAGAATGTTTGTAAACTTTGACAACATCATCATTGAGTCTCTTAACAACTTTAAAGGCTGACATAATCAAAGTCAGAGGACGGAATGTTTGTAAACTTTGACAACATTTTCAAGTCTATTAACAACTTCAAAGGCTGACATAATCAAAGTCAGAGGACGGAATGTTTGTAAACTTTGACAACATTTTCAAGTCTATTAACAACTTCAAAGGCTGACATAATCAAAGTCAGAGGACGGAATGTTTGTAAACTTTGACAACATCTTTAAAGTCTATTAACAACTTTAAAGGCTGACCTAATCAAAGTCAGAGGATGGAATGTTTGTAAACTTTGACAACATTTTCAAGTCTATTAACAACTTTAAAGGCTGTCATAATCAAAGTCAGAGGATGGAATGTTTGTAAACTTTGACAACATCTTTAAAGTCTGTTAACAACTTTAAAGGCTGACCTAATCAAAGTCAGAGGATGGAATGTTTGTAAACTTTGACAACATTTTCAAGTCTATTAACAACTTTAAAGGCTGACATAATCAAAGTCAGAGGATGGAATGTTTGTAAACTTTGACAACATCTTTAAAGTCTGTTAACAACTTTAAAGGGTGAAATCATCAAAGGCAGAGGATGGAATGTTCATGAAGATGGAGGTGTTAGGGCCTTTCCTCTCTTTTTGCAGGTCAGAGTGGTGCAGCCATGGCGTAATTTTGCGGGCAAACCCGGAAGTTAGTGTCGCGTGGGTTCCCTCGGTGGCAAGCCTATGGGATTTTTCAGTGGGTTTTTGGATCATTGATGTCTGTGTCAAATGCAGATCTGATTTTAGCAGAAGATATTTAAAATCTGAGTTCAGCGGAGTCTGACCAAAGGACGCTCCCTGACACAATGGAGAAGTCTCCAGTTTCACACTTAGTGTCATCGTTCAGCATTTTCATCCTGATTTCACCCTGAATCTGGATTACAGGTATTGAAAATGCAGAACCAGATCTTATTGGATCCAGGTTAAGATCTCCACCCCTCCCTCTGAATCTCCACCACCCAGGCTGACTGACAGAGGGTGTAGAGCCGGTCATCCGTGCTCCTGGCTGAATCTTTGAAGGCTTTGAACAGGAGTGACTGTCAGAGATCAAACTGTGGGTATGTGTGCTGATTAAGGCTGTGATGTTGTTTACTGAGGCTGGTGGCGTCTGACACGCTCAGTGTTAATGAGTCATTGTTCACAGGCCGCTGTGCTGAGACGATACACACCGGCGTGCTGCAGGGGAGGAAGACGAGACGCACACTTCATCTTTCCAAGAACATACTCAGTCATAAAACTGTGCTGTCAGACGCCTCCTTCACATCAAAGAGGAATATTTATTTCACTCACCTCCAGTCTGATTTTTCTATTTTTATCTCTGTAATTTTGGCGTTTTTGTTCCTGTTTGTTTGGGACTGTGTTAATGTGAGTGATGCTGCAGGCTGTGTGTACCTTACCAGGTGTTCCAGCTCCGTGTAAGCGACAGGTTGACATGTGGAATAAATGTATCAGAGGAATCCAGCTGAGACGTCTAAATGCTGTCATTAATGTGGGGGAGGGGATTAAAAATCTGTAAACATGGGGAGGAAAACACTGATCAGAAGCAGCAACTCTCTGAAAAACCCACTTCAGTTTATTATTTTAATACCAAACTTTAGATTTAAAAAGAGCACAGAAGGAAGAAACTTTAGCATTCTACTACACAGAAGATTAATTTACACACAACACCTAATCTCTGCTGATCTGCGTTCATGTCAGTAACATGGCTCTGAGCAAATCTGTGTACGTTCACAATCTGATACTAGAAATATAGGAAACGGAATGTTTGTAAACTTTGAAAAACATCGTTTTTATAGTCTATTAACCACTTTAAAGGGTTACATCATCAAAGGCAGGGACGGAATGTTTATAAACTTTGATGTCATCATCTTTAAAGTGTATTAAAGACTTTAAAGGGTGACATCATCAAAGGAAGGAGATGGAATGTTTATAAACTTTGATGACATCATCTTTAAAGTCTATTAACAACTTTAACTCAACTCAATTCAACTTTATTTATAAAGCACTTTAAAACAACCACAGCTGAAAAACAAAGTGCTGTATATAAATAGGCAAACAACGCAGAGATAAAACAATTAAAAGAGCGAATAGGTATAAACACTAAAATAATGGTTTCATTGTTTTTAAAAACAATTTAAGAACAATAAAACAATAACTAAAGACAAACCATAAAACACTAGAGCAGAAGCAGAGTCTCATGTGGGGTTGAAAGCCAAGGAATAAAAACACGTTTTAGGATGAGTTTTAAAGATTGACATCATCAAAGGCAGAGGACGGACTGTTTATAAATGTTGATGTCATCATCTTTTAAGTATATTAACGACTTTTAAGTGTGACATCATCAAAGGCAGAGGTTGGAATGTTTATAAAAGTGGATTAGATCATCTTAAAAGTCTTTTAACAACTTTAAAGGGTGACAACATCAAAGGCAGAGGACAGAACATGTTTTTAAACTTTGAAGAAATTATCTTTAAAGTGTATTAACAACTTTAAAGGGTGACATCATCAAAGACAGGGGATGGAAAATATTTTTAAACTTTGATGACATCATCAACTTTAAAGGGTGACATGATCATAGGCAGAGGATGGAATGTTTATAACTGATGACATCATCTTTAAAGTCTATTAATGACTTTAAAGAGTGACATCATCAAAGGCAGAGGACAGAATGTTTGTGAAGATGGGGATGTTGGGGCCTCTAGCCCTCGATTTCTGCCGATTAAAGTTGTGCAGTTACAAGGTCATTCTGTAGGCAAAACCCGGAAGTTAGCATTGAACTGGTTCCCTCGGTGGTGGAGAGAGACAAAAGTTGAAAAAAAAAAAAAAAAAGACAGAAAACCCTCCCCTCCAGTCCCACGCACTTTTCCAAAAGTTGCCACAAAGGACGGTCAGCATAAGGGAAAATTATGAGTCTATATGTGTTTTAGTAATTGTAACAAGATGAATTATTGTGGTTGGTTTGAAAGTCCACCAAAAGTATGATAAAAAGCAACAACCATTGCAGCCTCTCAGGTAAACATTAGTTTATTAATGGAGACCATCCCTCTACCCTGGTGCGTTGTTGTCAAACTAAAGAGCTCATTCTATTGTTTTAAGATCATGATTTATTGATCTAGGGCTCAGATTTTTCTTTCGTCATTTCATTTAAACCTGCATTTGTGCACTAAATGTCTGCTTCACCTCAAATCTTTTGTTAAAATTTCCTCTACTTATATTCAAACCATTCTCCTCTCATTCAGGTTGACTCTGCTTTTATGTCAAACTGACCCTTTCTTATTTTTCTCTTTGGCGTACGAAACTTTTTTTGAGTTCCAAACATATTTCTGCTGATGAGTCAACCAATGAGAAACAGGCAGAGGATGGACCAATCACGTTAGCTCTGCCCGTTGTTGCTGTTCTGTTCTCCAGGAGGCATTTGCTTTGATCTCACTGAGACAGTCCCAACATTCTATCAAACACACACACGGTAAAAGTCTGAAAGCCAAAATCCATCATCAAACTTTAACAGGAATTATCAAAAAGCTGACAAAGAGCAAAAACGTGAACCCAGCATGGAAAGCTGAATCATGTCTCTGTTTTTTAAAGCCAAAATGAAGTCTGTAGGAGGAGCTGCAGAGTGATAGGGCTTGGAAGTCTCTTTCTTATTTTGGCTCAGAGCTCATCTCTGTCCGTCACTGTGACTCTCCCATGTTTTCAGACACAGGCTCTTACCCCTCAGTGAATAATTTACCTGATTTCCACCTTCTTCTGCGTGTGTCTGCAGGTGTTCTCCTCTCTTATTAAACCAACGCTCTAATGCTGCTTCCTGATAAAATTCCAATTAATGTGGATTTTCCTTAAACTCACAGACAAGCTGAAACACCGGGGGACTGTGTCTCTTTACATGTTCTCCTTGTCTCATTTTACTCAGTATGTCCGACACAGGGGTCAGACGCCGTGGTTGTTGTTTGATATGATGGCCACCTTGTCAGACCATCATGGAGACATAGCAGTGATTTGTTAAACAAGGATGTCCATGTGTTTCAAGGCACTTATTTTCATCAAGAATTTCTAGATCACATCAAAATATCTCAGATTTTTAGTTTTGACTGCAACCTGGACAGACTTTTCCCTTTTGCACAGTCAAACATGTTCGACTTCCTGTCAGGAGGCTGTGAGGCGTCCCACATAAGGCCTTGAATGTTGTTCACTATGGCGATTAAACCATAGATTTTTAGGGCTACATCTGCCTAACCAGGATATAATCATGCTGATGGGTGTGTCCTACCTGCATGAACTGTAGTATTGGTAGTATTTATGGTTGGCCATGCAGCTGCTATGCTGTAGCTTCACCAGCATTTCCAGTATCCAGGAATCTTCTGTGATACTTTTTCAACTTTGTGAAATTTTCTTCAGTCTTTGTTTTGTCATGCTCTGTTCTGTCTGAGGCCCAAACAGCTCTGTGTTTCATTAAATAAGTCTGGTTGAAAAGAAAAAAACGTGATTTGTGATTGCTCATCATGGAGTGAGAACCCCTGGTCTACTTGGGGTATAAACAAATATCAACCTGAGTGGTTGCAGCAACTATGCCAACAACCTTTCTTTCAACTTAAACTTCTTTGTTGGCAACTTTAACATATTGTTTCTCAATATTGAAAGGCAAAGGCCCCAATATCCCAAGCGTCACAAACATCTTGTTCTCTGCCTTTGATGATGTCATCCTTTGAAGACTTTAGAAAGATAATGTCAACCTCAAAAGCTTTAAAAACGATGTCATTAAAAATTAAAACCATTCCATCTTTTCCTTTGAAGATGAATATTTTAAGTCAATAAACATCCCATCTTTGCATTTGAAGATGATGTCATTAAAGTTTATAAAACATTCCATCTTTTCCTTTGAAGAGGATGTCATTTGATTTAATAAAACATTCCATCTTTGCTTTTGAAGATGATGTCATTAAAGTTAATAAAACATTCCATCTTTGCTTTTGAAGATGATGTCATTAAAGTTTATGAAACATTCCATTTTTGACTTTGAAGATGACGCCAATAAAGTCAATGAAACATTTCATACTTGCTTTTGAAGACAATGTCATTGAAGTTAATAGAACATTCCAACCTTGTCTTTGAAGATGTTATCACAGCTTGAAAACTTCCATCCTTGCCCTTAAGATTATGCCATTAAAGTAAATAAAACTTTTCATCTTTTCTTTAAAGATGATGTCATTAAAGATGATAAAACATTCCATCTTTGCCTTTTAGATACCATCAAAGCTTAAAACATTCCATCTTTTTCTTTGAAGATAATTTCATTTAAGTTGATAAAACATTTCATTTTTTTTTCTTTGAAGATGTCATCAAAGTTTTTAAAACATTCCATCCTTGCCCTTGAAGATGATGTCATTAAAGTTAATAAAGCATTCTATTTTTGCCTTTGAAGATGTCATCAAAACTTAAGAAAATTCACTCTTTTCCTTTGAAGATAATGTCATTAAAGTCTATAAAACATTCCATTCTCCAGGCAGCTACACTTATAGCTCCACCTATTGGATCAGACCGTCTACATGTAGAGTGCTCTGAGAGAACAATGTTACTGGTGTGAACACAGACCAGAGGGGGAGAGAAGGGTAGGGATGATTGCATTAATACCAGTAAAACTCTAATTTCATCCTTTGTGCTCACATGTAGCTCTGCTGACAGTCAGGCCCTTCTCTAGAACCACCTTTGTTTCTGTATTTCTGTATTTATGAGTTGTTATTTGGTTGTAAAGTTTGTGCAGCAGCAGAGGAACAGTGTGAATATCCTCACTAGAACTAGGACGTTGTGTCCCAGTGATTATCATTTTAAATAGACTATAAAGAGATAAGACTTCAGTGTAAAGGTCAGAAGTTCAGCCTCTTCTACAGCAAACGTGTGTTAATATTCATTTTTAAATGGTAATGATGTTGGAGTGATGGTACAGCAGAGATAATCAGAGATGTGTTTGGGCTGTCATGATATCAGAGTTTTAAACACTGATGTGATTCTATCCCATGATATCGAGGCCTCTGCCACAGAAATAGAGGTCACGACACCAAACTTTGGTTCTTATTAGAATAAAAGAAAGAGTTGAATTTAACCCTTTTATACTGATCAGATCCTCTTCCTGTAGACTCTATACTGTCCTGGATTTAATGGGGGTCAAATTTAAATCTGCTTCCATGTAAGGAGACTTGTAGCACCGCATGTTCTGATGTTTGCTCAAATTTTAATCCCGTTCCTGTTTTTCAGAACACGCCTGTGGGCAGGTCAGTGTTCATGGTCAACGCCACCGATCCAGATCAGGGCACCGGGGGCAGCGTCCTTTTCTCCTTCCAGCCGCCTTCTCCGTTCTTCGCCATCGACGGCGCCCGAGGCACCGTCACCGTCATCAAACCGCTCGACTACGAGACGACGTCAGCATATCAGCTGACCGTCAATGCCACGGTGAGAAAACACAAATGCACAACAGCTCTAAAAAGTCAGGTTTATTAAAGATATCCGTGTTAATCATGAAGAGTCAAAGTCAACCGAGGGTTTATGTTAAAGTAGCAGCTCTAAAATCAGCTCCTACGTGTCTGTAAAGGTCTCTGCCTTCTGAGTTTGAAACCCTAGGATGCATTTTTCACATCCATGTTCTAATAGAAACTGCCATTCACTCAGACTATGGACACAGAGTCACTCTCACTGTATGAAGAAAAACAGCAGTAAGATGATTCTGTGACTCTAAAAAACAGCACTGGGTCGATCAACTCCTGACAGTTTTAAATGAGTGTTTGCACAAGCGTGTGAGTCACAGTGCTGTGCAGAGAGAGACAGTGTAAACTTTCTCTTTAGCCCCTTCGTTGTGTGGCTGTGAGCACAAATTTGTGCCTTTATCACGTTTGATAGTCGCTATCCACAAAGAACGATGATGCAAAAAAAAAAGACATAATTACAGCGAATCCAGTGGATTATTGAGAACAACAACAGCAAATTTGAAGTTTAACAAAATGGATCTTTCTTTCCATGGATCTTTCTGAATGTAGTCCTGTTTTTGTCCTAAATATCTGGCTGGATTCAGACTAAATATTCTGATCAGGAGAGCTTCTAATGGTGAGCTGGGTCACTTTCATTGTTTGTTTGTAGTAGGGCTAGGCAATTAATCACAAATTAAATTTTAATCTCAATATGGCCTGCTGCAATTTATATGAGTAATATTTCTTTAACTTGAAATGTGTCAAAATTCCAGTTTAATGCTTTTTTGCAGCAGAGATTTTATGCTCATTATGCAAACATTCAAGGGTTTTTTTAGAATGAAAATTCTTGCTTTACTAATGTATATTCTTATTTTAAAGCGAGATAAACATAAAAATGACCATCCCCTTCAATGTTGCAATTGATATCAAATTTTTTAATGAGCCAAAATAATCACAGTTAGACATTTATATCAAATCATTTAGCTTTGGTATACTTAATTTTAGTGTTACTCAACTCTACTCAACCAAAGAGCCAAATTGTTGAAAAATATTGTTGCAAGAGCCACAATCTAAATGATAAAAAGTGGCAAAAACAGATTAAAGAAGTAACAAAAATAATTTAAAGGTGGCAAAAATGGTCAGTTAGTGGCAAAAATGGGTAAAAAGGGGCAAAGTAGGGATTAAATGGCAAAAATGGGTGAAAAGTGACAACGTGACAAAAAAATTGTTACAGGTGGCAAAAATTGTCAAAAATATGAATAAAAAAAGTGGCATTCAATGGAAAAAGGCAGCTTAAATGGCCAAAAAGTGGCAAAAATGACAAAAAAGGGGTAAAAAATTGCAAATAGCAAAAAGAAGTGGCAAAAATGGGCATAAAATGGCAAACATGGGTGAGACGTGACAAAACATGGGGAGAAAACGTGACAAAAAAATTTGTTACAGGTGGCAATAATTGTTAAAAAGTGGGAAAGAGTGGCAAAAATGTGATTAAAAAAGTGGCACTCAGTGGAAAAAGGCAGCTTAAATGGGCGAAAAGTGGCAAAAAAAGACAAAAAAGGGGGGAAAAAACTGCAAATAGCAAAAAGAGGGGCAAGAACAGAAGTGGCAAACATGGGCTTGTAGCTGTAAAAACTAGTTAAAAGTGGCAAAACTTTGAAGAAAGGTGAAAAACGATTGCAAATAAGGGCCATGCAAATATGCAGACAAAAAAATTAAAGTTGACATAAAGCAAACTGTGTAAGTGTAGGAAACTGACGAGTTTCCTTTTTTTAAGGTTTTCTAGGGGAAGAATTTTTCAAATTAAGACAAAAATCCACGTGTGGCTCAAGAGCCACGTGTTGAGTATCACTGCTCTATTTCATTGGTTCCCAACCTGGGGCCCTGGACCCCCAAGGGGGGCTGCCAAAATTGGATTTTCAAATACTGATTAAAAATTTCTACAAAGATCTTTAGCTAAGGAAAGCATGCATAGGCCTTTTTAGGGGATTTATCAGTGAAACAATAAAATCTATGATGATTTTTGAGGGCAGTGTGTCACTTTTTCTCCTGTCTTGGGTCCTGGGGGGCTCCAAGGAAACACCGCTCTATCTAATATTGTGTAGGTCATAATATAGGATGCTTACGTATAAGATGAGGACCCTAAACATAACCACATATTAAAATGCAATTGCAATATTGAGGAAAGCAAATTGCAATTAGATTATTTTTGCGAATCGTCAGCCCCAGTTTGTAGTCTGATAAAGGCATTAATGGTGGTTTTATCCTGATATGGCGACCACGGTCAGAACCCTGAGTATCAGAGCTTTCTGCTGTGTTAGGTTTACATTTCGTAAATACTGAATAGATGGGATTAAGGGCCTTCAGTAATGTCTCATAGAGGTCAGAACAGCTTCAGACAAGAGAAAGGTGTGATTAAGGGAAGAAACAAATCTTCTACCACACACTTTTAACTCTTGTGTTAACTTTAATAACTGGACGTGGACCGATGTGTTGGGTGTAGAACCTGAAGCACAGGTAGTAGTACTGTTGACCTTTCCTGGGCCTTTAGTCACCACTCAAAGGAAAGGTAGTGCCACGCTCTTTATCTCAGGTATTGTTGATAACTGAAGAGGCTGGAGCTGAGAGCATTGATGCCTTCGCAGCTGAGATGAACCTTGAAGGGTCAGACAGAATTATGTCGCTCACAGAATCAGGTGTATGGTGAGCAAAGTTGTGACCTTGAAAATCTTTGGGAGGTCAAATTTTGCCTTCAGAGTATCAAAGGAAGTAAAACTGTCCAGCATGTTTGTATTTACCAGCCCTGGGGAGATAGCACTGATTTTAAATCCCTATCTGAACTGTTTCCAGGTCCTCACTGTAGATCAGCTTTACTGTTTTTATTGGCCTGAAATGCTTCCTTATTACCGCTCCAGGTGTGCTGTTTCTGATGACAGCGCAGTCTGAACAACATCCTCTGGTTTTGTGTTTGTAGCTCTCATTTAATATCAGCTCCTGGTGCAGAGCCTGTGAGTAGACAGGCCTTTTTTGTGTCATTTGGAGCTGCACTACATCCACTAGAACTATTATGGTTCTGATACTCAGGGTGTGATTGTTTTATTGTTTATTTGGGCATAACTCCTGATGTGTTTGCACACTGCCCTGCAGTCTCATTGCCTTATATGGGCATAAATAGGCGTGTCTTTACACTAACTAGGAAAAAGGTGCACAAGCACCCACAGGTGCAAACAGTAGAGACCTTTAAGAGCATGCCATGATCCCACCGAAGTTTCCCTTTGATTTATCTTGAATTGGTTCTTCGAGTTTCTGAGAAACCTCTGTGAAATTCATGACACGTTCTTAAACTGCTGAACCGTTTTCTCCTCTGTTCTTAAGTCGATGAATGCTAGATGATCTATGCTGGAAGCTTATTTCTTCTAATTAGCATAGAGCCACACCCCTTTAACACCCATATAAGGACATGAGACAGCAGTGTGCAGATACAGAAGGCACGCTGGACTTAAAGGAGAGGACGATATCAGTAATGTCCTAAAGGAAATAAGCTGTAGAAACAGTCAGAATACTCTGAAATCCAAATTTCTATTTTTATCTCCAATAGCGGAGGTTAAATATCCCCATAATGACACATAATTTATCATGAATATCATTTAAATACATTTAAACCTGCTGATACACACATACTTATGTATGAAGGTGGGTTTTTATAGTTTAATAAGTGTACAATAATAAAACTCCGACACACGTGGTAGATTTATATTCAGAATTTTATATTTTTCAGCCTAAATCAAACAGTGCATGTTTAGATTAATACGGGACATATTTAGTTCATGTTTTTGACAGCACTGAACTGATAAAATTGCAGTAAAATACAATGAAAAACTCTAATGAGACTGATCTAGATCATCATTTACATTTCCCTCCAGGACCAGGACAAAGCTCGGCCTCTGTCCCGTCTGGCTAACTTGGCGATCAGCATCACGGACGTCCAGGACATGGACCCCATCTTCACCAACCTGCCCTACAGCACCAACATCGAGGAGGACGTCCCTCTGGTCAGTCTGGTCCTTCTTTTATCACGTTGAACTCTAAAGTCTGCTCCTGTCACTGTCATCCGTCATGTCGCTGACATGTTGGGATTATCTCTCCTCTCATCCGTCATCCCGCCGCCCCACTCACCTCCTCTTTGATTATTCAGGAGCTGTTTGCAGAAATATGGTCTAAAATGAAGCTCTGACTTATTATCAGGGCAGCCTGTGTCACCCCCCCCCAGGGGCTCACCCCCCCGAAACTGAGCCCCGAGCCTTCACATACACATGGACCAGGCGCTCAGGTGCTGCAGGTGTAATTACTGCAGGAGATTTACGGCCCGCTGCAGCGTGAGGCCTCCAGGAAAGGTCAGAGAGGCGGCAGGATTTATCTCCTCCTGTGCTGCATGTATGTGGAGAAACAAGAGAGCCTGCACAACTACACGTACATGCACAACTACACACGCATGCACAACTACACTTACAAAACTACACGTACATGCACAACTACACATACACAACTACACGTACATGCACAACTACACATACACAACTACACGTACATGCACAACTACACATACACAACTACACATACACAACTACACATACATGCACAACTACACATACACAACTACACGTACATGCACAACTACACATACACAACTACACATACACAACTACACATACATGCACAACTACACATACACAACTACACATACACAACTACACATACATGCACAACTACACATACACAACTACACATACATGCACAACTACACATACACAACTACACGTACATGCACAACTACACATACACAACTACACATACATGCACAACTACTTATACACAACTACACGTACATGCACAACTACACATACACAACTACACGAACATGCCCAACTACATATACACAACTACACATAGATGCACAACTACACATACACAACTACATGTACATGCACAACTACACATACACAACTACACGTACATGCACAACTACATATACACAACTACACATAGATGCACAACTACACATACACAACTACACAAACATGCCCAACTACATATACACAACTACACGTACATGCACAACTACACATACACAACTACACGTACATGCACAACTACACATACACAGCTACACATACACGCACAACTACACATACACAACTACACATACATGCACAACTACATATACACAACTACACGTACATTCACAACTACACATACACAACTACACATACATGCACAACTACACATACACAACTACACATACATGCACAACTACACGTACACAACTACACATACACAACTACACATACATGCACAACTACACATACATGCACAACTACACATACACAACTACACATACACAACTACACATACATGCACAACTACACATACACAACTACACATACATGCACAACTACATATACACAACTACACGTACATGCACAACTACACTTACACAGCTACACGTACATGCACAACTACACATACACAACTACACATACACAACTACACATACACGCACAACTACAAATACACAACTACACATCCATGCACAACTACACATACACAACTACACATACATGCACAACTACACATGCACAACTACACATACATGCACAACTACACACACATGCACAACTACACATACATGCACAATGACACACGCATGCACAACTACACTTACACAACTACATGTTCATGCACAACTACACGTACATGCACAACTACACGTACATGCACAACTACACATACACAACTACAAATACACAACTACACATACATGAACAACTACACACACATGCACAACTACACATACACAACTACACACACATGCACAACTACACATACACAACTCCACATACATGCATGCAGACCTATTCTCTGCATGTTACCCAGGTATCAGTCTCACCTGTAGACAGGTAGCAGTCGGCGTCTTTGATGAAGAAACAGGAAATAAACTCTGCTACATCAGATCAGACCAGAGGTTTTCTCAGGTACCTCCGTCCAATCAGAGACTCTCCTTCTGACCTTACCTTTCTCTTTAATGCAGGTACGTCTGTTACCTGTCTAATTTAATCCTCAGAGTGTTTCCTGTACATGGTTATGTTCCTCCCATGACTCCGCCCTCTAAACGGCATTCCCAGGTGGCTAATGGCCAGACAATCACTTTTCCTATCAGAGATGGAGATAATTACACACGGGGGTGTAATACAGTCTGTCCTCATGTCTGCTGTCTCTCCCCCTGACTCAGCCAGCCCCCTCCCCCGCTCTCGATCGTCCGTAGCGTGCACGCGTCGTAGTAGAAATGTCAAGTGATACATTTGCATGCATATTAACGGGGCGTGACGGAGTCAACGCCCAGTGTCTCCCCGACTCTCTGATTCATCAACTGTCACAGGGAAGGTCACAACACAGGGGGAGGGGGAGGAGAACAGGTGACAGAGCAGAGAGAACAGGGGATCTAGGTGGTAGATGTGGTTATGGGACGCTTCTTGGTTCTGATTGGCTGTCAGATTTTTCCTCCAATAGAAAACCCAACCAGCCTGAACGCTGTATTTTAAAAGTCATGAAGAAGAAAACCAGATATTTCCCAGGCTGCTATTTCACTCTAATCTCTCGTAATAAATGATAACAGTAGTTTCAGATTTTATCGGACATTGTTCGTGCAGAATCCCTCCTTTTCCTCTCAGTCTTGTGATTTCTGGAGCTCATGCTGGGATCTGTCTTTGATGAGAGGAGGAAGGAGAACGTGGGCAGTGAAAACAACAAAACATCCAATTTGAAATGAGAATTCCAAAATAAACTGACTGTTTATAAAAATATGAAGATGAAACATGGAGAAAACCTGCCTTTGGCTCATTCAGGCATTTCAGATTGAAACGTAAACTTACAAAAAGAAAAAAGTATGGGCTGCTTTTTAATTTCTCTTTTTTTTTTTTTTTTGTTTTTCAAAAATATATTTTTAACAGTGTGTTCTTGTTTTGTTTTTGTTTTGAGATCTAAAAGGAAGATCAAAGTGGTGATGTACCATAAAGAATGTTACATCAATAGTGTTCCGTTCTTTGATCTTCCTTTTGATCCGAAAACAAAAACAATAAGATGATAAAGGAAACATTTTACATTGATCAATTTTCTTTGAAAATCATAAAATGAGTAACAGAAAACGAAGTCACAAGAAATGGAAAACATAAAATTATTTTTTTTGCTTCCTTTTTTTATTCCCATTTGAACTGCCTGATAGTGCCAAGACCAGGAATCCGTGTATCATTCATTCATTTAATATTTGATTGATAATTCAATCACAAATAAATGAAAAATGGCTCACTGTTCACTTTTCTGTTTTAAAAACCAAATCAAATAATGAAAATACTGTTCATTTTCTAGTTTTCATTTCTGAAACAAAATCAAATAAACAGGAAATCGTGCGTCTTTTTGACTTTTGCTATTTATGTTGGAATCAAAGAATGTAAAATGAAAAAACAGCTGTAAGCAGTCAATTTGATTGCAATATTGATTTGCATACCCTGGTGCAGGTGTTGTGCTCCAAAAAGCATCCTGGGAATCACATGCCCATCCCTGAGGAATTCCCGCTTCCTGGAATTACACACGCCGAGTTACGGCGCTAGGCAGTCTGTACTGTGCCTGGGTACGTTTGAGCCTAAAAGTCCAGTACATTTGACCAGCAGGAGTACACTCTTCCGTGCTTGGACGCGGCATGCTTCCCTGGCTCTGGCACAGAAGGACAAGGTGGACCAAAGCATGGCACGAATGCAAATGAAGGAGCACAAGTGCAGGAACATGAACATGAACATCCGTATATCGTTCCAGGAAGCGTGAACTCCTCAGCGATGGGCATGTGATTCTCAGGGTGCCTTTCTGAGCACAACACCTGCACCAGGTTATGCAAATTAATATTGAAATCATACCAACTGCTCACACCCATTTTTTCATATTACATTCCCTGATCCCAACATTAATAGCAAAGGTAATATCAATGTTTCATTATTTGTTATTCAATTATCAATCAAATATTAAATGAACGAATGATACATGGGTTACCAGGTTTTCCATGTTTTGTTTTCCTATTTTTAAACCAAGGTTGTAATGATTTTGGATCATTCACTAGTTTTAATTTTTATTTAGTTTTTACTTTGTATTTTATTCAGTTCAGTTTCTACTGCTTCTTTGATAGTTAAATTTAGTTTTTATTTGCAAAAATACTTTTTTTTTTTGTTTAGTTTTCATCAGTTTTAGTTCCTTTGGCCGTACCGGCCAGAAGCAAGACCCAATAGGGCTCTTCACTTTTGATTTTATTTATTCAATTTTAATGTTTTTGTACATTTCAAGACCTAAAATTACTATTGTGTGAAGTCTTCTTCAATCTAATCTAGCAGTTTAACCCTCTCCAGGCTTGGGTGTACATGTCAGTTTGCATGGTGCTGTCAAAGATTAAAACTAAGGAGGTTTTGTCTCTCATTTTATTTCATTTTAGTTTCATAAGCACAGAATTGGGCTTTAGTTTGTTTTTGTTTTTTCTGCAAAACTTAGTTTTTACTTAGTTTCAGTTAACTAAAATTATTTTTAAATTTTAGTTTTAGTTAACTATAATAACCTTATTTTAAACAGTAACAAGAAAAGCACTTGGAGAGCACAGACCTCCACCATTAGCCCTACCTCCCAACAGTGAAGAATCCTTCAAAAAATTTCTGGATCCATCCCCATGTGTCCCCCACCAAGGCATTCGCTGATTACTCCCTCCCTGGTGGGGTAAAAACATGATGAGGCAAAGCATTAGCTTCGCTACAGGTGGACTGTCATGGTGGAAGCATTGCCTGCTGGTGCCAACAGATGCACTGACAGTCTCACCCATGGTCTCACTGGACGACTGGAAGCCATGGCAGAGGGTGAATATTCCTCTATTCCTCCCAGCATTGTGAGTATTCTCGCTACAATTCACTGTCTTTCTCTCTGTTGCGCTCCGACTCGTCTCTTTGACCGGGCGCGCATCTTTCAAACTCTATAAACTCCAAAACTTTGAACAGAAACACCCAAAATGCTGCTGGGATTGAAGTTGCTCATGTCCGCCATCTTCTGGTATAACGTGGTAACAGCGCAGACCTCCACCATTAGCCCTATTTCCCAATAGTACAGATATCATTTAAAAATTTCCTGAATCCAAACAGTGATCCGGATCAGTCCCAAAATCTAATCAGTTCTTCCTTATGCCATTTCTGACATTTACTGAAATTTTCATCAAAATCTGTCCATGACTTTTTGAGTTATGTTGCTAACAAACAAACTAACTAACAAACTAACTAACAAACCCACCCGATCACATAACCTCGTTGGCGGAGGTAATTATGAAGCAGCTTGTCTCTTGGTTTTGGATTTCCCATGTCAGATTAAAAGTCAGTTGTGTGTACACTGACCCATTTCACCCATCATCTCTGTCCTTACTGGGTTCTGTGGTTTTCTACCTCAGTTGATCACTCTAGATTGTCTTAAGGGATGGATGTGTAAGTCATCTTTATGATGGACCAGTCAGGGTGTACCCGACCTCTCGCCCTTTACAAAGCAGATGCATCAGCCAGACTCCATCTCTGTCATCAGGCAAATCCATCTTGTAAAGCTCCATCTAGAGCAAAAACTTTTCAAACCAACCAGCGTCATTTAAGGAACATGACATGTCATATTTATGCATAATTCACTAGTTATCAATGGTACAGTTGTCATGTTTTAAGCTTTTTCAAATGATAAATGACCCAGTCTTTCCCTTTTACCTTTCATTTTGATGGATCGTTTTCACCCAGACTGGGTCAGGGTCAGCTTAGAAAAGGATCGGTCTATTGAAAAAAGACAAACAAGCATATCAGCCCTCATCATTGTAAAAATCAACCGTAGTAGAGAACAGCCGTGTTGGATCAGGAGGTCTGAGCTGATTTAGATTTTTCATGGCAGCTTAAAGGCTGAGAGTGCTGCAGATCCTGCCAGCAGGGGGCAGCATTTAATCCTGTTATTACTGGAAGAGGAGTTCAGAGAGAGAAGAAGAGAAAGATCTGTTAGTAAGAAACTCTGACCCTCAAACTGATCCTGATCCTGGCAGCAGAGAGGCAGAGACGGTCTAAAGTGCTGCTCAGACTCTGCCCGCTCTAGCGGCGCTCTCACGGCTCTCACGGCGTCTGTGTCAGTTCCATTAGGGTGTTTGGTGGCGATAAGCCGAGGGCAAGCGATGACAGAGAGAGTGTCAGCTGTTGTGACATTTACACGTTCAGGGAATCAAACATGGACCGTGGTCGTAGGTTACTCCTCTGAGGCATGAGCGCTCGCACAATTAGACCCAGTCCTCCTCACTGGACAGGAACAAAGACCACATACTAGAGAGGTACTAGAGTCCAGATCTGGAGTTTGTCTACACCTGGGCGGGTGTTTCTATGAACAGTAACCAGCTGATGGATTTTCCTTCTTTCCTGATTTCTGATCCCAGAGAGAACAGACGATGTCCATAAAAACCACATCCAGACTGTTGAGTGTGATCTGTGAGGATGGGGAATAATATTTGATATTAGATCTGATCGCCTAATCAATACTAGGATCAATACTTTCTACTGTGTGAAGACAGACAGGGCTTTGACAGCAGTGGACCAACAGCAGCAGATGCCATGGACCCCCAAACCATCACTGACTGTGGAGACTGGAAACACTGGACTTCAGGACCTGAAGGATTCTGGGACTCTCTGATCCTCCTCCAGACTCTGGGACCTTGATTAAAAATGAGATGCTAAATTCAGTTTCACCTGAAAGCAGAACTTTGGACCACTTAGACCACAATAGTCCAGATCTTTTTCTCTTTAGTCCAGGTGAGACTGATGAGGTTGTCCGTGGTTCAGGAGTGGCTCCACACTAGAACACCAGACTTGTCTGTGGCTTGATACAGCCTTCTAGGACAGCCTGCCCTTTAGTCAATGACCTTCTGTGGCTTACCCTCCTTGAATATGCTTTATACAGCCTCTGACAACAGCCTGCCTTTTAACCAATGACCTTCTGTGGCTTACTCCCATGAGTCTGCTTTGATACAGTCTCTGACAACAGCCTGTCAAAAAAACCTAAATCCTTTCACATTGTATGAAATGATACCAGAAAATCTGGAAGTTTAACTTTCACGAGTGAATCAGTGGAAACAATGAACTTTTTCATTGTATTTTAATTTTCTAGATCCATCTGTGCACATCAACAGCGTAGATAATATTTCATCAATAAAAGTAAAATAGCAGAAAGTTCATGCATGTGTTTATAACTGTATTAATACAAATATGTCAGTGTTTGAGTTTCAGTACTCCAGTTCTTTATTTCCAGTGATGATTGGACCCTGAACGTTCCCTTGTATCAGAGGAATCGAGTCTGTGACTGTTGTCAGGGTCTTAGTCCGTCTCTGCTCCTCCTAACAGTCCCTCATCTAAAAGCACACATTTTTAAAAACCACTGGTCCATGCCTCGCTCTGCTCCTGTTTGTTTCTCTCTCTCTCTTTTTCTCCGGCCAATCAACCCGTCAGCTCCAGAAAAAAGTTTGACAAAAGAGAAGAAAATATTTTTATTTTTCACATGAAATCACTGAGTTTTCAGTTTTCAGCCGCTGACGTTTCAACTCCTCCAGGACAAACACAATTTAACTGTCAGACGCTCAGAGAGGGAGAGAGAGAGAGAGGGAGAGAGGGCCTGTGATTGTATCGCTGACGGTTGATTGGACAGATTCCACTCGTGCAGACGGCTCCACAATATCACTCAAATTATTTCAGCATCACTTCTTCTTCTTCTCCTCGCTCTGTCTCGTGTTTCTGTCTTACCCAGAGGAGAGTCTTCATTACTGAGAGAGGACTGGCATACCGTAAATCTGCTAATAGAAGCTCCTCTAAATGTAGTGCTGGAATCTTTGACCAGCCTGGAGGAGCTCTCAGTTAGAGGACCCTTGGTTTTAATGGGGAAAGGTTTGTAAATGGATTGTAATTGGCTGTTGGCAATCACATGACCTAGATGATCCTTGAGAGTCAGATGGGGGGCAGGAAGTGAAGAAACCTGGAGTAAAGTTAGTCTGTTAAGGCTCTAGGTGGCGCTGCACGCTGCAGTCATCATCAGAGCATACATCCATCCCGACTCACCAAGTGATTTTTACCACAGGTGAACGGGTTTAGAGGAGAGGAGGTGATCCAGATCCCTGAAGACCTAGTCCTGCAGACCTACAGGTCTAGACTGATGAAGGGAGACCAGAGTCTAGGACTGAGCTAAGAGGCTAGCTGAGACTCTTTTTGGTCATAAATTTTAATGGAAATACTGATATACTATTAAAATAGTAAACCTTGTTGGGTACTGGTTAGACTGGAATCAATACAAACATTTAAGGATGACATCATCAAAGGCAGAGGAGGGAATGTTTGTGAAGCTGGGGAAGTTGGGGCTTTCCCCCTTCATTACTGCCATGTAGGAGGCCATATTCAACAACTTTTCAAAAAGTTTCCTCTCACTTTTCTCTCACTTAAAAACAATAGACAAAAAACAACAAAAGACGGAAAAATAAAATAACGAGACAGAAAAATGAAAGACAACAAAAAAGGATAAAAAATGAAAAACTAAAACAGAAACACTAAAGATGGAAAATTAAGAGACAGAAAAAAATAAAAGAAAAAAAAATTTAAATTAAAACTTAAAAACAAAAAATGATAAAGAAAACAAAACCCCCCATAAAACTAAAGACAAAACAAAAAACATGATTGAAAATAACCCCAAATATTAAAGTGGAAAAACAAACGAAACAAAACAAAACAAAAAACAAGAAACAGAAAACAAAAATGAAAGATGGAAAACAAAAACACGATAGAAATAAATTGAAAAATCACAACTAAAAACTGGGACAGAAAACAAACTAAAAAACTAAAAATGACAAAACAAAAACAAGACAGAAAATTAAAAAACAGTGACAGAACACAGAAAAACAAAAAACAAAACACAAAAGATGGAAAAAATAAGAGACAGAAAACAAAAAAAGATTAAAAAATGAAAAACAAAAACTTAAACACAAAAAAACAAGAAGGAAAACAAAAAACAGAGACAAAAAACAACAACAAAAAGATGAGGACAAAGAAAACAAGCTTAAATTACCCAAAAAATAAAAATGAGAAAACAATAAATGAGAATAGAAAACAAAAATGAAAGATAGAAAACAAAAAAGGATACAAAAAAAACTAAGAACTAAAAAACAAAAACAAGACAGAAAACAAGAACAAAAAAGATTGAAAAAATGAGACAGAAAACAAAAAAAGATTTAAAAATGAAAAAACATCAAAAAATAAAAACGACAAAACAAAAACAAGACAGAAAACTAAAAAAAAAACATTGATAGAAAACAGAAAAACAAAAAATAAACCTACCCTTTTCAAATTCATCTTTTACTCAGCTTCCTTTAGATTTATAAGACACAATAAGATAAACATAACTAAATACTTAGTCATCATACATAGACCCTTTGTCTATCACACCACAGTACTTCACAATCATGTTTTGTTTAAATAATTTTTTAAACCTACCATATGTTCAACATTCTTTCATTTCTGTGTCTGAGCCATTCCACAGACTAACTAAACACATCTTAGTTTAACATTAGTTCTGCTTTTTTTTCTGCTCTCAAGATAAAAAAGGAAAAACGTAAACTAAAAAGTGAGACAAAAGTCAAACAAAATAAAAAACAGAAAACAGAAAAGACAAAATAAAATACAAATGCTGGAAAAACAGAAAAATAGGAGACAGAAAACAAAAAACAAGATTCAAAAATGACAAAAATAAGAGAAAACAGAAAAACAGAAGAGAAAATAAAAAACAAGAAACGAAATGAAAAACAAAACTGAGAAAAAAAACAAAACACGAGAGACTGAAAACAAAAATAAATTAGACTTAGAAATATAAAACAAAAGACAGAAAACTAAGAAATAAAAAATGAAAAACTGTAAGTTTTATTTTGGATTATTTTGTTGATGGTATTCAGAAACAGCTCGTTTTTGGATTTTTCATTGTTAAAAATGTTTGCTGTGAAATAGTGGACTGAAACCCTCGCTCTCCTCCAGCTTCACCCTCTCGTTTAAACATTGCTGACGTATTTCTGCGGTTTCAACAGCGTGCAGAAGATAACCTGTGACTTTAATGATATTAACCAGTTAGTAACCAGGGGGCTGCATGGTGGAGTAGTGGTTAGGGTCCTGGTCTGAATCCCAGCCAGACCAGGCCTTTCTGTGTGGAGTTTGCATGTTCTCTCTCCCACAGTCCAGAGACATGCTCGTTAGGTTAACTGATGGCTCTAAATTGCCCATAGGTGTGAGTGTGAGCGTGCATGTTTGTTTATCACACTTTTGAGAGCAGGGGTTGGCTGCAGCTCCCTGTGACCCTGAACAGGATAAGAGTTATGGGTAATGAATGGTTGGGTGTCTGAGACTTCTATTTATGCTGCTAATCAGGGGTCAGTACTGTTGTTTTTTTTTAATCAGAGCTGTATTTAAGTTTAAAACCCTGACTCCTCTTAAAGCCAGACTTATTTCAGCATCACTTCCTCCTCTCCTCTCTCGTTTCTTTCCCTCCTTCCTCCCGTCCCCGTCCCTGCGTGCAGCTCTGAGCCTCTCTAAAAGGCTTGTAATTGATTCTGCTGTAATTGGTCAATGACAGGAGATGCTTTGGCAGAAATGGAGCATAAACACGCCTCAGACACAATTTGCAGGATCAATGGGAGGCAGCCCGCTCGCTCACTCAGAGAGAGAGAGAGAGAGAGTGGGAGGGGGGAGTGATGGGGGAGACAGAGAGGCAGCAGAAGAGACTTCTCTCCATCTCTGAGAGCAGCAGACGGTTTTTAAGTCTCTCAGCGTGTCTGATTGAGGAGAGACGGAGGAGAAAGCCGAGCGGATCAAAGGCCTTCAAACAGACCGCTCTTCTCTCCCCCTCTCTCTCCCTCTCTCTCTCTCTCCCTCTCTCTCTCCCTCTCTCTCTCTCTCTCCCCCTCTCTCTCCCTCTCTCTCTCCCTCTCTCTCTCTTCCTCTCCCTCTCTCTCTCCCTCTCTCTCTCCCTCTCTCTCTCCCTCTCCCTCTCCCTCTCTCTCTCTGTCTCTCTCTAGAGGAAGAATGAAAACCACAGAGATGATTCTGACTCTAAAACAAACTGTAGGCTTTACCTGCTCAGGTGCGGTTTGCCGTTTGTTGTGGAAGTACAGAGCTCTGTAAATCTTTGTGTTTGCAGAGGAAACGGGATTATTGATGATTGAATACTGTTTCTTTAACTCTGAGGTCAGATGCCTCTGTTTTATTGTCTGTCACAGTGGCAGAGTAGAGGAATGTTGTCCCATTCTTGTCTGATGTAGGATTCTAGCTGCTGACAGAGACGTTGTCTGGATGGGAGCAGATGTGGCTCTAAAACCTCTCTCTACTTTTCAGCATTGATAGCTCCTTTCCAGATGTTAGAGCTGCCCACGCCATAGACACAACTGCAACCCCATACCATCAGAGCTGCAGGCTTTAGAGTCAGGAGAACAAGCTGGATGCTCCCTCTGCTGTAGTACCACTTACTTTTCCAGCCTTTTTTTGTCCCCGTCCCTACTTTTTTGAGATGTTTTACTGCCATCAAATTCAAAAGGAGCTAATATTTTTCCTGAAATGGTAAAATGTCTCAGTTTCAATTTCTGATCTGTTGGTTATGTTCTGTTAAGAATAAAATGTGTTTGTGAGATCTGACAATCATTAACTTCTGTTTTTATTTACATTTTTAAAGATGTCCCATGTTTTTTGGAATTTGAGTTCTACAAGCATTACGACAATCAGAGAGAATTCTCCAAAGAAATGTCAAACTGGGCTTTTACTTTGAAAAGAACAAACAGGAAGTGTAACAATGCTGTGTTTATCATGAACATGTTCTATCACAGTGAAACTCTGCGTTTGGCTTTAATCTTGATTTTAAATATTATTCCCACAGAAAAACTTAAAAAAGGAAAACATTTTTGCCCTTTTTCACCTTTTTTTAAACCACTTTTCACCCATTTCAGCTACATTTTGCCATTAAATACAATAAATACTACTTTTTTGCCATTTTGCGCCATTTTGTCCATTTTTTGTTAATTTTTTGCCCTTTTTGTCCCACTTTTGGCTGCTTTTTTGGCATTTTTGTCCATTTTTGCCATTTTTTTCCCAATTTTGCCCTTTTTGCCATTTTTGTCCCATTTTTGCCCTTTAACGCCTTTTTTTTTTTTTTTTTCTGATACTTTTCATCCATTAGAACTCCCTTTTGCCATTAAATATCATTTGTTTTCTATTTGGTTTTGTTTGTTTTCTTGCCACTTTTGGCTGCTTTTTGCCCATTTTAGTCACTTTTTTTTTGCCTCATTTTTCTACTTTTGGACCTTTTCTTGCCATCCGTAACTGTTTTTTTTTTGTTACTTTTCATCCATTTTTGCTGCTTATTAAAAAAATTTGCCACTTTCAACTTATTTTTACTGATACTTCAAGCCATTTTTGCCACTTTTCACCCATGTAAGCTACCTTTTGCCATCAAATACCACTATTTTCCCACTTTTTTTTTTGTCTATTTTTTGCCACTTTTTTTACTTTTTTCCAAATTTCATCCAATTTTTGCTACTTTTTGCCCATTTAAGCTACGTTTTGCCTTTTAACGCTACTTTTTTCCTACTTTTTGGATATTTTAGTCACTTCTTTTTGCCACTTTTATCCCATTTTAGCCCTTTCATGTCATGTTTTGCAACCTTTTGCCCATTTAAGCTACCTTTTTGTCATTTAATACCACTTGTTTCCTATGTTTTTGCCCCATTTTTGCCGCTCTTGACTGTTTTTAGCCCATTTTAGTCATTTTTCACTTATTTTTTGCCTAATTTTTGTCACTTTTATCCCATTGTTGCCCTTTTGCCTCATTTTTTTGCCACTTTTTGCCCATTTAAGCTACATTTTGCCATTAACTTCTACTTGTTTCCTATTTTTTGCCCTGTTAGAAGAAGAGGCAAATATTCTCTGAGCTTCTGCGGTGTATTCCCAGCCAGATTAGAGGAAAGTTCCTGTAAAAATGCACATAAATGTGCCGATAGCGTGGAGCTCATCCTGCCTTCTGTTTGTTTGTGTGTCTCTGTGCAGGGCTACGAGGTGAGGAAGATAACGGCCATCGACCAGGATCTGGGCCGGCCCAGAGGAATCGGCTACACCATCATCTCAGGTCAGAGTCACATGATCGATCAGAGCACGGCGGGGGGATCGATGGGTGCTTATCATAATCCCACAGCGATAATAGAGCCGTCTCATCGGGTCCCACAGTCGATACGGCACACAGAGGATCCTAACGGGGGCGGGGGTTATTAATCACTGAGAGGGTCTGTCAGACTTCATTCCGCTGACTCCTGCTGTAGAAACAGGATTAATCTGATGTTTGTCACAAATCCTGAGGAGGAGCATCATGATCTCAGGGTTTTTTATCTTCTACACCTGGTGTTCTCATGTCTCTGTTTTCTAAATGTCACAGCAGCTGCTCGTCTCAGACTGGATGGGTGATTTCAAACATTTATCCAAGCTCAGGAAACGCAGGTTTGCTGTAAATAATTCCATGTTTGAGGAACAATAACCAGAGATCCTGACGAGTATGTGGCAACGAGGATGATTCTAATTGTTGAACCTGAGAATGATGGAGGGATGTCAGCCTTTCTCCCTCCATGTCTGACAAACAGTTGACCATAGCTGATCCAGCTCAGCACATGCTGGGTTCCCAGGACTCACTGGGCTCTCAGGGACGGCCATATGCATCACTGAGGAGTCAGCAGAGAGGATACCTGGAGAGGTGAGGCGTGGACCTGGAGCAGGATGGCCAGAGTCAGGACAGCATAAAGCCTGATTTATGCTTCTGCGCCACATCGACGGCGTATACGCGTAGCCCTCTGCACCGACGCAGACTCCTACACCGTAGCCTGACGCTCACCTCCAAAAAATCCTAACTACGCATCGCAGCGATGTGGACCACAAGGGCTGTGATTGGTCCGCTCAAAACGTCAGTCCTTCATCCAGGTCCCTCAGTGGGCGAACCAGTGTGGTAAATTCACCCGTTCTCAGCCTCGACTCGTTTCGTGGTCGTACAGACCACCTCCACAAACATCTTCCCTGTCGCCTGCGCTTCAACATTCGCAACAAAACAATTTGTCCATCAATATTGATGAGCTCCAACTCCAAACACACCCACTCGACCTCGGTCGCCATGACCGGAAGATAAACAAGGATTCGGGCGTGAAACCACACACACACACACACAGCCACGCCCCCTAGTGACATGGCGGTGAATTGCAGAGCAACGCGTTCCCTCGACACAGAACTTTGAATGGTCAACGACGGCGTCGCGTTGACGGCGAACCTACGCCGTCGGCGCGACGCAGAAGCATAAATCAGGCTTGAGGGAGAAAAGCTGTTAAAGGTGCAATTCTTTGTTTGCAAACGAAGGGGCGCCAAAGAGCGCGTGCAGCACAAGTAGACACAGCAGCCAGCTGAGAGGAGGGTGGAACTTTACTCCAAGTGGGGAGGGCCAACTGAACCTGGGGGCGGGGCTAACTCCCCATGAGGGGAAAATCTGAGAACAGCTTGTTTCAGCACACATTTTCTGAAAGGTGGAGAAAGGGGGAGGGGGAGTTCTTCTAGTACTTGAGGGGATTGTGGACAGACCGGGGGATTTTGCGTAATATGTCCCCTTTAAATAAATCTAAATAGATAAAATAACTCATGGACCTCTGTGTGTGAGCTGAAATCTGGTCTGGAATTTTTGCCATGTAGGTTGCAGCCATGATGGATTTACAGACGTCCTCCATGACTGTTAGAAACTCCCAGAGGTCTTCAGGTAAAACTAGTCCTGTGACAGGGCAGTAGAGGTTAAATAAACCTGAACTCTGAGGGTTATTTATGATTAAACTGCCAGGTCTAAACCCATCTGTCCCAGCTGTTGTCTTGATTAACACCAACACACCGATAGTCACGTCTAAACCTCTGAATTAAAAATCCATCGACCAATCATGTGACCTCACAGGCGACCAATGATATTACAGAGCCGCCCTAGTCCTCCAAACATCGGCTTGACGTTCCCTCAGCAGGGATTTTTAATGAAGCTCCAGTTTGCAGGAAGCAGATAAGGTTATAAAAACCATGTTTTCCTTTTTTATTAACCATGATCCGAGCTGTTCTGGTGCCAGCTCTGAGATGTTTGTGCCGTCAGAGTGTTTGTCGGTCTGCCAGGAGGAGGATTTGAAAAACTCGAACAGATTAATGTTCAGTAAAGGATCCAAGTTACATCTTGGTCCTGGTCCACGTGTAGACTGTCATTATTAGACGATTATCTTTAATAAAGTTTATCTGGAATTACATGAAAATACAGACATGAGTCCAAACACTCCAGGACGTTTGAGGAAACTTCAGTCAGCAGCTCTGGGTGATAATAGGAGGAAAGGCATGAGTAATTAGTGTTAAAGCCCCAGGAGCCCATCGTTAATGATGAGCAGACAGGTGAGTCACACCTGGGCACACCTGTTCCCCCTACATGGACAGAGACATGCTGTATTAGACACACATTAAATACCTGTGCTCTCACCTAAAAAAGCTGGCTGCATCCTACAACCCCAGTTCCAGAAAAGTTAGGACGCTGTGTAAAATGTAAATAAAAGGGCCTTTTGTTGCCCCCGTCCCTACTTTTTTGAGATGTGCTGCTGCCATCAGATCCAAAATGAGCTAATATTTTTCATTAAATGTTAAAATATCTCAGTTTCAACATCTGATATGCTGTTTTTGTGACTCAAATATGGGTTTATGAGCTTTGACAATCAGAGACTTCTGTTTATATTTACATTTTCACAGCGCCCCATCTTTTTTGGAACTGTGGTTATATAAATGCTGGGATGTTCTGTACTCCTTTATTTCCCTCTTGTTCCCGTCAGAACCAGACTCGTCCCGTTCCTCCCTCAGAGCGTTCTTCTTCTCTCAGTGAACTTCCTGTTCCTCTCCACGTTAAACGCTCTAACACTCACTGTTTGACTTGGCACAGCTGTACCTCGGCTTTAATCGGCCCTCAGGCTGTTTTTATTTCTCTACAATCACCGTTCGAGTCCTGAAGGACGAGTAATCCCTGAAGGATCCTTCAGAAACATCGATCAGCGAGCATAAACAGCAGATTACGGCCCTGTGAGCGCGCTGTAAACTCTGCGTGGCCCCGCTCGGCTCCTGATGGAAGGACATCGAGGTTCTGCTGCTGCCAGCTGGCTGATAAGGGCTGGCCCTGCTTGATCAGCCAGGTGCATCATGGGAGTTTGGGGTGATGGAGGTGTTCATTGTTGAAGCCATCTGCTGAGTCACTGCCTGACCTCGCTGCTCCACGCGGGAATATGACCCTTCAGTGTGTGCTCATGAATTATTACAGAGTGTTGTAATGTGTACTAACAGGATGTACGGTGGCCCTGAAGGACAAATGCAAAAAAACATTTGATAACCCCAGAAATATTTAGTCAAACCCAAAAAGTTAATGTGAGATCTGTCAACACTAATGCATTAATCATGATTAATTAAGGTTAAAAATGACTCATTAATCATTTTTAATCTCATTAATCTCCAGTTTATTATCCCCAGTTAATCAACATCAGCGTCTCTCTGCAGCCACAGAGATCTAAAATAAGTCCAACGCTGCTCCTTGCAAAATAATAATGATAATAAAATAATAATAATTAGAATATAATAATTAAATGATATAATAATAAAATAATAATGATGATAATAATGATTATATTAAAAATAATATTTATGAAAATAATAATATAATTGTAATAACATCAACAACAACAACAACAAGATCGAGAATAATAAAAGATTGATAATAAAAATAGTAATATAATGATATCATAGTAATAACAAGACCACTGTTATTATTTTTTATTTTTATTATTATTGTTATTGATGTTGTTGTTGTCCTTGATATTAATCCTTATTATATTATTTTATTTTTATTATTATTATCATTAGTATTTTTGGTATTATTGTTGTTGTTATTTCTATAATAATAATAATGATAATAATTATTATCATTATTATTATTATTGTTATTATTATCATCAGAGCGCAGCTCTGTGAACAAGTCAAAAAATAGATAAAAATAATAATAAAAAGCAGGTAGATCAAAACTAAAATTCATAAAAATGACATGAAAGGGTTTTTTTTAATACAATTTGAGGCATTTTAAAATTGGGACCATAATTGTGATTAAAAATGTAGTCGTTTGAGAGCCCTTTAGTGAACAGCAAAGAGAGAATTGACTTTAGATAGAAAACAATTTTATTGGATTAAAAAAAAAAGGAAAAAAGAAATACTGGGGGCGCGGTTGGCCGAGTGGTTTGGGGCGCTACCCATGTGCGTGGGCGGCCTGGGTTTGGGTCCAGCCTGTGGCCCTTTACCGCATGTCTCTCCCCACTTTCTTCCCTGTTTCCGAGTCTGTCCACTGTCCTTCCTCTATCAAATAAAGGCATGAAAAGGCCCAAAAATAAATCTTAGAAAAAAAAAAGAAATATTGTATTAAGTTTGAAAAATTTAAATGAAATTCAAAAATATTAATCAGCATTGAAAGTTAAACTGTGATAAAAAAAAAAAAAAATCCACAAATCTATAGGTAGTCATGAAATGCCTTAAAAATTGTGTGAAATAAAAACTTTTTTAAATTATTTTATTTAATGCACAAATATTTAAAGAAAAAAACAAGAAACAAAAATACATTAAAAGAAAAAATATTCCCCTATGGGACCCAAAAATATTCATTTTTTAATTCCTGAAATACTTTTGTGTTCCAGCAGTTGGTTCTGTGCTTCATTCAGAACATTTGTGGGTCATCAAATAATTATTTTTTTTCCATTCATTTAATGATGTTTTATTTAAAATGTTTTTCCTGTCAGTAAATGTTTTTGCTAGTGTCCACCAGGGCCACCGTAGCGTTGAAACAAACGTGGATTAGAGCGGACGGAGCTCAGAGAGATCAGCAGGAAAGTTGTTGGTGTGACTCTCAGTCTTAGTTACTGCAGCTGCCACATGCTGGCCCACTCTGTGTGCTTCTCTGTGTCGCTGTTGTGTATTTGTGTGTGTGTGTTGTGTATTTGTTGTGTATTTCTTGTGCTGTTGTGTTTGTGCAGCAGAGTTGAAGGGCTGCGTGAGGCTCTAGAGGAGAGGAGCATTAAAAAGACATTAATTAGGTGTTGCGATGTATTCCCAGTCGCTGCAGAATGAAGAGTTATCGGCGCGCTCTGAGCGGGTGGAGACGATAAAATCATTATAAGTCTGATAGATAAGCGGAGCTGAAGGGTGGAGGAGGGGGAGGAGGTTGTTCTCTACATGTGTACCCATGCACCAGTCTGTGTATCTACGCTCAGAGCTGCAGGAGGATCAGATTGTGTTGGTGTTTGTGTGGCGGTGTTCGAGCGTCCCGTGGCCCCGGGCGTCCTCTCTCCTGCGTCTCTCTCCTGCGGGACTCGTCTCATTAGTCGTGTAATTAAGATAAACGAGGTTTTAATTGCGGTGGTGATTTATGCTAATGATTGAGGGACTGAAGACGAGGATTTCCTCCCTCTCCTCCAATCAGAGCGCAGATCTGAGACTCGGCGATAAGATCACGGTGGATCTGCTGCAGGGATGCACGTATTGTTTGCCATGATGCTGATATCAGTTAGGATGGTGATATCTGGGAGGTCTGGTGGTAAATCCTGATCCAAAGGATCTGATTGATCCCTGATTGGACCTCAGACCCACTGCTCTCATTATTCACCTCAATATTAACCAATCCGTGACCTGCAGACTCAGACATGGAGAGAGAGCATCAGTATGGAGGCCGACAAGTGGAACTGACCTGCAGTAATCCAACACTTTACAACTCATCCTCAGGCAGTTAGCAGAGGTAGATGATTGGCTAGGGGCCCCAGGCTCCAAGGGGCCTAAGGATGTTTTTATTTTCCCAAGTTCCACCTGGCCTAGAGACACCTTCAAATATGAGGATGTGCTGAGTTTGACTCACAGTGCTCTTCTAGACTGGCCTGCATGGAAAGGAAAGGATGGAATGTTTTAAAAGCTATGATGACATCATCTTTACAGGCAGGAATAGAATGTTTTAGAAGCTATGATGACATCATCCTTACAGGCAAGGAAGTAATATATTACTAGCGTTGAAGATGTAATTTTTCCAGGCAAGGAATGAATGTTTTATTAGCTTGATGACATCATTTTTACAGGCAAAGAAGTAATATTTTACTAGCGTTGAAGATGTAATTTTTCCAGGCAAGGATGGAATGTGTCATAAGCTTCCATGACATCATCTTTACAGTTAAGGATGGAATGTTTTACTTGCTCTGATGGCATCATGTTTGCAGGCAAGGGGTAAATGTTTTATTAGCTTTGATGACATCATCTTTATAGGAAAGGAAGGAATGTTTTCTGAAGCTCTAAATATGTTATCTTTACTGGCAAGGAAGGAATGCTGTACAAGCTTTGTAGACATCATCTTTACAGGCAAAGAAGGAATTTTTATAAGCTTGGAAGATGTCATTGTCAAAGCAAGGATGGAATGTTCTATAAGTTCTGACATATTAAAAGGCAAGGATGGAATGTTTCACAAGCTTTGACATCCTTAAGGGCTATTATATGGAATGGTGTATAAGCTGTAATGAAGTCATCTTGAAAGGCAGGGATGGAATGTTTTATAAACTCTGACATATTAAAAGGCAAAAATGGAATGTGTCATAATCTTTGACATCTTTAAGGGCAGAGATGGAAGAGTTTATAAGCTGTAATGGTGTCATCTTGAAAGGCAGGGATGGAATGTTTTATAAACTCTGACATATTAAAAGGCAAAAATGGAATGTGTCATAATCTTTGACATCTTTAAGGGCAGAGATGGAAGAGTTTATAAGCTGTAATGGTGTCATCTTGAAAGGCAGGGATGGAATGTTTTATAAACTCTGACATATTAAAAGGCAAAAATGGAATGTGTCATAATCTTTGACATCTTTAAGGGCAGAGATGGAAGAGTTTATAAGCTGTAATGGTGTCATCTTGAAAGGCAGGGATGCAATGTTTTACAAGCATTGATGAAGGCAAAGATGGCATGTTTGTAAGCTTTGATCATATCTGAAAAGTCAATGATTAGATATTTTATAAGTTTTGGCGCGTTATTTAAAAGCAAGGATGGAATCATTTATAAGCAAGGAAATCGTCATTTTTAAGACAAGGATTGAATGACATCATGTTTTAAGATGTCACATTTATGGGCAAGGATGGAAGGTTTTACAAGTTTTTGTGACATCATCTTCAAGTGGAGGATGAAAGGTTTTATAAGCTTTGATGATGTCACTTTTAAAGGAGTAGATAGTATTTTTTCTGAGTTTTAATTTCATAATCTTTAAAGGCAAGGATGGAATGATTTATTAAGCTTTGACTAGTTTTTAAAGGCAAGATTGGAATGTTCTAAGCTCTGATGATACTCCAAAAGCAAAGAAAGAATTTTTTATAAGCTTTGATGACATTATTTATAACAAGAATATATTTTTAAAAGCTTTGATAACATCAACTTTAATGGCAAGAATGGAATGTTTTCTAAATTCTGATGAAGTTATCTTTAAAGGCAAGGATGGGATATTTTATAAGCTTTGATGTCATCTTTAAAGGTGAGGGTGATATGTTTTATAAGCTTTGTGATCTCATATTTAAAAGCAAGAATAGAATGTTGTATAAGCTTTGATGACATTATCTTTAAATGCAAGAATGGAATGTTTTCTTAGCTTTGAAGATGTCATATATAAGGCAAGGATGGAATGTTGTATAAGCTTGGATGATGGCATATTTAAAGGTAAAGATGGAATGTTTCCTAAACTTTGATGATGTCATTTTTCTAAAGCCAATAGCAGGTATTAAATGGTAACATCATCTTCAAAGGAACAGGATGGAATGTCGCTGATGCTGGGAATGTTTCGGTCTTTTTCCCTCCATTTTTGCCAAACAGTTGCAAACCAAGGGCAGTCCGTTGATTGCTGGTATATATCTTTGTCTTTTGTGTGTGATAGAGTTACATTAAGATTTTAAAAATCTTTTATATAGAATATATCTAATTTATAACCCCGTAAACATAAGCTTTATCTCCGTGTGGTAGGCAGACGGTGTGTTGAGAGTTAAACTGATGTAAATGTGAGCCTCCTCTCTGCTGTAATGACGGTGTAAACCCTCCATCTTTATATCACCGTCTGTTTTTCTCTCTTTCTATCTCTATTGTCACACTCCAGCTCCCATAATCCGTCTTAAGCTGTTACCATCTCTCGTCTCTTCTTTGGATCCTTCTTCCTTTTCATTAACTCATCTGTGTTTAAAGTAGAGAAACAGTAACAGACAGACGAGTCCGGGTCCGAGTCGTCCTGCTTCACTGCTGTAGGTTTTCATTAACAACAACTGGAGCAGAATGATGGATACAGATCTCTGCAGAAGTTTGAGTTCTACTCAGAGATCCTGCTCTGTGAGAGTCTCCTCTGAGGATGGAGCACTGCTAACAGATTTTATTCAGATTTGATCCATCCTACGTTAACCTGACACACGTTCTTTAATATATTTGGCATGAGAAACCTACTTTTTGATACAGTTAATCACTACAGTAAGAGATTGCCTCATCTTGATCATTTTAAAAACTTTAATTCACTCGTAGCAGCCCACAGCTGGAAATCATGCTCCATCAGTTAAAGATTTGGTTGGGACACTCTGGAATTGTGGGTAATGTAGTGCTGTTGGCATCCATTAAAATGGCTCCAGTGACCTGTATCACATTTATAAAGGCATCAAAAAAGGGCACTTTATCATTTTTATAGAGACATCAAAGAGAGCACTTTATCATGTTTATAGATACATCAAAGAGAGCACTTTATCATGTTTATAGATACATCAAAGAGAGCACTTTATCATGTTTATAGAGACATAAAAGATGGCACTTTATCATGTTTATAGAGACATCGAAGAGGGCACTTTATCATGTTTATAGAGACATCAAAGAGGGCACTTTATCATGTTTATAGAGACATCATAGAGGGCACTTTATCATGTTTATAGAGAAATCAAAGAGGGCACTTTGTCATGTTTATAGATACATCAAAGAGGCCACTTTATCATGTTTATAGAGACATCATAGAGGGCACTTTATCATGATCATAGAGACATCATAGAGGGCACTTTATCATGTTTATAAGACACCCTAGAGGGCATTTTATCATGTTTATAAAGACATCATAGAGGGAACTGTATCATGTTTACAGAGACATGCTAGAAGGCACTTTATCATGTTTATAGAGACATCGTAGGGGGCACTTTATCATGGTTATAGAAACATCAAATAGAGCACTTTATCATGTTTATAGAGACATTAAAGAGGGCACTTAACCATGTTTATAAAGGCATCATAGAGGTCACTTTATGATGTTTATAGAGACATCAAACAGGACACTTCATCATGTTGATAGAAACATTTTAGAGGCCACTTTCTTATGTTTATAGAGACATCAAAGAGGGCACATTATCATTTTTATAGATACATCATAGAGGCCACTTTATGATGTTTATAGAGACATCAAAGAGGGCACTGTATCATGTTCATCCATATGGCATCACATTCTTTATCTTTATGTACTGAATATTTGCATTTTAATTTTTCTTTTGTTTTCACAGTGTTCAGTGTCCAAGCATTATGATCGTTTAAATTTGATAAATGTTCTCGATGCCGATACAAAGAAGGCGATCCTGTTTGATAGTGTTGGTCCCAGTACTGATCAAAATAAAGGTGATTTTGAGTGTCATGTTGATCAAAAAGTTCTGCTATGACTCACTTAAATAAAGGAGATTTCAGATTGTAAAACATTTAGGAGTATTAATTGTTGATAGCCCTGGTTTAAATGTGCTGATCAGACCCTCTCAGACAGGCGCCGTCTCTGTCTCTTTCTAAAAAAGTTCCCTGTGGTCGGCATGCTCCGTCTACACCTGGTCATGCTGATAAAGCGGTAAATCAGATTACTTCCTGTTGTATCCGTGGAGCGTCACAGCTCGATGCTCAGGCTCCATATGGGCTAACTGCTATCAGCTTCCTGCTGTAATACGGACCGGGCTAATACCTGCTTCTCTGCAGAGAGCTTTCTTTGTCACCGTCTGGATTTCTGCACGGTTTCAATTAGACGCTCTGAGGCTCCGTGCAGAGCGCCGCGGTGTAATCTCTGAAGAGCAGAGATAGACCCAGGGACAGTGAATGCAACACGGAGCCAGGTCGGCTCTACAGGTGTGTTAGAAACTAAACACACACCTGAGTGATTCCTGTCTCACACCGAGGGCTTTCTCTGAGTATCTCAGAGATCTTTGGTTCACTTATAACATCAAAACCTGATCCAGGAGCAATTATTCATTCTGGACGTCTACATGAGACATTCAGTTAGGAATCTATGCTCTAAATTACTGCAGTAGATCGTCATTAAACCTCTAATACCTAGATTATCAAAGGGATAATATGTAGAATTTTAAAGGTATAATACATAGAATTTTAAAGGTTTAATAGGTAGAATTTTAAAGGTATAATACACAGTTTTAAAGGTATAATACACAGTTTTAAAGGTGTAATACACAGTTTTAAAGGTATAATACATAGAATTTAAAAGGTATAGTACATAGAGTTTTAAAGGTATAATACACAGAGTTTTAAAGGTATAATCAAAGAATTTAAAGGTATAATACATACAATTTTAAAGGTAAAATAAGTCAAATTTAAAGGTATAATACGTAGAATTTTAAAGCTATAATACATAGAATTTTTAAGGTATAATACATAAAATATTAAAGGTTTTCTAGGTAGAATTTTAAAGGTATAGTACGTAGAATTTTTATGGTATAATACATTGAATATTAAAGGTTTAATAGGTAGAGTTTTACAGGTATAATACATAGAATTTTAAAGTTATAATACATAGAGTTTTAAAGGTTTAACACATAGAATATTTAAGGTATTATCTGTCGAAGTTTAAAGGTAGTATGTGTACAGTTGTAAAGGTATGATATGTACAATTTTAAAGGCATAATACATAGAATTTTTAAGATATAATATGTAGACTTTTAAAGGTATAACACCTAGAATTTTAAAAGTATAAAATGTAGAAATTAATAGTTGAATTTAGAGAATTTAAAAGTTTTGGTATGTAGAATTTAAATGATGAATATGTAGGATTTTAAAATGGACAATATATATGATTTTAAGAGTCCAGTATGTAGAGTTTAAAGGTACAATTTTACACATTTTAAAGCTGGAATATATGGAATTTTAAAGTTCCAGTATGAAGGCAGTTCTTACTTCAGTTGTTTTATCCTGTAAAATAATGTTTTGTAAATACTTTATTTTAAAATTTTAAACTCAGTTAATGTTTGTTAATAACCTGTATGGTCCAGGAATATCACCTACAATCCTGTATGGTCTGGTTTAACAAAATTTCTTTGGATGAACGTTTGGAATGTCAAATCACCATGTTTTAGTTGACTTCATGGTTTAACATTAAATAACAACAATGTCTTTTTACTTTAGGGGACTGATAAAATTAGAATGGTAGAAACATAATAACAGAATATTGATTTTTGTTTGTTTTTGCTGTAAGTAAAGAAGTGTAATGCTGGGAGCAATCCCAGAATGCTCTGCAAGTAGCTTTTAGCATTAAAGCCACTTTTAACAGCTTTTCTCCCTCGTTATGAAAATTCATCCATGAAACCAAAATGTTAGTTTAGTAAAAACACCGTACGGAGAGAGGTCCTCAGTTTAAAAAATGATGTTAGCAGAGCTGAGCAGGTTGGGTAGTGTGTCTCTACTCACCGTCGTCTGTTATTGTTTTTTATTGTTGATTTTGCGCCCCCTAGTGGTGGACTGTACAGTATGTGGTTTAAAGGCACAGTACTGATTGGATAATGACTGACTGATGATGCTGGGCTCTATAGAACATGAATGAGCATTAAGACAGCTATGGGGTCCAGAGCCTAGACTCTAGTTTGCAGTCAGCTGTAATCGCAGTGCAGAAAAAAGAGGTCAAAGCTGGTCGTGAGAGATGATCACTAACATCAGTTTCTGATTGAGAACATCTCCTTGTGTCAGAGGTCATTTTTACTGAGACAGGTGTGAGTCTGAGAGCACAGAGGTGTGCACCAACAGCCTGAGAACACTCAGAGGCTGGATCCATACTTCTGTGTCTGCTGTTAGAACCTCAGACGTTCTCATACGTGTTCTAGCTCAACCACAGATTAAAGAGGACAGTCCGCCTGGCTGGTTCTCTGTAACAGAGGAAATGTGACGTGTGGAGCTCAGATCAAAGCCAGCGATCAATAACTCTCAGTTTGATTATTTTCACTGAGACCTGGAGATTAGTGATCCATCGATCAATATTCAGCCTCTGACCTGATTCAGGATCATATCAGCTGGAACTGTGAGCTCTGAGGACGCTAACGACGCCTGGCCAATCAAAGACTCAGTTCTTTTGTTAGCTTTTACCCCTAATCCGATTCCAGCCTCCTTAAAGAGAGTTAAAGGTAGTAGTAGTAGTCTCTGGAGGCCGGGCTTCTCTCCATGGGGCCTGGTGGGGGGGGGTACTGACTCCCAGCAGTGCAGACTGTTTTTGGGACATGGAAACCACCTCTGGCAGGGAAGGCAGGGGTGCAGGAGTTGGAGCATTACCAACTAGTCATAGCTTTCCTCCATGCACAGCACCGGCTCTGGAACCAGACTTCTGGAAAGATCCTTGACATTTTAACACCAAAGAAATGCTCAACTGTTCTTTTTGCACTGTGTTTATCTTTGTAGTGACTTATTCTGTGGATGTGGAAAGATTCATCAGTAGAAGAATGTTATAAACACAGATTCTGTTGACAGATCTGATAAAACAGCATCTCTAAGACTCTCTAACACAGTGTTACTCAACCCTGTTCAACCAAAGAGCCAAAAGGGTGAAAAATGCCGTTGCAAGAGCCACAATCTAAACCAATGTAAACCTCAACGTTCACTCCTTTTTTTGTCACTTTGGACCATTTTTTGCTACCTGTAACTCATTTTTTTTTTGTCACTTCTCACCCATTTTTGCTACTTTCTGACCCTTTTCCTCCCCAGTTTCACCCATTTGTGTTGCTTTATGACCATTTTTGCCACCTTTAACTTATTGTTATTACTACTTCAAGCTGTTTTTGCCACTTTTCACCACTTAGATTGTGGCTCTAGTCAAGGCATTTTTCAAAAATTTGGCTCCTAGAATGAGTAGGGTTGAGTAACACTGATCTGAATGGTGAAAAGTGGCAAAAATGGGTTAAAGTGGCAATAAAAGTAAGTGGAAGGTGGCATAAAGCAGCAAAAAATTGGAAAAAAACTGGGTGAAAAAAGGGGTAAAATAGGTATGCAATGGACAAAACTGGATGAAAAATGGCAAAAATGGGTGCAAAGTAACAAAAAATGGAGTTACAGGTGGTCAAAAAGCTGTAAAAATGCGGCAAAAGATGAGTAAAAGTGACTAAAATAGGCAAAAAAGCTGTAAAAAGGTGGTAACATGGGGAGGAGTTGCACTTAAGGGCTAAAGGCAGCTTAAAAGGGCAAAAAGTGGGGAAAAAAGGGGGAAAATTGCACAAAAAAAAGCAGTATAAAAGTGGCTAAAACTGATGAAAATGGGCCAAAAAAAAAGTATAAAAGTGGCAAAAAGATGTAGTAAAAAAGTCTGATGAATTATTATTATTATTTTATAAAGGGGGGGGGTATGTTGCAAATCAGGGCAATGAATCTACAGAGAAAAAATAAGGTGGAAAATTAAAGCCAACTGTATAAGTGTAGAGAAACAAAGTGATTAATGTGACTTGCAATGGATAATTTCTGAGGTCAAAGTTTCCATTTTTAAGGTTTTCTGGGGAACAAGAGCCACAAATCAACACAAAACATGTGGCTCCATAGCCATGCGTAGAGTATCACTGATGTAACATCATGCTCCTGTCTGTTTGGTGAAGCATTCAGCAAAGTGGGCGAGCCCTCTATTCTCTAGATTCTTTGCATGCACAGGCAGAAATAAGCTTTAACCAAAGCGTGCTGAAGGGCAAATAAAGCATGAAATTGATCAGGATTTTTAAAAAGTAATGCACTAATTATGGGCCTTAATTGATCGCGATTAATCTTGAGAGCCCTATCAAGAACTCAAAACTTTTCTAACTTCATTGCTTCATTTTTAACATCGAGGCTGCTGCTTGGTGAAAACGGGATTCCTACTAGAGCTGCTCTCTATTCAAAGATGCTGACTCCACTGTGTCACCAGGACCATGACCTGATGCTGGTCTGCAGGATGACCTGCTGAGGATCCAGGTCATCCTCAGTACCAAACTGGATCAGCTGTTGGACTCACTCTAACACCGGCGTGCTCTGTGTGATTTTTTTGTCCTTGAACGTGTTTGAAGAGAAACTTCTGATGGAGCTGTTTCAGTATTCATGAAATGCAGCTCGTCTGCCAACGGCATCACGCCACAGGGCCATTATCTCACACACATGAGCGTGCTCGCCGTGTGAGAGGAGCTTCATTTAATCTGGAGACAGACACAGTGAACCTCCTCCTCCTCCTCATCCTCGCCGTCTTCGTCCTGATGTGCCCGGAGGCGTATAATCCTCAGAAGTGACACTAATTTGTGTACATTTAGTAAAGTACACAGAAACCCCCCCCTCGCCCTGCGGCGTTGGCTGCGTGCCGCCTCACATTACTCGTACGTCGAGTCGCCCCCGCCGTGTCACAAACAGCAGAAAACACTCGTCAGTGGTTTAGACACGGCGATTACACCCCGAACTCCTCGACGCTCGCACACAGGCATTGTCTCCAACCTGTCGGCGTCCGATTCAACGCCACACATCACAAACACGCCAGGTTTCTCCTTCTCCTGGAGAATCACACAACTACACTTCACGTAACTACACACAATGACACAACCAAACCCATTACACATAATAACACTGAACTATACACATCTGCACAGGTATGTCTGTGCTTTTTTAAGCTCCGTCAGATAAATGTTCTCAGTGAATCTTCTTAACCTTGTTGTTCTTAACACTGGCGTTAAAATAAGGTAACAGCAAAGCTTTCATTCCTCGATGGCCGTTCATTTACACCTCTGGATCCTTTTTTCTTAAAACCCCCAGACTAGGATCTGAGACAAGCTGAGCTGTTGTGAGACCCACAGGAGAAACAGCAATGCCAAAAATCAGCCCTGATTTAGGATTTCCCTCACTCTACAGTTCCACCCACTTTCAAACATTTGTCAGCTATGGCAGACAATTTGGAAGAAATGTAGAGAAAAGCCCTGAATATCTCCAGCTTTACCAACATTCCATTCCTTCCTTTGAAGATGGTGCCATCATTTAAAGATTATACAACATTTCCATCCTTGCCTTTGAAGATGATGTCATCCTTTAAAGTTTATAAAACATTCTGCCCTTGCCTTTGAAGATGATGTTATCCATTAAAGGTGCAGTGTATAATATTAAGCATAGTAGCATGAAGCAGAACACACTTAGAATTTACTTAGCTTATTAAACATTTCATCTTTGCCTTTGAAGAAGATATCATCCTTTCAAGTCTATAAAACATTCCACCCTTGCCTTTAAAGATAATGTCATCCTTTAAATGCGCAGTGTGTAGTATTTGGCATAGTAGCATGAATCAGAACACACTTAGAACCTACTTAGCTTATAAAACATTACATCCTTGCCTTTGAAGAAGATGTCATCTTTTGAAGTTTATACAACATTCCATCTTTACCTTTGAAAATGATGTCTTCCTTGGAGTCTATAAACCATTCATCCTTGCCTTTGAAGTTTATAAAACATTCCGCCCTTGCCTTTGAAGATGATGTTATCCATTAAAGGTGCAGTGTATAATATTTAGCATAGTAGCATGAAGCAGAACACACTTAGAAAAATGAAACATAATATTTATAAGTAGGTTTATCCAAATTGGTGTTGATCAATTGAATACAGTAATTTATGTTACTTGTATTTTAGTCCAGTTAAACCTTCTATTCATACTTAAGGAGGGTCCCCTCCCTGGATGCTGCCACCGTGGTTTTTAGATTTTGTTTCTCTGGCACAAAAGAAGGAACCAAATAAAAAATTCACTTTCTTAAAAAATATATTCCACTAGTTGCCATAGTTATCACAAGATAAATGAGCATCACATTCTAGAATTGACTGTTTAGATGTTGATATTCCCAATTTTACACACTGCCCCTTTAAAGTTTGTAAAATGTTCCATCCTTGCCTGCGAAGATGATGTAATCTTTTATCGGTTATAAAACATTCTGTCCTTGCCTTTGAAGACGATGTCATCATTTAAAGTTTGTAAAATGTTCTGTCCATGCCTTTAAAGATGATGTCCTCATTTAAAGTATATACAACATTCTGTCCTTGCTTTTGAAGATGATATCATTTCAAGTTTATAAAACATTCTGTCCTCCATCTTTGAAGATGATGTCATCCTTTAAATATATAGTAAAGTTATTGATTACTGAGGATCCCACAGACTCTGATTGGTGGGGTCTCCATTTAGCAGTTAAATGTCTACGTTATCACAGAGACTGTTAATGACAACAACCCCCACCCCCCGCGCGCCTCTCAGAAAATGTGTGCCGAAACAAGCTGTTCTCAGATTTTCCCCTAATGTCATATGAGGAGTTAGCCCCACCCACAGGTTTGGTTGGCCCTCCCCTCTTGGAAGAATGTTCCGCCCTCCTCAGGAGAGCCGCATCCATTTCCTGAGAAGGCGGAGTCAAGGGGTTAGTCCAGCAGCTCATTAAGATTTAAAGCCACAGACACAGAAACACACTCGTCCCGAGCAGGGCTGAAACAGAGAGGTTTTTAGACATGCAAAAATCCAATACTGGAGTGTTTTTTCAGCAACAAACTTCACAGGCGTGTTTTGGGGGCCTCTGAGAACAATATAAACTTGTCTTAAAAGGGTAAAATATGTCCCCTTTAAGAGCAGTGCAGCATCACTTCCTGCTTTCCAATGGACCACGCCCCCATTTGGGAGAAAACAAGCCAAAAGAAGTTTTAATGATGGTAGGTTAGAAAACAGATGTAAAAGCATGCTTTTTTGTTTTGTGCCTTAAACAATTAAAAAGCCATAATCTAAAGCATGTTTGGTTATTCTCAAATGATGATGGAGTGTCAAGGAAGAGCCTGAACACACACTTATGTACATCTTTAGTTTATTTCATATTGTTATAATGTATGAATTTTTCATGAATGTCCTACATTATAAGTGTATCTTACTGACCATTGGGTTTTGGCTCCCATAACTAGAACTGGTTTTCAGGGACTTCTAAACCAGGATCTATATAATCTAATTTTACTAGAACCTGTTTACATTTTTAATATATTAACGATCCTGAATGAATTGCATACATGAATGAATTTTTGCACCTTCAGCAGATAATGGCTGTGTGTGCAGGCATGTTTGTGTGTTTGCATTAGACACAATCACGGCGTGCTTTCTCATTTTCCAGTCCACTTCTGGCGGTAATGTGCGAGCGTGGCGAATCCCCCTGAAGTCTCACATGGTGGAGTCACACTGTGCCTGTTAGCGCTGCACGCTCACACGTATCTCTAATCTCCATAGGATCAGAGCTGAAACACTGCAGCGGCTCTCACTATGAATATCCAATGAATAGAGAGTGTGCCGTTATTCAGGCTGTGTTTGTGAGAGCTGACCTCCTGAGGGTCTAATCTCGCCATCCTGACAGATCACCTGAAACACGCTCCATCAGCAGTCAGAGCCTTGTTACGTTTCCTCGCCAAACGCCCGTTAGTGGACGGAGGTTTGGTGCAACAGAGTCACACATTCTCAGCACCTTATCTTCGGTATTCTCGGCCACCTTTAGGGGCCAGTCTTAATCAAGGGCGGATGGATGGAGCAGTGGTTTACACCGCTGACTTTAGTTTAGGAGGTCAGGGATTCAAATCCTGGTCTGTATCTGGACTATTGATATGGTCCTTAATGCCTCCAACTCCTGTCTTTCAAATTCTGAGAGCCAAAAATAATCAAACTTTAACAGTGATTATTAAAAATCTGTCAAAGATAGCATAAAAGTGACTTCAGCCTTAACAGTTGAATAGTTTGTCTACTTTTTAAGCCTCAGTAAAGTCTGTTAGAGAAACTGAGTTGGACACACTGCCTCCAGTCATTTTGATGAGGGAAGGGCAGCAGACGGGAAGCGCTTTTAACCGCAGCGGTAGGACCCAGAAGTGGTTGCCGCCCACGTGAACGTGCACAGATTTTGCCCTGTCGCTCAGAGTTCAGCGTGTTGAACTTTCTAGCGGCAGCCGCCTGGCAGCAGCCAATCACATCGAAGGAGGGAGGGAACCTGGAAATAGCAGGCTTCGCAGGTCAAAGCAAACAATGGAGGAGCTCATAATGTTGGTGTTGGAATATCCTGAGCTCTACAGCACGGCTCTACCTGTACAAAGACAACTGGGAGAAAAATTGTGGAACCAACCATTGAAACTTATTTTCTAGGGGGATTATTTTGATGATGGAACTGTATTTTTCCCTACCTTTTATAGTACATTATGCATGTTAATATAAAGCGCTTGTGAGGTACTCTACGTGTTTTTGCGGACGGGGGTTGTGATGGACTTGTGGGCGGGCTCTGGTGTGACGTTCACCGAAGCACCTCTACGTCATTGCTGCCTCGTACCGCGGCGGCAGCAGCCGCTTTAAAAAACGTTCGGCGTTTCGGGGGACTCCTCCGGCAGGGAGGCTGATTTCAGGCTAGTTTCAGCGCGGCGATGTGTAACCGGCTTAAGGCTTGAACGTCGACTGAGTGTGGATGTATGTGATAGGATGTTGGTATATGGAGTCATTATTGTTGCAAAACTAGAGATCATGACTCATTGACTTTGGCTTCAGATTTTTCTTCAAACTTTCCATTCAAATCCGTCTTCATGCTCTAAACCAGTGGTTCTCAACATGGGGGTCATGAGACACTGAGAGGGGGTCAGCAGATGCCTCCCAAAAACAAGAGTGTTTTTAATGGTTTTAAATGAAATAAATGAACTGTTTTATTAAAAACATGTGCATACAATTTAGGCTACATTCACACTGCAGTTAAAAGTGACCTAAATCTTATTTTTTTGCTCACATGTGACTCCTATCTAATTTTTTTCTGACAGTGTGAACAGCGCCAAATCTGACATTCAAATCAGATTCATGCCACTTTCGTATGTGGTTCTAAATCAGACACGTATCTGATCTTTTGGAAGTTGACTGCAGTGTGAACAGGAAAACAAAAAATCAGATCTGAGAAAAGATCAGAATTGAGCATTAAGGCCTGCAGTGTGAACATAGTCTTAGCTCTAATCAAACCACTCTCCTGTTAGGTTGATTCTGCTTGTCTGTCAAACTGAATCACTCTGAGTTTTCTCTGTGGCGTACGAAACTTTCTCTGAGCTCTAAACGTATTTCTGCAGATGAACCAGCCAAAGGGAAACAAGTAGAGGATGGACCAATCACGTTAGCTCTGCCTGTTGTTGCTATGCTGAAGATATTGGCTTTGATCTCACTAAGAGAGTCCCAACATTCTGTCACACACACACACACACACACACGGTAAAAGTCTGAGAGCCAAAGACCATCATCAAACTTTACCTGGAATTATTAAAAATTGATCAAGGATGGTAAAAAAAAGTTAATTCAGCATGAAAAGCTGAATAATTTGTCTACTTTTTAAAACCAAAATAAAGTCTTTGGAAGGAACTGAGTTGGAATGAGCGTACCACGCTCACTCAGTCATCTGCTTACAATAGGCGGACTCAAACGACTCTTGAAGCCAATCCGTGGCGGCTTCCATATTGAAATCGTGGTCTCACCCGAACTTTGGATCAACCTAACGGCCAGCCCACTAAGCGCGACTTCCTGTCAGCTAGCTAGCTAGCATTCTGGCTGACAGAAACGTAGCCTCTGCCTGTTGAGCTATCTGTCAATCAAATGAGACGCCCCAATCAATCGCAGTGAGGTTTTTCATAAATATAATCTAAACCATTGCGGTGCTAAAAAACTCACCCCCCGTACAGTGAGAGCACATGAGGTGTGTGTCACCCTGCTGTTGGTGAGTTTGTGTCCAGGTGAGAGTGCAGCAGCCCGGCTACGTAGCGTCTGTTGGAGTGGATTGTCGTCTTTTGGTCCGTTGAAGCAGAAAAAATAATTTTTAAGGCCTGATGATCACAGAGAGAGTCTGCAGCTCCGTGTGCTGACATGCACTAAATTCATAAATAAATTATTTATTACAGCAAGTCCAGGACGCCAAAATATCCCCAACTCTGACACTCTCCAGGATCCTCATGTCGTCTGTTTTGATGGTTTATGATGGGGAAACTTTTCGACCACTCTCCAGTCACTAGATTGGGTAATCAGGATACGATCAAATGTAGTTTTTGTCATTTCTCCACCTTCTGCCCTCCATCAGGAAGAATTACCTGCAGACCACGCTGACCTTCATCCTCCTCCTCCTCCTCCTCTCCTCGTCGTGGTCGTCCTCTCCTCGCTGTCGTTTCCTGGAGTAATAACGGAGCAGAGAGTGTAGAACACAGCCAGGTTAATGTGTTGACCTGGGCTGGAGTGACTGTACACTCACAGCGTTCCTGCAGGTCACAGCAGAGCCTCTACAGACCGTTAGACCCATTAAAACCTGAGAGAAGGAGTTTATCATGGACTATATCAGTCAGAGCTAAAAGACACAGCATGACACAGTTAAAGAAAAGTAGTCATGAACATGTGTGGCTTTGGACTTTATATTTATAACCACAATTCCAAAAAAGTTGGGTCGCTGTGTGATGATTGTCAGACCTCATAAACCCGTATTTTATTTACAATAGATCATAAACAATTTATCAGATGTTGAAACTGAGTCTTTTTAACATTTCAGGAAAAATACTAGCTCATTTTAAATTTGATAGCAGCAGCACATCTCAATATAGTAGGGACAGGGCTACGTTTAGCATTGTGAACCACTCCTTTTCTTTTAACAACAGTCTGCAGACCTCTGAGAAGTGAGGAGACCAGTTGCTGGAATTTAGGAAGAGGAATGTTGTCCCATTCTTGTCTGATATTGGATTCTAGCTGCTCAACGGCCCTGGATGGGAGAATATGTTGCTCTAAAACCTCCGTCTACTGCCCACGCCATGATGGATGTAACCCCATCAGAGATGCAGGCTTTAGAGCTGAGCCAGGAGAACAAGCCGGATGGTCCAAATCCTCTTTAGTCCACAGGACACGGCGTCTGCGGTTTCCAGAGAGAGTTTGATTTCTCTGACCACAGAACAGTTTTCCATGTTACCTCAGTGAAGTTTGGTGCAGAGAAGATAGCCTGCCCACAGAATTAGCTGGTCCCTAAATTGACGGGTTCTCATGTTGGACTTATTAATAATGCCACTGTTTAAAGTGTAAGTGAACCCCCGGCTCAGAGCTAACTCCGCCCACCTCCGTAATTCAAAAATGCCCCAAAAGTGGGCAGTTTGGTTCTGAGAGGAGGGAGGGGAAAAGGACGGGGTTTTCCAGTTGAGGCAGGAGTGACAGTAGCTGGGTTTCCATTAAACTTGGAAATGCGCAAAATCGAAATAGCGCGATAAAAAACTGGTAATGGAAACACCTGAATTTCTAAAAAACCCTAAAATATCGCTTAAAAGTTTTTACACTTTCATGAGGAGGTTTTTCAGGCATTTCGTTATAGAAATATATCGCAAAAGTGCAGTGGAAACACTTTTTTCACATTTCCGGAATGAGGAATTTCAAACTGAATTCACCCAAACCTGAGCCAGCTCACTGGGCTTCTCTGAGAAGTCAGAAATGAATCAAGCATAACATTCAACCACTGAAACTCATTTTTCTGTTCAGGAATGACAGTAAATAACTATAATTTGACATATTAATCAAGAAATAATGATGTGCTTTACTATGTTTTCAGTTTTTTTTTAATCAGTAAATTTAAAAATTCATGGATAACAATAATAATTCTATTTTAGCATTAAAATTTTCATTTGGGTTAAAGAGCTTCTACATATTGGTGTATTAACCATTGCAGAAACATAAAAATGATTTTGGTTTTACCAGTTTTAACCAATGCTGTTAATTTAGGGCAGCCGTGGCATAAACCCTACTTTGGGTGGTGGTCTAATAAATTTGTTAAGCACTGTATATTCCATTTTCTGCCACTTTTTGCCCCTTTGAGTTGCTTTTTACACATTTTTGTTACTTCTTTTTGCCAGTTTCTACCTATCTTACTTCTTTTCACAATTATGTAATCATTTTCTTTAGAGTTGTGTAACTCTTGTCTGTTTTATTTTTTGGCATTTTGACATTCCTGAACATCATGGCTGAGTTCTGAAGTCTAACATTACTTTATATTACTTAATATTTCATTTCCTCTCGATTTTCTACTCACCTTTACTTCCTGTCACCCTCATTTTAATTCCTTGCCCCTTGGCTGTTTTTTAATCCGCCTCTGTCTTCCTCTTTTAATTGCTTTTATCTCTTTATCGCTTCCTTCTATGCTGTTATTTGTCAATTTTACAGCTTTACAGTTTTAGAGCTTGTTTTACTCTGCTTTATTTGTATATTTCTGCCCTCTTTACTTACATTTGACTGACTTCTATTATTTAGCCCTTGTTTTTGATTTACTACTCATTGTTCTCTTTTAGCTTCTCACCTCTTAAATTTTTGTCCTCTCGGTCCCAGCCTGTGTAGCTGGGTTCCTGCATTGCCTGGGTTCCAACTTGGATCTACTGTTTTTATGGTACTTGAAGTCTGTGTCCTGCCTGCATCCCCATGAGGTCCACAGTGTCTTAGTTGTGTAGCATTACAGGATGTCTGCACGCTGATTGTTGTCTGACATGCCTTAGTTTGCATGGCATCACATAACATCTATTTTTGTTGTATTTAGATGTTGATGAATTATTATCTCTATCATATTTTTGGTTAGATTCTTTAATTGTTTTGGATTTTGCTGATGTTGTCAGGTGTCATTTGTTCTCTTTTTTGGGGTTTATTGCTTTGTTCTTCTGTTTACTTCCACACATGTCAAAGCACTTTGTAAACCCATGTTTTTAAAAGTGCTATACAAATAAAATTATGTTATTATTATTATTTCCAAATAGTTTAGTTCAGTGTTCCCATCCACACTGTTAACTTTGCCAATAAAAGAGAAATTTTGTTGTCAGAAAAGAGGTTTACATCTTTTAAAAGGCGATATTCTACTGCCGCACAAACAAATGAAATTTATATTTTGTTGCTTTGTTTAGAACGGTTATTATTCAGGTTAAAAATAAAATAATCATTATCACAGATTACCTTTACAATGGACCATGATTTTGCTGACCCCCATGGGCCCCTTACCTGGCTGGGCCCTGGAAAGCGGTCCCATTCATCCCCCTTAAGGGGGGCCATGCTAGCATCAAATTAAAACTGAGCTAATATTTATCATAAATGTTCAAATGTCTCAGATCAGCAGCTGACATGTTGTTTATTTTCTGTGGGGAATCAAATATGGGTTTGAGATCTGACAATCATTGACTTCTGTTTTTATTTACATCTTACACAGCGACCTAACTTTTTTGGAATTGTGGTTTTACACTTAAACTCAGTCTTAATCCCCACTTGGCCCTGCCTGTTCCTGTCTAGTAGCAGGATTCCCAGATTTTTACCTCCGCCAAGGAGGTTATTGATCGGGTGGGTTTGTTCGTTTGTTAGCAACATAACTTGTGGACAGATTTTGAAATTTTCAGGAAATGTTAGAAATGGCATAAGGAAGAAGTGATTAGATTTTGGGACTGATCCGGATCACCGTCTGGATCCAGGAATTTTTTAAAGGATTCTGTACTATTGGGAGATAGGGCTAATGGCAGAGGTCTGCACTGTTACCACTTTACACCAGGAGATGGCGGACCTGAATAACTTCAATCCCAGCGGCATTTTCTTTTTTTTTTTTTTAAGATTTATTTTTGGGCCTTTTCATGCCTTTAGTTGATAGAGGAAGGACAGTGGATTGACTTGGAAGCAGGGAAGAGAGTGGGGAGAGACATGGGGCAAAGGGCCACAGGCCAGATTCGAACCTGGGCCGCCCGTGTACATGGGTAGCGCCTTAAACCACTCGACCATCTGCGCTCCCCCCCAGCAGCATTTTTGGGTGTGTTTCTATTCAAAGTTTTGGAGTTTATAGAGTTTGAAAGACGCACACCCGGTCGAGGAGACGAGTCGGAGCGTAACAGAGAGCAAGACAGCGAATTATAGCAAGAATACTCACAATGCTGGGAGGAATAGAGGAATATTCACCCTCTGCCATGACCTCCAGTCGTCCAGTGAGACCATGGGTGAGACTGTCAGTGCATCTGTTGGCACCAGCAGGCAATGCTTCACCATGACAGTCCACACCTAGCCAAGCCAATGCTTTACCTCACCATGTTTCCATCCCATGGAGGGAGTAATCAGCAAATGCCGTGATGGGGGGCACATAGGGACGGATCCAGGAATTTTTTAATGATTCTTCACTATTGGGAGATAGGGCTAATGGCAGAGGTCTGTGCTCTCTGAGTGCTTTTCTAGTTATTAAATGGAGGGAGAGAGAGAAGTGAAGAAACTCTGTTTTCTTTTTCAGCTCACCTGTTCACATCCAGATGTGGTCATGAATTTACCTGAAAAACCTGGCTAACCCCCCCCTCTCTCTCGCCCTCCTACAGGAAACACTAACAGCGTGTTTGCGTTGGACTACATCAGCGGCTCTCTGACGGTGAACGGGCAGCTGGACAGAGAGAACCCACTGTACTCTGCCGGATTCACGCTTACTGTCAAGGTGAGTCTCTGAACGGGACGCAGTGAGCGGGACGCTGTGAGCGGGACTCTCTGATTGGTTAACAGACGGTGTGATTGATCAGAGGATGAAGGGAGAGCTTTGGTTGATGAATCCATCAGTATGGGGAGTTTGGTGCTGCCTTAAACAGTCTGTTTTTATCTGAGACCGGCCATGAGGGGGATGAAGGGGGGAGCTTCCTGGGGCCCAGCCACATGGGGAGAGGATGGGAGTAACAGTTGGTAAAAACACAGTCATCCTGAATGTCAGTTATGATAACCTAGTGTAATTTCAGCAGAAGTAGTCAACATGACTTGTTTAAGCAACACAAACACATTTTATGGGTTGTTGAAAATGTGTGGACCCCGCTTTATGGAATGGTGTGAGCTTTTTCATCTTCCTCATTTTGATAACATGAATATCATTGGTTGGCCCTCACCACGGCCCTTTGGTAATTAAGTCTTGACTTTTTAAAGCCATGACCCATACTATGCCCTGGTGGCTAATGGTAGCCAGGAGGCTAGTCCTAACTTTGATATTACTAACTTAGTTATGAGGAGGGCCCTTTAAATCTGCCATGAGGGGCCCAGGACCGTCCAGGGGCGGGCCTGCTTTATCACACCTAAACTGGCGAATCCTAAGAATATCGGGAGGAAGTTCATTTATTCTTGTCATTTAGTTTTAAAAATGAAACTTTCATATATTCAAGATTCCTGACACCAAAAGTTTTTTTGTTTTTTTTTTGACCTGTATTTATGGGTCCAACTGTTTTAATAATTTGGCTGTCGTAACAGGAGTTTAACACTACATTTCAGTGAGTAAAAATGTCCAATCAGAGGCTCTGAATGGGCGTGTCCATGTCTGCTCTGGTTCTCCTGTCCTCAGTACCTGCTGGCAGCTCCAGGAAGATTTAGGAGGATTTAGTGTCTTACCGTCCTCGCCTGTTTGAAGAGGCTTCCAAAGTCTCTGCTCAACCCCGTCCTCTCAGACTAGACCTCCCACCGTACCCCCTCCATGTCCACTCCTCCACCTTCTCCTCTTTCTCCATCGTTCCCACTCCTCTTTCTCCTCTTTCTCCTCTTTTTCCATCATTTCTCCTCCTCCAGTGCAGAACAGAACCTGTTCCCTGCAGGGTGTGAGGAGTGGCGTGAAATGGATTTTCAGGTCTGCAGAAAGTGGATGAATTTACCATCAAAGAGCTCGGTTTTTAGAGGCTTCACAGCGGAGCTTAAAGGCGTGTCCTGTCAAATCATTTTCACCTGAAGAGGACGATAAACGACCTTTAGAGCAGCCGATGGACTCAATAATCGTCTGGTGTTCAATTAAGTAACTGTGTTTAAGTTTTTAAAACAGTCGATTTAAAGTTTATCTGGAAGGGCAGAAATTTAGTTTGGATTCTGAAATCATCTTTTCAGTCCACCATAAAAAAAAAACAAAATGTCTCAGTCAGACTATGGATAAACCTTCATCTCTCCGTAATTATAAGAGCACGAATATACCAACATTCTTTTCCTCACACTAACTGTCCTTTGTTGGCAACTTTAAGAAATGTAGGTGGAACTGGCGAGGAGTGAGGCCTCTCCAGTCCCACCCACCTTTTCAAAAGCTGTCAACCATGGTCTACTATTTGGTTTAAATGGAGGAGAAAAGGCCCCAACATCCCCAGCTTCACCAACATTCCATCCTCTGCCTTTGATGATGTCCTCCTTTCTAAAGTGCCATCTTGTGCCTTTATAGATGGTGTCATTAAAGCTTTTAAAACATTCCTCCCTTGCCTTTAAGGATGATGTCACCTTTAAAGCTTGTAGAACATTCCATCCTTTCCTTTGAAGATATCCTTTAAAATTTAAAAACATTCCATGCCTGTCACTGAAGATGTCAACCTTAAAAGTTTTAAAAAGCATTCAGTCCTTTGCCTTTGAAGAAGAAACCCCTCTTGAGTTTGATGATGATGTCAGTCTTTAAAGTCTACATAACATTCCATTCTTGCCTTTGAGGATGATGTCATACTTTAAAGCTTATAGAATATTCCATCCTTGGCTTTATTTTCCTTTAAAATTTATAAACATTCCATTCTTGACTTGGAAGATGTCGTTCTTTGAAGCTTTTAGGACATTCCATCCTTGTCTTTGAATTTGATGTCATCCTTATGAGATAATAGAACTTTCCATCCTTATCTTTGAAGATGATTTCGTCATTTAAATTATATAGCATTGCATCCCTGCCATTGAAGATGATGTCATCCTTAAAAGTTTAAAAACATTCTGTCCTCTAACTTGGAAGGTGATGCCACCTTATTGTTTTTTAAAATCCTTTCTTGACCTTGATGATGATGTCAGTGATTAAAGTTTATAGTAAATTTATTGTAAGTTTATCAAACATTCCATTCTTCCCTATGAAGATGATTTCATCTTTTAAATTATCCAACATTCCATGTCTGCTTTATAGATGATGTCATCCTTGCAAGTTTATTGAAAATTCCATCCTCTCCCTTTGAAGATGATGTCACTTTGTAAAGTTTTATTTTTAAAAAGGATCCCTTCTTGCCTTTGATGATGATGTTAGTCTTTAAAGGTTATCATACATTCCATCCTTGACTTTGAACATGATGTTTGCCTTTAAAGTCTACAAAACATTCCATTCTTGCCTTTGAGGATGATGTCATCCTTTGAAGCTTATAGAACTTTCCATCCTTACCATTGAAGATGATGTCGTCCTTAAAATTTAAGAAAACATTCCGTCCACTCCCTTGGTAGGTGATGTCACTTTATATTTTATTAAATCCCTTCTTGACTTTGAGGATGATGTCAATCTTTAAAGTTTATCAAACATTCCATCCTTGCCTTTGAAGATGATTTCATCATTTCAATTATGTAACATTCCATCTTTGCCATTGAAGATGATGCCATGTTGTAAAGTTTAACGAATGAAAAAACAAAGATTAATTCACCTTGTAAAGTTTTTTTAATCAGTTATTGACTTTGATGATGATGTCCTTCTTCAAAGTTAATCATACATTCCATCCTTGCCTTTGAACATGTTAACCTCTAAAGTCTCCAAAACATTCCATCCTTGCTTTTGAAGATGAGTGAATATTTTAAAGCTGATAAAGGCATCAAAAGTCTTATTTTATATTTTTTAGTTATCAGGTATCATTAATATTATCCTATAATAGTTTCAAATTCACTTTTAACATGAAATTTATGGGATTTAGTAATGTTATATTTTAGTTTTAATGAGTATAACTGATTTTATAAGCTCCCCATTATAATTTTAGATTAATTATCCATTTTTCATAGTCTTATTATACTTTAAAGATTTTTTAAATCATAATTTTACTGTTTTTCCCATAATGTCTGTTTAATCATTCATCTTTTGTTTTATTGATATTAATTGAAATGATATTATGTGCATTAGCTTTAAATCCTTTATCAACATATTGTTTAGTCACTTTTTCAGCTCTCTCTCTAACTGGCCTGTGTAGAGCTTTAAAGGAATTAAATCAGATTAATTGATTGATTGATTAAAGTGAAACTTAAATGAAATAGTCATGAGTTCTGAAGGGACAAGAGTTTAAAATCTTTTCCTTCCATTGATTTCTTGATCTGAAGCAGAACTTTGTAGAAAATATTAGCATTCCTGGCAAATGAACATGAATGTAAATAATGTTGTGTAATGACTGCAACACCAGATTATAATGTCCAATATTTAACAGTAAAAATTAGATATTTGCAGTGTAAACAAAATGATGGTTTTGAAGCAGGTCTAGCCCGCAGAGATTCAATCGGAGTTAAAGTTTATAATAAAAGAAAAAGATAGTCGGTACATATTCCCGCCGAGTCTATCTCTTTAATTGAAATCAATAATTACATGGAGAAAAGTAGAATAAGTGCTGAAAACCAGAAAGTGTCTCCTAAAATAGTATTTATAAGATATGGATTTTCTCTTGCTTGTGCTTTCTGAGGTGCTGCTTCTATTGATTGTGGACCTCCGTCGTAATAAAACTAATTTCTCAACTTCAGGCGGCGCTGAGCGAGGGGGGGCGAGGTCAAATGATTCAGCGGCGTCGGGACCAGAAAGGCTAAACTAGCGTGATTACCCAGAAGCCATCATGTTGTTCCTGAAGGTCCTCATCCCTGTGTCGTGCTCGACCGTCAATAAAGAGTGAAAAAAGAAAAACTGCTCATTTTTGAGGCTCAGTTTTTTATCATTTAAGACCCCCCACCCTACCACAGAGACTGTCTCTCTAATGTCTCTGTCTCGCCCTCTCCTGCCCTCTCTTTAAACGTGTTTCGATGATTGCCTTCACTCGCTCTGATCCAATAAAAGAACAGCTGTAAATACCTGCTGAACACCTCCATCACAGAAATGATTTCTGTTCAATCACACTGCCCCCCCACCCCCATGTTCTCTTCAATTTAAAGGCCTTTACTCACAAGAAAAATACAAGATGTGAACCATTCTGTCATCACATCAGTTCAATTATATATGGACAATACAAACATATTAGAAGATATAAAATATGCACAACAGAGAGTTTAGATGACTCACTTCCAGAGAGGGAATCTTAAGTTAGAGAGAAATAAATGTTTGCCGATAAACCTAAATCTGTTTTTAGACTCCTAATTCATTGATGTTAGTCACATGACCTTCGTGGAGGCCAGGGAGACCAAATGAGCTTAATAGCAGATTTGACATGACGTGGAGGTACTGCACCAAGAAATTTATTCTCCACCCCTAGAAAACACTGCAAGGACAAAATTTAAATCACTGAAGTCAGAAAAGTTAGGGGGGATCTCCAATATCAGACCCTTTCTCCACTGTTACATTACTGGATTCACCAACATTACATCCTCTGCCTTTGATGTTGATGTCATCCTTTATTGTCAATAAAAAAATCCATTCTTTGCTTTGAAGATGATTTTATCCTTTAATATCAATTAAACATTCCACCCTTTGCTTTAAGGATGATGTCATCCTTTAAAGTCAACAAAATTCAATCCTTGGCCTTAAAGATGTCCTTTAATGTTAATAAAACATTCCATTCTTTGCTTCAAAGGTGATGTCTTCCTTAAATGATAATAAACAATAACATTCCATTCTTTGTTTTGAAAATGATGTCATTCATTGATATCACAAAATATTAAATTTTTTTGCTTTGAAAGTGATGTCATTCTTTGATATCAGGAAACATTCCATTCTTTTCTTTGAAGATGATGTCATTCATTGATATCATAAAACATTCCATTCTTTGCCTTGAAGATGACGTCATGCTTTAATGTCTATAAAACACTCCATCCTTGCTCCAAACAGGCCAGTCTAGGCCCCTGTTGGCATTCCAGTCCAACCAGAACCATATAGATTTATTATGTTAAAAGTACACTAGTCTGCCCTTTCAGAGCATATTTATGACAAAATGATGGAGAAAAGCTGTTTCAGTGTATCAGCTAACCTTTAGCTCAGTCCTAGGCTCCTCTAGACTCTGGTCTCCATCTGTTTAGAGCTGTAGTTGGAGGTCTGCAGGACTAAGTCATTAGTGATCTGGATCACCTTTTCTCCAGGTGAATCAGTTCACCTGTGGTGAAATCACTTTGTCGTAAAGTGTAGGGATCATAGCAGGGATGTAGAAATGTTCTGATGATGACTGCAGCGTGCAGCGCCACCTAGTGCCATAATGGAATGTACTTCATTCAGGTTCAGTCTGTTGCAGCTATTACGTGCATCGCTTCTCTCTCTCCACATTTTCTGGCTCTATCTACTGTCTCATTCACTACAAAGGTTAATAACCTGTACCTTAACAAAGACAGAGGTTAATCAAAAGGACAGATGGATATGAAAGAAGACCTGTGATTGGTCTCTCCTCTGAGTCTCTGTTTCTCTCTCTGTATCAGGCGACGGAGCTGAAGGATGACCGGAGCCCGTCAGACGCCACCGTGATGACCACGTTCACCATCCTGCTCATCGATAAAAACGACAACGCTCCAAAGTTCAACAGCTCAGAGTACAGGGTCCGGATCACCGAACTGGCCCAGGTCGGCTTCGCTCTGCCGCTCTTCATCCAGGCCGAGGACAAAGACGAGGTGAGAGGATGCACGGTCACACCTGGACCAGGTGACGTCAGGTCTGTGGTTGGATGACAGAGCGGCTGCTGAGATTAAATCAGAAAACAGCAGAGACATTTAGACTATGACCTTTTATATGAAGAATATATCATCATCTCCACCTTAGTAAATTATCATTGCAAATTCTCAACCAATCAAATCAGGCCATTAATACTCCTGTCGTTTAGGTGAAAAGAGGAAAGGTTGATTGGTTCAACATATTTCCCTGACCCATCTGGGTCATCATGGGTCTGGAGCAGGCCTGCAGGATAGCCATCAGGAGTCTGGAGCAGTACAGGACCAAGGATGATGTGGTTTAGAACCAAACCAGCATATGATCCCTTACCTGACCTGACTCAGCGTGCAGTGGTCTTTAGCGTAGTGAGAGAAGGGGGTCCACGTCTTCAGACACTATCAGCGACAGTGTGACCATCACTAAACTTTATTCTGAATGTTATGTGGAGAATAAAAGAATGTTTAGAAACTCCCTCTTAGATCAGAAACTCTTTTAGTCCAGTGTTTTTCAGCTCCTGTTTATTAATGCTGAAGTCTTCCCATCTGTGTCAGCGGCGTTGTACGACAGCGTGCTCCAGTCCGCTCTATTAGCCGTATCTATCAGCCCGCCGTGGTGACACAGCCACACTAAAAAGTCAAACACTTTAACACTTCACTCTCACCCCCTCTCCCTCTCTCTCTCTCACTTGCTCGCTCACAGCAGCACTTTGGACCGGACTACAATTTAATTTGCTCTGGAAGAGACGGGATAGAGCATCAAATTATAGCTAACGAGGAAAATCAATCACCTGGAGTGGAGATAAGCCGAGAGCTAGTCAACTCTGATTGATTCAGGCAGAGCGACCGCCCAGGGGGCGAGCGACAGATAACTGAGAGGGGGGAGAGAGAGAGGAAGATGTTTGAACAGAAAGAGAGAGCGACAACGACAGGGGCGAGAGAGAGAGAGGAAAATGTTTGAACAGAAAGTCTTTGCACTGAAGGAGAACCTGGAGTCTGAATAAATGAAGCAGAGAGAGAGGAGGGAGTCTGTTTACTCTCTCAGGGTCTGGGGGGGGGGGGGGGGGTCTGAACACTGGTGAGGTAGCACACCTTTACTCCTTACCTGTATGAAAATATTCCATTCAGGAGAGACTATTAAACTAGAGTGACAATGTGACTGCATCCTGATGTCTATGAGGGCAGAGCAAGGCCTCCAGCAGGATAGGAAACCCCCCTATGGAGTCTAGACCCTGGTGGTGGTGACGGACCCCCTATGGAGTCTAGACCCTGGTGGTGGTGATGGACCCCCTATGGAGTCTAGACCCTGGTGGTGGTGACGGACCCCCTGTGGAGTCTAGACCCTGGTGGTGGTGACGGACCCCCTGTGGAGTCTAGACCCTGATGGTGGTGATGGACCCCCTATGGAGTCTAGACCCTGGTGGTGGTGACGGACCCCCTGTGGAGCCTAGACCCTGGTGGTGGTGATGGACCCCCTATAGAGTCTAGACCCTGGTGGTGGTGATGGACCCCCTATGGAGTCTAGACCCTGGTGGTGGTGACGGACCCTCTGTGGAGTCTAGACCCTGGTGGTGGTGATGGACCCCCTATGGAGTCTAGACCCTGGTGGTGGTGACGGACCCTCTGTGGAGCCTAGACGCTGGTGGTGATGACGGACTGAGCAGAATAAGATGAGGAGTGGACATCTGAGATGCTGGACCCAGGCACTGATGACATAATTGAGGTAGCTGGGATGGAGGAAGGTCGCAGCAGAGTGATTTCGGAGGAGAGGAGAACAGAGTTTAGCTGCAGCAGGATGATTGGATGGAGAGCAGTCACGGCAGGACAGGATTGGTTTAGAACTTCAGAGAACAGAAACCAAAGTCTCACTCAGTAAAAGTCAGAAAACTTCTTAATGTTTTATCAGCATCTTTACCTCACTGATCTACGGTGGCTGGGAGGTTTCACATGAATGCATATCCAAAACCGTAAACTGTAAAAAGACATCATTTTTCAGGACCAGAGGTTGCTGCTTGTCCAAAACGCTTTGCATTAGCAAAAATCACAGATGCAAACAGCTGTGACTGAAATCCAAGCACATTAATGCAGTCACGTGAAAGACCAGAGGTGTGGACTCGAGTCACGTGACTTGGACTCGAGTCAGACTCGAGTCACAATTTTGATGACTTTGGACTCGACTTGAGAACATTATCAAAAACTTGCAACTCGACTTGGACTTTGACATCAATGACTCGGGACTTGACTCGGACTTTAGTCCGATGATTTGAAAATACTTGAAATTTTTAGTGAGTGTGTTGAGTAAAATGTGCCCCCATTTTAAGTATTCAACTAATGCAGTGATACTCAACCCGCAGCTCTCAAGGGCCTACTTTAAAAAATCCTCCCAAAATCCTCTAGAAATATAAGTCCATGCAAAGAAGACAGACTTTTACTTCCAAACTCAAATGAAAACTTGTATATTACTACCGTTGGACGGAGGAACATGTGTAAAAGAGCGCAGAGGAAGTCCGCTGGTGGCGTGTCTGTTCTTTAAGTTAATTCATAGAGGTGTGCTGTCTTGTGTTCAAATTGTGTTCATACTCCTATATGATGATGACTTTCATGATGCACATCATCATCAACGAGCCAAACACACACGGATCACATTTTGAAATAATGTAAAATTGAGTCAAACTTGTCCAAACATGGATGTTTAATTTGATATTAAACATACTGATAATAAATACTGTCAAAGGGGCAGAAACAGAAAAATGAAAGCAACAAACTGGCAGGACAGAAGGATCTGTGAGGGGGAGCTGCAAGTTTATGGCAGGGCCGGTTTAAGCCATTTAGAGACCCAGGGCAAAGACCAATATGGGGACCCTCCCTCTTTAGCTAAAAGCGATAATAATGAGAGGGAAAAAATAGAAAGCATAACTTTAGGTTAACAGAGTCACAGAACTACAGTAAATGTCCACATATGAAATATAAATACTCAAACTGACACCCATAATTCAAGGTTCAAGGTTCACTTTATTATCCCTGTGAAGGGCAATTTGTTTCGCAGCCAGCAGTCAAGACATATATTCAGATCAATCATAAAAAAACAGCATTGACAACACAATAAATAGAAGCACAAGAGACTGTGTGCAATACAATGATAAAACACAATAAAAAACCAAGAAATAACACAGGCTTTGGCTAACTGTTTAGAAAGCCGATGGCAGCAGGGACAATAGAGCTTTTTAGCCTTTTTGTCCTGCATGCTGGCAGGCTGAATCTGCGATCTGATGGTCCAGCCAAATGCAGCCAAACTGACACCCATGATTCATCAGCTCTTTTTTTATTTATTCACTAGGAGGCAGTCATTGTGTTCACATAACTTGAGGTCTTATAACTTAACATGTAACTTGAGGTTAAGAACTGGTTGTAACACCTTAAACCTAATGCTGACCAGTCAAACATGTTCACTTACAAACACACACAAACCCTATTTATCCACTCACACACCTATACATATACACACACTCACCACACAGACACACACACACTCACATTATGAGTTAAAATGACTGTACAGCGTCTTCAGAAGTTCATTTGTTGTTGCACAGATTAGCACTGATTATATCCTGAATGCTATGTCAGCACTCTTTTTCTGTGTGAATAAGTTCTGTCACACTGGTCTGATTTCATTTAAAAAAAAATAAAACAATTCAAAATGCATTCATTGTATTTGTCAGATTTAATAGATTGTTAAACTGTTAAAATGGCATTTTATTTGGTATTCAGTGCTTATGACTTGTAAGGACTCGAAAATTTCATGCATATGACTTTGGACTTGACTCGACTGGTCTTTACTTGAGACTTGACTTGGACTTGGGATTAAAGACTTGAGACTTGCAAAACAATGACTTTCTCCCACCTTTGTGAAAGACAACTGCAAGCTGCTGCAACACAGTCGCAAATCACAAGTCACTGACTGCAAAAGGCTGACAGTTCCGTCGTCAGGTTTTTGCATTTCACTGACACTCAAGGATTGTGGGTATTGTAGTTTTTTTATCATAGATGAACTACGTTTTTCCTAAAAATGAGGTTGATATCTCATAACTTTTTGCCTTCTCCAGCAGCATATACTATCATTTCACTCTCAGGTAGCTCATGGATAGTTCACTTCGATATTTCTGATAATATATAAAGATAATAATCAAATCTACTATGGCAAAAAATTTCCTGTTAGAACCACACTGCTGACAAGGACTTACCACGAGCTACCTGAGGGAGAAACCAGGGCATAGGGGCGTGGAGAAGGCACTGTTTAGAACGGAGTTAAATAAAACATGGATTATTCATAATCTCAGCCAAAAATACTACACTACCCACAATCCTAAAGTGCTAAACTGCTTGGCTGACCTTGCCCTTATCCATTTGATCCAGTACTGCCATCAGAAACAGGGTTTATTGGCCAACATCACCACATTACCCACAATGCTACAGTGTAACAACAAAGTCTCTGATTGGCTGATTTCACCTTTACACCGGAAACTTCTGCTTTTAATCCAGTAAGGCCGTGAGAAGCACATTTGTCATTTTTTCTTTCAACAAACTGCAGCTTAAATGGTGAAAAGTCAGCGTTTATTCACATCATCAGGCAACAGCACTACATTACCCACAATCCTAGAGTGTCACAGCCACATCTCTGATTAGTCGAGCATGAATTTCAGATGTTGGCTTTTGCTAGTGAAGTAAACAGCCGGTGAAAGAGTGTGCAGTAACTAAAAAAATAGTCTTTATTCTGATTTTAGCCAGAACTGACCCTTCCTGGTTCCCGTAGTAGAGTCAACATGATCATAGAAACAGAAAAGGAGGGGAAGGATCAGGATTGCGGACTGAAACGCTGCGGTTCAGTCCTGGACATAATCGTCTGATCCCTGTTACCTCTGCCCGGTTAAATGTCTGATATATATCCATCTCCAGAGTAAAATCAGGGCTGTTTCTCGTGTTTCAGCTTGATTCACTCATTCACAGTCTGATACACCTTGGCTGTAATCTCACACACACACACTCAGGGATTACCTGCGTGTCTCTGTCACACAGGTGGTAGTTACCTGCTCTCTGTCTGTCGCCACCCGCGTCTCTCCTTCTGCTCCAATTACTTTCTGTAAAACTTTCCTCGCCTCCAAAGTTTGAGGCGGCGATTCTGACAGACAGCAGCTTTTATTGGGGGCTTTAGAGGCAGAAGAAATGGACGGGCAATTACGTTTATGGGCAGTCTGAGGTGACATCCCTGCATATTGGATGGTCTTTTAAATAGGAGTCATCATCGGCGATGGTTCTGTGAGAGGAAAACAAAAACAGCCGGGCCATTTCATCGGCAGAATAATGTCAGCGAGCGGCCAGCCGTCCTCCTGTCTGCTGCAGATCAACGCCCTGCCTGAAGCTCTTTATCAGCAGAGAGAGAGAGAAAGGGACGTTTGTCGGCGCAGAGACACAGCCATCAGCGCTCTGATGTCACTATGATTTTCCCATGATGCCCCTGCATCCTCTGTCACTCGGAAGGAAAGAGTACAGTTTACAGCTTTCTTCTTAAGATACTGTTTAGAGCTAGAGCTAGCCTCACATGGTTAAACGTCTCTGCAGTCTTGGCAACCATCGTTGGTGTTCTGTTGTTTTTCCCTTCATGTCCAAGTTTGTGTAGTGCAATTAAAAATAGACAGAAATTCCTTGTGTAGGAGGTAAAGCATGTTTGCAGATGGCGTCACGTCACAGAGACAGCTCCAGATGGGGACAGACGGCGATGTCTGCATCGAGAAGAGCTATCACAATGACGTTTTTTCTTTTTTTTTTAACTGTTTATGAATGTGCCAAAATGACTGTGACTGTGCTGAATAACAACAAAAATGGACGATACAAACAGCAGCCAGCTCTGTCATTCATATAAAAGAGCCGGCTCTTAGAATAAGATTCCCTGCACTCCCCTTTTATGCCAACTTTCCAAAAGTTGCCAGTTATGGTCCTCTATTTCGCAAAAATGGAGGGGAAAAGGTCCCAACATCCCCAGCTTCACCAGCACTCCATCCTCTGCTTCGATGATGGAGTCATTGAAGCTTAGAAAACATTCTATCCTTGCCTTTAAGTACAACATCATCTTTTTAAGGATGTAAAACATTTCTTAATTTCCTTTGAAGATGTCATCTTTTATAAAACATTCTATCCTTGGCTTTAAAGATGATCAAAGATTAAAGATGATGAACATTATTGGGATCACATGACTGCAAACAGCCAATATGTAAGGTTGCAATGACCCTTGACCTCCAAAATCTTGTGAGATCATCTTAAAGTCAGAGTGGACATTTGACCAAAGTTTAAAGAATCTCTTAGTCATCTTTATAAACATTTTTTCCTTGACTTTGACAATGATGTCAGCCTTTATAGACATTTTATCCTTGTCTTTAAAGATAATGTCATCCTTTATAAAACAATCTATCTTTGCCTTTAAAGATGATGTCATCCTTTCTCCAACATTCTATCCTTGATGTTGAAGATAATGTCATTCTTTATAAAAATTCTAGCCTTGCCTTCAAAGATGATATCATCTTTTATCTTTGAATATAAAGATAATGTCATTGTTTATAAAACAATCTATCTTTGCCTTTAAAGATGATGTCATCCTTTCTAAAACATATCCTTGACTTTGAAGATGATGCCATTCTTTCTAAACATTCTAGCCTTGCCTTCAAAGATGATATCATCTTTTATCTTTGACTATAAAGATAATGTCATCCTTTATAAAACAATCTATCTTTGCTTTTAAAGATGATGTCATCCTTTCTAAAACATTCTATCCTTGACTTTGAAGATGATGTCATTCTTTCTAAACATTCTAGCCTTGCCTTTAAAGATGATGTCACATTTTATCTTTGACCATTAAGATGATGTCTTTCTTCATAAAAATTTTATCCTTGACTTTGAAGATGATGTCATTCTTTATAAACATCCTAGCCTTGCCTTTGAAGATGATGTCATCTTTTATCTTTGAATATAAAGATAATGTCATTGTTTATAAAACAATCTATCTTTGCCTTTAAAGATGATGTCATCCTTTCTCTAACATTCTATCCTTGACTTTGAAGATGATCAAAGATTAAAGATGATAAATATTATTGGGATCACGTGACTGCAAACAGCCAATATGTAAGGTTGCAATGACCCTTGACCTTCAAAATCTAGTCAGTTCATCTTAATGTCAGAGTGGACATTTGACCAAAGTTTGAAGAAAAATCTTTAAAGTTTGCTGACATGCTGTGTTCCCAAGAATGGATCAGAAAGGCTGTATCGACCATCAGGATCTTCATCGGGGCTTAAAACCCCTGAAAAACTTGATGTTTGAATTATGTTGGCTTCGTAAATGATTTATCCATCACAATAAAGGCCTTTTAGGTCTTCCTGTTTACTTTTGTCCTTACTGAGGTAATTTTCTCTCTCAGTAAACCTGCAGTATCAATTTAACCCTCTGTGTGGATCACTTAGGGGCTGGACAGAGAATCTATCTCCTCCTGTTCTTTCCTAATGAACCTCCTCTGTCTCCCTCTCTCCTCTCTCCTCTCCAGGGTGTGAACAGCATGTTTCAGGTGTTTCTGACAGGCAACAACTCCGAGTTCTTCACCATCTCGCCCACGGCGGTGCAGGGCCGTGCAGACATCAGGATGAGGGTGGCCATGCCTCTGGACTACGAACACATCCGCAGATACAGCTTCTCTGTGAGATATTCACCATTTACTATAAATAGTGCACAGATTATATCAGTGTTAATGGATGGATTAGGATTAGGGCAACTGACAAAAAAATATATTTTTGAGATGCAACTTTTATTCTCATAACCTGATTCAAAAAAGTCAGAATTCTAATCTAAGAAATGTAACTTTTATCTTAGAATTTTAACTTTAATCTGTGAATCCTGCTATTCTTGTCCAGGTCTCCCTTGAAAAAGAGATCTTTAATCTCAGTGGGACTAAATAAAGGTTGAATAAGTAAATGCACCTCAGAAATGTTGATGTTAAGCTCCCAGTCTGCTCACTCCCATTGGCTACTGAGGCTTTAATTCTGTGGGAATTAAAATATCAAACATGGAGGAGAAATTAAGCCCAAAATTAAGCTTTAAACGTCACATCATCAGCCTAAGAGAGAGTTGTCTTCTGTTTCTGAACAAACTTTTTACACAGAGATGTGACGTGTCTGTCCGCCCTGAAGCCTCAGCGTGAACGAGGCTCCATTATGTTTCTGTTTTTATTTGTCCGGAGTCGAGGATCAGTCCGAGTCTGGATGGATGACGGTCTCACAGTGAGACTGTTTGAACAGTGAAATGAGTCTGTCTTCACCTCAGTTTACCCCACAGTCAGTTACTCTAGCAGAGAGCATCCAGCCTGCTGTCTGACTAACAAACACACACCGGGTCTGTTTGGTTCAGGATGATGGAAATATTCAGGATAGAACCAGCGCTCTAGTCCAGGATGGCCAAGAACTAGACCATTTTCAAATTTGGACTGTATGGAGTCATTATGGTTGCAAAACTCAAGTGTAATTTGATGTTTTGAGGGCAGCCATGCTACGGCGTACGAAACTTTCTCTGTGCTCTAAACCAGTGGTTCTCAAATGGTGTGGCAGGGCACACGAGAGACAAGTCTAGGTGTGCCTTTGGAATCTGGCTGGACCCCTGAAAAACCCCAGAGAATGGACCCTCCCCAGTTGTGATTTGGTGCTAGCATCCTGGCTAACAGTTACCTCATTTGGCAAGCTGTTATTGAGTTGAAATTGGTGTTGAAATGATCATTATTCACGCTACTTTTAACCAAGTTAACCAATTTTTCTACCCATTTTGCCGCTAATTTTGTCAACTTAAACCATTTTTGCTGCTTTTTTGCAATTTTGCAACTTTTTAAAAATACTTTTGACCCATTTATTGCAACTTTTTTGAAACTTTTTGCTACATTTAACCCATTTTTGCTACCTTATTGGCAGTTTTTTCCTACTTTTGCTATTATTTGGACATTTTTTGCCAATTTTTTCATCCCTTTACCATGTTTTAGCAACTTAAACCCTTTTTTGCCACTTTTCTGCCACTTGTTACCTATTTTGTCACCTTTTTGACACTTCCAACCCATTTTTGCCACTTTCTTGCTAATTTTCGCTCACTTTGCCTTTGTTTGGCCACTTTTTGCCTAATTTTGCCCATTTTTTTAATCACTTTTAAACCATTTTAACCACCGTTTTACAACATTTAACCCCTTTGTCCACTTGTAACCCATTTTGCCACCTTTTTGACACTTTCAACATGTTTTGCCACTATTCACCAATTTTTTGGCCCCTTATGCAAAGTGTTAACCAATTTTTGACTTTGTCTTACTTTGTCTCATCACTTTAACCAATTTTTGCCATCTTTCAGGCACCTTTTGCCCACTTTTGCCACCCCCAGTTGTCTGGGCCCCAGAAACCTCCCCTTTTCCCCCCTTATGGCCCACCTTGACTGTTATATTATTTTAAAAGTCTATTTGTATTGATATGAATATGGTGTGCCTTGAGATTTAGGCTTAACCTTAGGTGTGCCTTGGGTGAAAAAAAGTTTGAAAACCACTGCTCTAAACATTAATCATGAACCAGCCAATAGGAAACAGGTAGAGGATGGACCAATCACATTAGCTCTGCCTGTTGTTGCTATGCAGTTCTCCAGGTGACATTTCCTTTGATCTCACCAAGAGAGTCCCAACATTCTGTCACATACATACATCATCTCAGACGACCAAGCCCTAAAACTTCAACTCAGTTCCTCCGACAGACCCCCTGTCCACACGGAGGTGAAAACGGTATATTGCTGTTTCGTTTTGAAAGTTTTCCGTAAAGACGGGACTGTTTCAGGAAATATCCGCGTAAGCATGGAACCACTGTAAACGACTGAAAACGCTGTAGTGCATATGCCAAGCCTGTACGTGGCGCTGTATTGCTGCCACGGAAATACACCAAAAGAGTAGAACATCACAGAAAACTGACACAAACTTCCCTCTAGTTGTCCTTCTGGTTGTTCTCCACGTTGGTTTTAAGAACGTATATGGCAAGCCGTTTTAACATTTAAAAGTTACGTTTGACTATCTGGAATTCAAATTGTAGATAAATGTAATTCAATTTTGCCTAGTCAAAAAGAACATTTCAGATATCCGAAAATACATTCTGCTTATCCAAAATTGTCATTTAAGATATCTACAACGTCATTTTGACTAGGCGAAATGACGTCACTTTTGCCATTCATGTGAATGGGGTTCGTCATTTCTGATATCCACAATGTGAATACGGATATCTGCAAATGAATAATAGATATCTGTAATTCTAATTCAAGATTTCTCTAATTACACTTTGACTGGGCAGAATTAGAATTACAGATATCTTAAATTCGCATCAGTTCTATACAATTGAAGATATCAGCATCAGATTTTGCTGTAAAAGCCATAACCAGCTCAGTAGCTTCTGCAGCACGAACACCAGCGTGTAGTCCGCCATTATTGTTTTGGCCAGACCCGCGCAGGTGCCTTAAGGCGCTACGCTATGTGTGACGTAATCATTTGAAGAAAGATGCGGATAGCCGTCCACATGGAGACGAAGCGGTAGTCGATTATGGATTTATGCAACCTGGGACCCGTTTTCAAAAAGTATTGTTTACACGCCGTTACGCCGTTTCTGTGTGGATGAAACGCCGATACAAAAAAATGTTTGCGTATGCGCCTGAATTCGTCTCCGTGTGGATGAGGCCTCAGTGAAATCAAATTAAATGTCTCCTGGGCTACATTAGCTCTGCGGGCCTTAATGCTTAATTCAGATTTTTTTCTCTTACATGATTTTTCCAAAAAAAATCACAATTTTAAAAACCTGAATTTTTTGAGTTTCTACTGTGAAAATTTAAGACATTTTAAATTCAGTAGTATTAAGTTTTTGTCTTAAATATCCTAAATCTGAAACCCTAAATTTCTGAGTTTCTATTTTTTTAAATATTCCATATTAAAGTCTTAAAATGTTAATTTCCCTCCCAAAAATTTAAACTTTTTGTTTAAAATTTGACATTCTGGCAAATTAGCTCAAATGGTAGCGCAGGCGCTATTCCATTTTTTCCTGTCTCTCTCTGGCTGTTCTGTCCAATAAAGTCAAAAAAGCCCCTGAAAAAGTTATTTTAAGAAGAAAACAAAACAATTTACGTATTCTCTTTATTTATTTATCTATTATGTTTTATGGTGGCCCTAAAATTTCGTTCTACTTTATGTTTCTATTCACAACTTTTGTAAATACATGTACGTCTAATTTTGTCGACGCCAGAGCAGACAGGGTCCCATGCCCCCCCGAGATCTTTGGCGCCCCTTAGGGGTGCCCACACCGTATGTTGAGAACCACTGCTCTAACAGTTCCAGTTAAAGTTCTCCATGTTGTCTCCTCAGCTCTATGCCAACGAGTCCATGTCAGACCACGTGGGATTTGCTCGAGTCTTCATCGAGTTGATCAACGAGAACGATAACCGCCCCATCTTCAGCCGACCGCTCTACAACATCAGCCTCCCGGAGAACACGCCGCCGGGAACGTCGCTGCTCAGGATAACGGTGAGTGGAAATAAAACCAAAACATTTCTGAGGAACCGGAGTCCTACGCTCAGATTGTCACGTTTTGACTGGAGGCACACCAAAGATCAAGCCAGAATCTCATGGTAAACATTTCTCATATACATGCAGTTACATTTGGTGTTAGCATTCTCCATTCATTTGCATGGTACAATTAGCATACTGGCTAACTCTTTTAGCATGACTCAGTAAGTAATGCAGTTAGGATGCTAGTAGGTTTCATGATTAACATTAAACCTTAATTGCAGTAGATTGTGTAGGTCTTCTGCTTAACGTACCATAAAGACGAGCCTCCCGTCCTGATTGGTCAGTTTTTGTCTGGTTTAAACTGTGCATGTTAAAGTCTCAGAAACATTTTAGCAGTGATCCTCTAACTTCTGTTGCAGCTCAGATAAAAAGTTTCATATTTTACTCAAAGTTGTGATTAAAAACTAAACACATTAAAGCAGAACAGAAATCTATGAATGCTGCCTTTTTCATATTGGATTAATAATCTGGTTGTGGATAATAAAGTCTGGCCCACAGCCATAAATACTAATCCCATTAGAACAGCTTTTTGTAAAGTTTTATTATTTCTTCTTTCCCTCTTTGTGAGTCTAGGTAACCCTTTCTCCTCTCCTCAGAGAGAGAGATGGTCCTCAGTACGGCATTGTTCAGCTGATCGACAATCCTGCAGACACACAATAGACCGATGAAAAAACCCAAAACCCTCTGGACCGGGACCCTTACTAGAACTTAGTCACACTTAGTGGTAGGACTCTGGCTCCTGGAGTGTTGAAGTCCGTTAAAACCCTGCAGAGACAGAGTCAGAGCCGTCCTACCTGGCTGAGATGATGAGTGCGTGAATTTGTCTGCATCATTTAGGACTCTGAACGAGGGTTGAGGTTATCATAAATGATGAAAGATCGATGTAGAGCCTTTAAAATCTCTGAATGACCTCCTAAAGATTGTGATTATTATTCATGAGTCATTTCTGTGACAGAAGAAGAAAAACCACAATCATCTACCGCAGGAACCAGGAGCAGGCTGTGAAAATCAATAGTTTTTATAGACTGAGCTGATGAAATGGAGATTACAGAGCTGCTAATACTCACTATCTGAGGAGCATGTAAGCTTCATGCTGCTGACACAGGGACGGAGAGACTGGCTGAGGAAGAGCTGATGAGATTCAGAGTTTTAGACTTTACTGTGATTCTAGTGAAAATAACCACAGCGATTAAACCGGTTTGTTTCTGGAACAGATAAAGAAGTGATAGACACGAAATACTGGGTCATTCCCTATTCTAAAGAAACATCCTTCACTCTGCCTTAATGCTACAGTCATGTTAAAGAAGTAATTACGCTCAGAGTGTTCATGCCTGTAGCGCCACATTATGTAATAACGCCGCATTATGTAATAACCCTAACCATAGGACTTAAGGTGGGCTCCAAGGTATACCCTACTACCTTGCCCTAATCCTAACCGCTTAGTGGCTTACAAAATGCAGCATTATTACATAATGAATTGAAAATTTATTACATTATTACATAATGTGGCGTTATTACATAATGTGGCACTACAATGCCCAAAAATGGCAGCATAAATAAACAACTATAAAAATAATATACATGAATATTTTTACAAATTTTTTTGCATTAGTTTTTTAAACAAGATTAGACCCCTGATCATAAATATCATATATTGATTGATTTTTAGAAAGTGCAGTTATAAGTAATGTTATATATATAGAAAGTGCTTTACAAATGTATTAGACCACCCGTCATATCTGTCTCAGAGACCATCCAGCATCATGAAGTGCTTTAATGCGGACTCTTTCATTTTCAGTCAGCTCTCCACGTTTTACCATTTTGAACAGGAATGAGGAATTTCAAACTGAATTCACCCAAATCTGAGCCGGCTCACTGGGCTTCTCTGAGAAGTCAGAAATGAATCAAGCATAACATTCAACCACTAAAACTCATTTTTCTGCTCAGGAATGCAAGTAACTAACTATAATTTGACATATTAATCAAGAAATATTCATGTTCTTTACTATTTTTTTCAGTTTTTTGTAAATCAGTAAATTTGAAAATTCATGGATAACAATAATAAATCTATTTTAGCATTAAAAATATCATTTGCGTTAAAGAGCTTCTACATATTGGTGTATTAACCATTGCAGAAACATAAAAAATGATTTTGGTTTTACCAATTTTTACCAGTGCTGTTAATTTAGGGCAACCTTACTTTGGGTGGTGGTCTAATAAATTAGTTAAGCACTGTATATACCCAGAATCAGAATCATTTTAATTGTCATTGTACAACATACAACAATTTTTTTTTTTTTTTTTTTTTTTTTTTTGCAGTACCATTCAGCGCTCGAGAAGTTTATCATTTAATATTGAAACTGCTCTGGGATAGGTGCTGTTTTTCAGTCTGTTAGTTTTGGTTCTTATCGTCCTGAACCGTCTTCCTGAAAGTAGCAGTTGGAACAGGTGATGTGCTGGGTGGGATGAGTCCTTCAGGATGCCCAGGGCCTTCCTGTGACAGCGGGACCTGAACAGATTTGATTCAGATTTGATTCAGACCGGATTAACCGGACTAGGGAACTGAAAACACCCTTAGTTATTTTTAAAAACAACAGTGTGAGTGCCAAGAAAAACTGACAGTCAGCTTTAACCTTGTTCCAGGAAATGCTGCTGCAAAGCTCTAAAAGTGAAGCTTCAGGGTTCCCAGGGCAACCAAAATAGTTTTAACCCTTAGTTATGGCTCAGGTAGATAGACATGTACAGCAGGAGGTCATCAGTGTAGATGGAGCTCTCAGTGGTCGTATGAATGCATTAAAAAGTAGAGGACCTTTATTTGAGCCCTGTGGAGCCACACCAGATGGTTTTATCCTCAGAGGAGAAGCTAGAATAGACCCTCTGTCACGCCGCCCTCCTAGTTACTCTTGTTGGGTTAGACTTAGTCTTTAGTCTCCCGGCTCCTATTTGAAACATCTGATCTGACTAACTTCAACTGATCTTAGATGAGTTGATATTAAATCAATTCACAACAGGAGAAAGTCTGCCTGACCTCAGATCAGATCAGATCCCTGTGATTAACCCATGTATCTGCATCAAGGGTGACCTGTGACGACCAGCCCGCCTCCGCTCTCCTCTACAACAGTTTCTATGAATGTGAGTCTGTCAGTACGGTCTGATGGTGTTTGCTCAGACTTGTTTACCGCCGTGTCTCTGCCATATTGTCGTTCATTAGTGATGTAGACGGCGTGTTACGGCGGTATAATCCGCTGAAGCTGAGGCTGTTTGTTTGTCTGATCAAACAGACGTGTTTGTGTGAATAATGAGAGATTTATTTTACTATGGACACTGTGGCGTTTGGTGACAAAGACAGAGCCATAAAGTCTGAAGTTCAGCCCAGAGAGAAGAGAATCTAACAGGATTTAACAACGTGGGAAAGGAGGAGAATGTGTGCCAATACATGTGATAATCCAGAATTCTTCTGGATTTGATGTGTGATAAAAAAAGTAAATAAATAGATAAAAATGTTTCATGTTTATAAAATATTCTCTAAAAGAGAAAATGTGAGAAAAAAAGAGGACAAGAATTAAATCCATACCATAATTTTCAGGGGATTAAAGAATCAACTCTGGAATTAAAGGCAAGACACTGAGATTAAAGACAGAACTCTGAGATTAAAGACAGAACTCTGAGATTAAAGACAGAACTCTGAGATTAAAGACAGAACTCTGAGATTAAAGACAGAACTCTGAGATTAAAGACAGAACTCTGAGATTAAAGACAGAACTCTGAGATTAAAGACAGAACTCTGAGATTAAAGACAGAACTCTGAGATTAAAGACAGAACTCTGAGATTAAAGACAGAACTCTGAGATTAAAGACAGAACTCTGAGCTTAATGACAGAACTCTGAGATTAAAGACAGAACTCTGAGATTAAAGACAGAACTCTGAGATTAAAGACAGAACTCTGAGATTAAAGACAGAACTCTGAGCTTAATGACAGAACTCTGAGATTAAAGACAGAACTCTGAGATTAAAGACAGAACTCTGAGATTAAAGACAGAACTCTGAGATTAAAGACAGAACTCTGAGGTGAAAGACAGAACTCTGAGATTAATGACAGAACTCTGAGATTAAAGACAGAACTCTGAGATTAAAGACAGAACTCTGAGGTGAAAGACAGAACTCTGAGATTAATGACAGAACTCTGAGATTAAAGACAGAACTCTGAGATTAAAGACAGAACTCTGAGGTGAAAGACAGAACTCTGAGATTAATGACAGAACTCTGAGATTAATGACAGAACTCTGAGATTAAAGACAGAACTCTGAGATTAAGACAGAACTCTGAGCTTAATGACAGAACTCTGAGATTAAAGACAGAACTCTGAGATTAAAGACAGAACTCTGAGATTAAGACAGAACTCTGAGATTAAAGACAGAACTCTGAGATTAAAGACAGAACTCTGAGATTAAAGACAGATCTCTGAGATTAAAGACAGAACTCTGAGATTAAAGACAGAACTCTGAGATTAAAGACAGAACTCTGAGATTAAAGACAGATCTCTGAGATTACGACAGAACTCTGAGATTAAGACAGATCTCTGAGATGAAAGACAGAACTCTGAGATAATGACAGAAATTTGAGAATAAATACAAAACTCTGAGATTAAAGACAGAATTTTGAGATGTAAGACAGATCTCTGAGATGAAAGACAGAACTCTGAGATAATGACAGAAATTTGAGAATAAATACAAAACTCTGAGATTAAAGACAGAATTTTGAGATGTAAGACAGATCTCTGAGATGAAAGACAGAACTCTGAGATAATGACAGAAATTTGAGAATAAATACAAAACTCTGAGATTAAAGACAGATCTCTGAGATGAAAGAGATGTCTGAGATTAAAGACGGAGCTTTGAGATTAAAAGCAGAACTCTGAGATTAAAGACAGACCTTACCCTTATCCTATCTTTAGAGTCAAGGTCAAAGGTTTTTTTTAACTTTAAAGGAAGACATCTTCTTCAAAGGCAAGGTTAGAATGTTTTATAAACTTAAAAGATGACGTCATCTTCAAAGACAAAAATAGAATGTTTTATTATCGTTAATGATGACATGTGTTATTAATTTTAAAAGATAACATTATCGTCAAGGCAAGGTGAGAGCATTATACAAACATATAAATGATACATCATCTTCAAAGGCAAGGCTGGAATGTTTTTTGAACTCTTAATGTTATCACATTGAAAGGCAAGGTTAGAATGTTTCATGAACTTAAAAGATAGCATCATCTTGACGGAATGTTTTATAAACATTAAACGATGACATCCTCAATGTCAAGGATTGAATGTTTTAATAATTTTAAAGGATAACATCGCCCTCAATGCAAGGTTAGAGTGTTTTACAAACTTTAAAATGATGCATCGTCTTCAAAGGAAAGGTTGGCATGTTTGTTTGTTTGTTTTTTTTAATTGAAAGGATATTACATTGGAAGGCAAGGTAGGAATGTTATGTAATTTTTAAAGGATCACATCACCTTAAAGGCAAAGGTAGAAGCTTCATGAACTTTAAAGGATGAAACCATCTTCCAAACAAGGTTAGAATGTTTTATAATCTTTAAAGGATGTCTCGAAAGGAAGGATGGAATATTGATGAAGCTGGGGATGTTGGTTTTTTTTCCCTTTTTTGCCAATGAGTTGGCCATGGTTTACAACTTTTGGAAAAGGAGCTTTTGTTCCCTCGCTCCTCACCAGTTCCACCAGCTTTTCCAAGAGTTTCCACCAGAGGATATTCAACACGATGGGGAGATTGTTGGTATATCTGTGCTCTCTAGTAAAATCTCTGACCTATTGGGTCGAACTCTTGTTTCATCTGATGTGTCTTTGTGGTCTGTGATGTGAAATGTTGGATAAAGACCCAGAATGTTGTGGGACACATAAATCCCCTGCCATTCCCTCTCTCTCACAGAGGTGATTTAATATGTAAGCTGCGGCTTTATTATGATGATAAATATTTATCCTGATTCTCTCTCTGAGGACAGCAGTGGCTCGTATTTTCTGATCCTATTATTTTTCTTTCTTTCATTTCTTATTTATGCCGTGTCCTCTTGTGTTCCTCTTTTTGCCGTTAATGGTTTTCAGCTGTTTCATTGATTCTCTGTGTTGTTCTGCCCGTGTCTCTGCCTGTGGCTGTGGTAATGCTTTTAGGAGCTCTAACATACATCGGTACGTTGTCGCTGTGGTTTGTGTGCAGATAGGCGGTGCTGGATGATAAATGTTCGCAGCAGATGGTTATAAATTACCGAGCAGGGGATGTTTCTGCAGCTCGGTTTGTTCAGCCTTTACAGGGTGATCCTACAGCACTAATTATAATTCATTATTGTAATAAAAGGCTGTGTGTGTGTCAGTGTTAATAACAGGCTCTTATCAGGCTGCTCTCATATCATAAACCCAGAGTCAATGTGTGCAGGACAGAGGACGAACTCCCCCAGACCGCCCTCCAGAGAGAGCAGAAACAAAGACCATGGCCCATCGTTTCAGGAAAACACAAAGCCAATAAAAGATTAAAATTAAAAAAACATTATCACAGATACTGTAACATCCGTTCACTCATTCTTCTCTGTTTAATCTCTGAAGTAAACTTACAACGCTTATTTATCCCTGCATCCTCCGTCTGTTTTCATCCCTCCATCACAGAGAAAGAGACAGGAATGTGCAGAGATGAACAAAAACAAACAAAATGCAGAGATGAACAGACCTGCAGATCCACAACTGTCCACTAGAGGCTAGCTGCAGAAATCACATTCCCACCCATTCTAGAAGGCTTTTAACATTGTTTTTAACGTCAGGACAACTGTTCTGTGTCAGTTCCACCCAGTTTTCCAGAAGCTGTCAACCATGGCTGACAGTTTGGCAACAGTAAGGAGGAAAAGGCCCCAACATCCCCAGCTTCACCAGTATAGACCGAACTTTATAAAACATCCATCACATCCATCATTTCTTTGGAGATCTCAATCAAACTTGGAAGTTTGTAAAATATTCCCTCCTGCCTTTGAAGGTGATGTAATCCTTAAATGTTCATAAAACATTCCATCCCTGCTTCAAAAGATGCTGTTATCCTTTAGTCTTTGAAACATTTCATCTTTGCCTGGGATAGTAGATCTCAACTTTTAAAGTCTTTGAAACATTTCCTCCTTGAATTCGAAGATAATGCCATCCTTTAAAGTTTCTAAAAGATTCCATCCTTGCCTTCAAAGACGTCATCCTTCAAAGTTTATAAAACATTCCAGCCTTGCTCTCTTAAGATAGTGTCATCCTTCATAAACATTACATCCTTGCCTTTGAAGATGTCATCCATTAAAGTCTTTTAAATATTCCATCCTTTTCTTTGGAGATCTCAATCAAACTTGGAAGTTTGTAAAATATTCCATTCTGCCATCTATGGCTGACAGTTTGGCAACAATAAGGAGGAAAAGGCCCCAACATCCCCAGCTTCACCAATATAGACCGAAGTTTATAAAACATTCCATCCCTGCTTCAAAAGATGACGTCATCCTTTAAAGTCTAGGAAACATTTTATCCTTGCCTTGGAAGAAAGGAAGTTAATCTCATTTTTTTAAAGTCTATGAAACATTTTGTCCTTGAATTTGAAGATGAGGCCATCATTTGAAGTTCTTAAAAGTTTCCATCCTTGCCTTCATGGATTTATTCCTTCAAAGTTAATAAAACATACCAAAAACCTCTAACGTTCCACTCTTGCCCTCTAACAAAATCAAAATGCATAAAAACATTTTCTGTTCGATATGAGTTGCCTGAAAGAGCCAAGGGTCCGTGTATTTTACAACCAACTGATTTTTAATTTGAGATTAAAAATCCATATTTAAGAAAGAAGCCGTTTTTAAATTAGTGTTTAAAATCAGGAAAACAAGATGAGGATCAATTCTGCTTTGGGCAGTTTGATATTAAATAAAGAGTCAAGAAAAACAAAAATGTTGCTGTTTCTTTTTTTTTTATGAATAAATTAAAAACATCGTCATCTCTGGTTTTTAATGTTTGTATCAAAAAAGGAAGATTAAAGAATGTGACACTGGTGATGTAGCATTCTTTTCCTCACACCTGCACCAGGCCTCACAAATGAGGAAAAAAAGAATGTTACATCCCCAGTATTCTGTTCTTTGATCTTTTTATAATAAGAACTGTTGAGAAATGAAACATTTTTCACTCATTCATTTCTTTTTGGAAAACAAAAAGTAGAACCTTTTTAAAAATCAATCCTTCATTTAAAATCAAGCTTGAAGAACAAAGGGCAGGCTTTCTCATGTGGTGTTTTTTCTGATTTTAAACAGTTATTAATGAGTTTCTTGATTTAAAAAATCTGTGGGTTTTTGTGCAGGTTAGGCACTGCTCTCTGAAGCGTTCAGTTAAACTCTGACTAAAGATCTGTCGAGCATTTTTATTCCATCAGTCATTAAAAAGAGACGCTGCTCTGATTTCAAAGACATTATTGATTATTTTGACTATGCTACAGTGTAGAAGTAGATTTAATCCTAATGAAGTGGACGTGTCGGTGTCTCAGACAGTCGTTTGGTCTGGTGGTGAAAATAGAAACGTCTGTTGGATCCTGTCCTTCATCACGCAGCGCTCGCTCTGAGCCCCTCCACCTGCTCGTTCATGTTTTACAGAAATAAAACCATCGTAAACGTTTGCTGCCATCTCCATTACGCTAAAGTGTTGGCAGTAAAAACACAGACAGCTCCCATCAGCCACTGCAGGAGCGGCAGGTCACAGCTGGGCGAGAGAGAGCGAGAGAGAGCAAGCTGCATGGGTCTGATATAAATAACTCAACCACTGCATGCCTGCCCAGTATATTTAAACCAAATGAATAAATGCATCACACCCATTAGAATGAATGATTTTAGAGGACTGTATCAGGTAATCAGCTCAGATATAGTGAACTAAAGGCTGGAAATATGTGAAGGAGGTTTTATCGTTGTGTTCATTTGAGTGTTTTTACGGTGGATCCTGCAGATTTACCTCCACAGGTATGAGGAGGGATGAGGGATTCTGCAGCCTTGAAAATCAGACACAGTTTAGACCAGCTCATAGTAAAGATGTTTAAATCTGTCCTAATCTCTTACAAAGGGACAGAAGTTGATCATCTGTGTGCCAGATTTATTTATCACAGAAGTCTGGGTTCTCTCCTGCAGACAGGAGCAAAATAAAAAGGCAGGAATCTGCCTTTAATTTTTATGCCTCCATCTCTGCAGCATTGGCAGTTTGACCATCAGGCAAAGGTAGGGAATTACCTGTCGTCATTACAGGTAGGCTGGGCAGTAGAAGGAATTTTAAAGGTATATCAGCTAGAGCCCGGCCGATTGATTAGCGGGCCGATTATAGCGTATCACAGATTAATCAACATCGGCCACTACGTAGCTGATATATATATATATATATATTCTTCAGTGGGCAGCTATATTTGTTTGACATGCAAAGCATTGTGGGAGTTGTAGTTGATCAGTCTCTACTGCTTAGTGGAGTAGCAATGCAGAGTAGAGAATAGACAATGATAAATGTAACTGTTAGTTCACATGTCCACCATGTCCATTATATAAGTATAAGAATTTGTGTTCATTTACAGTATATATCCTGTGTATATCAATGTTCTTATTTCATATATCAGCCGATATATCAGTTATCGGCTTTTTTTAAGCCCCCAGTATTGGTATCGGCATCGGCCCCAAAAATCCCGGGCTCTAATATCAGCATCTTTTCAAGCATTTATTGGTTTTAATTGTCAAAGTCTGCAGATAAAACTCCCTTACACCTGGCCATGTCTTCCAGTTTTGTCCAAATGTTGCCAACATATTTTTGCAGTTTAGACAGTAGTCTCTCTCTCTCGGTTAAAAGGTATGACAGAGGTTGACTGAAGAGATTTACCATTGTGGAAAAGTTTGAAAGCCTAAAAATATGAAAATATTTCCAATATGTGTGAAAAATGTAGTCGGTGGTTCAGTTCATCTGCAAATTTTGATGAACAAAAATTAAAGCATGATATTCTGTGTGTAGGAAACAAGTTTTAGGCCAAGGTCAGCTTAAAGGTATCTGTTTTGTCCGGCCTTTTCTCCCCTGGTATTGCGTTTGAAGACCGCTGCAGTTTTTTTGGCCCTTGGGACATCTGCAGCACAACAAGAGGCTTGTGGCAGCCCTACTACCTACCTTCACACTACCTGAGGCCGTGTTTATTCTGCATGTCAGTGGCTCTCAAATGGTGTGGCAAGCCACTCTGGTGTGCCTTATGGCAAGTCTTAGTGTGCCTTGGGAATTTGTATAACATTGCATCATTACTATAACTGCGAATGAAGATTTTAAAAAAAGAATTAAAGAGGATTCTTGCATGGAAATAGACATGGTGTGCTTGAAGACAAAAAAGAAGACGCACTGCTCGGTCTCTGTGGTTTCATTTTCAGGCGCTCTTTGGAAACGCTGGGCTTGATTTGCTCATTTTATCTGGTGAAAGGGTGGTTGCAAGAGTGATAAAAGGGGTTTAATACAAAAATGTACAGTAAAAAAAGAAAAAAAAACTGCAACTGTCTTTCAAAAAAGCAATCCAAGGCACACGGTAGGTTTTATGTGTAATTAAGATGCTTTTAATTTACATGGCAGAACACATTTTTTTAAAAGTCAATGTAGATATCATGTGCCTTAAAACTTTGGCCCGATCTCAGCTGTGACTCGAGTGAAAAAAGTTTGACAACTGCTGCTCCACATCAACCCCTTACTGCTCCCTAAAGATGTGGGCTTTGTTATCCTATCAGATTATTACTGCCGCCAAGGAGGTTATGTGATCAGGTGGGTTTGTTCATGGTTGGTTAGTTCATTTGTTTGTTCGCAACATAACTCAAAAAGTCATGGACAGATTTTGATGAAATTTTCAGGACATGTCAGAAATGGCATAAGGAAGAACTGATTAGATTTTGGGAGTGATCTGGATCACCGTCTGGACCCAGGAATTTTTTAAAGGATTCTGTAGTATTGGGAGATAGGGCTAATGGTGGAGGTCTGCGCTGTTACTACTTTACACCAGGAGATGGCGGACATGAGTAACTTCAATCCCAGCAGCATTTGTGGGTGTGTTTCTATTCAAAGTTTTGGAGTTTATAGAGTTTGAAAGACGCACTCCCGGTCGAGGAGACGAGTCAGAGCGTAACAGAGAGAAAGACAGCAAAATGTAGAGAGAATACTCACAATGCTGGGAGGAATAGAGGAATATTCAACCTCTGCCATGACTTCCAGTCGTCCAGTGAGACCATGGGTGAGACTGTCAGTGCATCTGTTGGCACCCATAGCAAAGCCAATGCTTTGCCTCACCATGTTTTCCACCCCATCGGGGGAGGGAGTAATCGGCGAATGCTGTGGTGGGAGGCACATGGGGGCGGATCCAGGACTTTTTTAAAGGATTCTTCACTATTGGGAGGTAGGGCTAATGGTGGAGGTCTGCGCTCTCCGAGTGCTTTTCTAGTTTTCCAAAGTCCCTGGAAATATGCAAGGACATCCAGAGCTCTACCAGGGTTGTGTCAGTCCTCCCTCCTGCCTGATTGTGGTCTCACATGGCATTACTCACCACATCTACGCCTTAATTCTGATGTTCTAAAAGCTCTACACCAGTGATGCTCAGCATGAGGCTCTGGAGCCACATGTGGCTCTTCTGTGATGATTTTTGGCTATTTTTATGTCTAAGTTTTAAATATTATTCCCCCAGAACCCCTAAAAAAAAGGAGAAACTTTTTGCCATTCTCACCATTTTTGCCAATTTCCATCCATTTAAGCTATCTTTAGCCATTAAACACCCCTTTTGTCCATTTTTTTGGTCCATTTTTCAAATTCTTTTTCTCACCTTTTCCCTATTATTTCCACTTTCTTCCAATTTTTTGCCCTTTTACACCATTTTTTTTGCAACTTTTTGCCGATTTTAGGTTCCTTTTGCCATTAAAGACCCCTTTCTGCCTCTTTTTTTTTTTTTGCCAATTTTTGCAACTTCTTTTGACACTTTATCCCATTTTTGCCACTTCTTTTTTTTTTTTTACCTTTTTTTTCACTTTTTGTCCAAATAATAAAATAAAACCTTTTGCCATTAAATACCACCTGTTTCTTTCTTTACCAAAATTTTGCCTCGTCTGTTTGCCACTTTTTTCCAGTTTATCCATTTTCTCCATTTTTTGCCACATTTTGCCGATTTAAGTTACCTTTTGCCAATACATACCACTTGTTTCCTATTTTTTTTGCCTATTTTTGCCAACCTTGACTACTTTTTTCCCATTTCAGTCACTTTTCATTATATTTTGCCATGTTTTTGCCATTTTTGGACCTTTTTTTTGCCACCTGTAACTCATTTTTTGTGACTTCTCACCCATTTTTTTTAACTTTCTGACAAGTTTTCACTCTTTCTCCCCATTTTCACCCATTTTTGCTACATTTCAACCATTTTTGCCACCTTTCACTTATTTTTATTGCTACTTCAAGCTGTTTTTGCCACTTTCCACTGCTTAGATTTTGGCTTTTGCAAAGGTATTTTTCAGCATTGTGGCTCTTTGGTTGAGCAGGGTTGAGTAACACTGCTCTAAATACTGTAGATATTACAAAGGTTGCCTACTATAGCCTGCTATTTGGGAGAATATGAGGAAAAAGCCCCCAACTCCCCAGCTTCACCAGCATTCCATCCTCTACCTTTGAAGATGTCACCTTTTAAAGTTTATAAAACATTCCATTCTTGCCTTTTGCATGCATGCTATATTTTAATACTGTTATTGATTAGCTACATGGGTAGGGGCCTCATACTTGTCCTTGTGAGCCCTGGCCTGCAGCAGTCGAGGCAAGAAACAGTGTTTAAAGGAGCTGTCTTCAAACTTTACACTGGCCTCCATGGGCATGCCTCTATGGCTCAGTGAGTGATAGATGAGGTCCTGATCGTCAAAGGTTATCATTGGGATTTATTTTCGGCCATCACAGACTGGATGCATGGTGTCTGCATCATGGTAGCGTCATGGTTTGGTTTTCATTTCACCTGCAGGTTAATGAGTGAGAGCTTTCGGACCGTCTCTGTGAGCATTGTGTCGCACATGATAAGAATCTAGATCAGTTTTTCTCAAATGGTGTGGCAGGGCACACGTGTGCCTTAAGACAAGTCTAGGTGTGCCTTGGGAACCTAGACCTTTCTCTGGAAACCCCAGAGAATGGACCCTCCCCAGTTGTGATTTAGTGATGAGTATGTGTGTTGGATCAGTGGCATTGGTGCTAGCATCCTGGCTAACAGTTACATCATTTGGCAAGCTGTTATTGAGTTAAATTGGTGTTGACATTATCATTATTCATGCTACTTTTAACCAAGTTAACCAATTTTTCTACCCATTTTGCCTCTCATTTTGTCAACTTGAAACATTTTTTGCTGCTTTTTTGCAATTTTTCAACTCTTTAAAAATACTTTTGACCCAGTTTTTGCAACTTTTTTGGAACTTTTTGCCACATTTAACCCATTTTTGCTGCCTTATTGGCAGTTTTTTCCTACTTTTGCTGTTATTTGGACATTTTCTGCCAATTTTTTCTTCCCTTTTTACTACATTTTATCAACTTTTTAATCACTTTTAAACCATTTTAACCACCTTTTTACAACATTTAACCCCTTTGTCCACTTGTAACCCATTTTGCAGCCTATTTGAAACTTTCAACATGTTTTGCCACTATTAACCAATTTTTTGGCCCCTTATGCAAATTGTTAACCATTTTAAATTTGTCTTGCCAACTTTTTACCCAATTTTGTCATGTTTTATCATCACTTTAACCAATTTTTGCCATCTTTCAGGCACCTTTTGCCCACTTTTGCCGCCCCCAGTTGTCTGGACCCCAGAAACCTCCCATTTATCCCCCCTTATGGCCCACCTTGACTGTTCTGTTATTTAAAATGTCTATTTTGTATTGATATGAATATGGTGTGCCTTGAGATTTAGGCTTAACCTTAGGTGGCCTTGGGTGAAAAAGTTTGAAAACCACTGATCTAGAGAATAGAGGGCTCGCCTGCCAGAACAGACAGGACAATGATAAATACAGAGCTATATTTACTTGTGATATGTCCACACTGGTAGAATACAACCTGATAGAGCTCACAGAAACCTTTCTGACTAATAAAGTTATTCTCTAAACTTTAACTGCTGCTGGAGCTGTCTTCATTTTTGTCACAGCTGTTTTTAAATACCTGGGAGACCGTTTGACTGTATTAATAACAGGTCACACCATTATGACTGTTAGATGTGGAGTTTGTTGTCAGTAAAGTATGAAATAATCTGAATGATTGTTAAAATCTCTAATATCTGACGTCATCCTCTAACCGGCCTCCTCTCAGCCTGTCCAGCGGTGACAGATTCAGCATATCTGAGGAGTGAAGCTTCGATAAACTACCAGCTGATCTCACTGAGTCAAAAAGCTAACGAGACAGTTAGCATTACGGCTAACATATGCTGTCAGCCTGGCCTTCATCGCGGTCTCATCGCTGTGGTCGTCAGGAGCCTCTTCCATATGTGTGAGTTTGTGTGTGAGAGTGGTAGCTGTGGGGTCAGCTGTGTTTTGACAGCGCTCGCTGACACTCAGTAATTGGTTTCCTTTTCCTGCAGAAAAACCAATTTGAAGAGCCAATCAATTTAAATTCTGCTCAGAGCCGCTTTAACCCCTCGCTGGCTGACAGATAACACGCCGATAATCTGCTCCAAAACACAGGCTGATACACAAAAACACAGGCTGGTCTTTGTTTCTGAGGGGAAACACTAATCTCCACTTCCTCTGAGAAATTTAAAACAGGATGATAACAGGTAAAATGTTCAGGAGCAAATTTAAACCAAACCTGAAGGAACCTGGGACAAGAAAACTCATTTTCTCTCAAGCTTCTGGCTTTTTTTTTTTTGTTTAAACAATGTTGGCGCTGAAGTTTAAAAAACACGAGGTATAACATAAAATCAGCAAACTTCATCACTCTATCATTAAAAAAACACATTTATACCAACAATCTTTCCCTGATGGTCCTTTGCTGGCAACTGTAGGAAAAACAAGGTTGCCAGTTTCACCCACGTTTCCAAAAGTTGACAGCTGTGGTCTTCAGTTTGCCTCTGAATATGTAACCTTTCAATGCCTATAAAACATTCCAGCCATGCCTTTCATCCTTCAGTGGTTAGATAACATTCCTTCCTTTCTGTTGAAGATGATGTCTTCCCCTCAAGTTTATGAAACATTCCTGCCTTGCTGTTGATGATGATGTCGTACTCTGAGGTTTATAAAACATTCCTTCCTTGCTGATGAAGATGGTGTCATCCTTTGATGTTTGTCAAACATTCCTCCTTTGCTGATGAAGATGATGTCATACTCTGAAGTTGATAAAACATTCCTTCCTTGGTGATGAAGATGATGTCATTCTCTGAGGTTTATAAAACATTCCTTCCTTGCTGTTGAAGATGATGTCTTCCCCTCAAGTTTATGAAACATTCCTTCTTTGCTGATGAAGATGATGTCATACTCTGAAGTTGATAAAACATTCCTGCCTTGCTGTTGATGATGATGTCATACTCTGAGGTTTATAAAACATTCTTTCCTTGCTGATGAAGATGATGTCATCCTTTGATGTTTGTCAAACATTCCTCCTTTGCTGATGAAGATGATGTCATACTCTGAGGTTTATAAAACATTCCTTCCTTGCTGTTGAAGATGATGTCTTCCCCTCAAGTTTATGAAACATTCCTTCTTTGCTGATGAAGATGATGTCATACTCTGAAGTTGATAAAACATTCCTGCCTTGCTGTTGATGATGATGTCATACTCTGAGGTTTATAAAACATTCTTTCCTTGCTGATGAAGATGATGTCATCCTTTGATGTTTGTCAAACATTCCTTCTTTGCTGATGAAGATGATGTCATACTCTGAAGTTGATAAAACATTCCTTCCTTGGTGATGAAGATGATGTCATTCTTTTATGTGTGATTGTGATTGATACATTTGAAGTCTTTTATTCATGTTTTGACGATCCCTTATTACAGTGACTATTAAAATATTATTTTATTTATGAGAACAATTCCGTCATCTGCCTGTTTTTCATGTTATCAGGTCTTTTACATAGACGACTTCTCACCTATCACAGTTGTCTCTGTTGTGGGACGAGCCAATCAGAAATGGCCTCCTGCCCCTGTATTCCTAGTAATGACTCAGACAGCACTGAGCTGTTGTTGGACTGGTAAAGTTGCTATTATTGATTTTTCTCTGATTTCTGTGGCTCTTTAATGTGACTCTAAACTTTAATGTCCTGAACACGTTCTTTCATATTTCAGGCTAAATTTCCAGAGGCTGATTCTCTCGGTAAACACGTCCAATCATCAAACACGCCACCACGGCTCCGTTAGCACATACAGTAAAAGACTGGAGCACAGGCAGCTGTGTTTGACCGCCGGCTGAGCCTGTGAAGAAGGAAACACATCATTTAACCAAACTGGTGGACTGAGAAATATCCCTGATGTTTAAGGACTCCAGGCTCTCACTGTTTATTTCTGCTGCTCTCACTCTTTAGAACAAACTCTGATAAACTTAGACCATGGTTTTATTAACGCTGATCAGTCAGTGAAAAGCAGGGTCAATGTGGTACCAAAATAAGAAAATGATAGAGCATAGTAAAATTCCACTATTCTGCATTTAAAACTGTTCTTGTATAATTTTGGATGTTTCTCCTGTCTTGAACTAAGGGTAATTAGCTTTCAGTTTAAAAACACCCTGTTTTTATAGGTGTTTGAAGGTTCACATAAACTTAACCACAGAAAAAGAACTTCTTATGGATTTAAAGGAAATATGTGAACAGTAAAATGTA